>NC_137464.1:116989163-117444798 GCF_964235325.1 Thermobia domestica | reverse complement strand
TCATGATCAAAGGTTTTGAGGAGTCCGTGCCTCACCCAACCGTTTTTTCCAAGAAAGTACGAAACACGTATCCCCTCATCCTAGATGTACAATATCTATGCTCAATTTCGTTCACTTTGGTCCAATTCTTCTTGCCTTTTGGGCGTCAACTTTCAAAATATTTGGTTGAAGCTCCTGCCCCCTGAAACAGTTTTTCCCTTTATATATATACGCATCATCAAATTAATTATTCTCTGTTCCGTTCGATGCTCCATTCCATCATATTTATTCTCCATCCGTATCCCTAAAATATTTCTGTGATCTTTGTACGTACAAGGGCCTGTTTACTTCTGAGTCAAGTTTTAATGCTCACCAGCTTTTACTCATTGATACGAAGTTATTCAGCACAAGAACTGATACAGACTAGCAAAAAATTCTTAGACCAGCAACATGGCTACCCAATGATGGTAGAAGGAAGGATATGTTCCAATCCTAAAAGTGACTATTCTTAATATTTGATTTTAAACACTTAAGGATTCAGCACCCTAAAATACAGTGTATCAGTGTTTAAATAAAACAAGCCCTGAAGGGCAAACAAAAATATTTTATTCTTCACTAGAAATTTCTCTACGAAAACTACGCTAAATCTAGTTTAAACTTTTATTTTTCCTTATTTTAAAATAATAAATATTATACTTCAATACACAAGAAGCGATGAACATATAGAAGAAGGAAGTTTCGCAGGATAAATTTCTAAGAAACGAAGTTCTTATGAAACAAATTAGATTAATTATCTAAGCTCTTGCTTATAATTTTAATGATACGTGATATTACGTCACGGTAAATATAATTCCAAATTAGGTACACAGATTAAATTCAATGCGAGACCAGCAAACAGGAAATATTAACGTTTGAAAGGAAGCTTGATAATCTCAAAATTTATCTCCGGTATAAAACTCCAAGCTGTGATATTCAGTATTGTTTTCTAGACTCGATAAAACGGATAAAGAACATCATGAATTTCAACTGTAATGTTCAATTCATCTTAGTGTTTTGTATTTTGAGTAATAGAAACGTTGCAAGTGAGTAGCATTAAATTAATTTTACTTTTGTGTTCTTAAATTCATAGAGAGTATTATTTACATTGTTTCTAGTACCTTACTTTATTCCTTACTCTTAGCTGTGGTGGGTATTTTCATTTCTTATCCAATATTAACTTTGTAAAGGACAGACTATACTAGTAAGATCTAGGACCTATTTATCAAAGCTAATAGACTAGTAATACTTGTTCATATGTGATACTAGTTAAAATATACCAGTGTGTGTTTCTCGAAGCTACAAGAGTAAAATCTTGACTTAAGTCTTAGGGCTAGTTGAGTTGAGTTTGAGTTTAGCGTCCCTTTCAGCAGCGAGGCTATGTGAGACGTGGACCTACTGATTAACATGGAATCTGAACCACATGATTTCCCGCCGGGAATCGAACCCAGGCCTCCCACACCAGAGGTGCATCTGCTAACCGCTTAGACACGAAGAAGCTCTTCTAGGACTAGAGTTGCAAGAGTAAGTAACTTCCTTAATTAGTCACTCCGTTTCACAAAACACAAATGTGGCACAATGTTTTTGTAATTTACTGATAAATATTCACAAGAGATTGGAGAATGGGTCTATGTAACATAGCAAATGTAAATAGGTCAGCGTTTTTCTATTGAACTGAACAGAGTTCAAAATGTGGCGAACTAAGTACACACAAAAAATTAACAACTGATTTATCTAACACTCTTAATGAAAACAAAATTAGTTTATTCTAAGAGAAAATAAAGTATACATCCCAAGAAAAGGTATCAAATAATTTAATGTTTTTATACTTGAAATTTAATTGAATTTGGAATCTTTCCATCGGGCCTGCCTATTTCTTTTTAGTTCATTTTACTGCTGTTTCAAGGTCAGTGGACTGCTTACTTAGACTCCAAGGAAGTGTACAGAAATAGTAAACAAATGTCGTAAACGATTTTTAAACGGCTGCCTGTGTGTCTCTGTGGGTCAGTCAGGGGTTAACAAGTCACTCTAAATTTTAAACTTCATTATATAGAAAGCTATAAGTATGAAAATCATGTTGTACAATTCAAATAATTCTTTTATTGCAGACAAATGGCAGTACTTTAAACTCTTTAAAATATAAATTGCAAGTAATAAATAATCAAAATCATGCAGTTGAGAATTGATTATTTTACAATTTGCTTCCTTGATCAGGATTATTTATGCAAGTACTTTGAATGTTGTGTCCACGAAGCATGTATACATGAAAATATGATGCTTTCCGGTTAGTAAAAGCCAACTCTAGAAAAGCTAAGTGCAATGTGAAAGCTTTGAGATTGTATTTAAGGTGTTTGAGTAATAATATCAAACTACAGTTCTCGTACCAATATTTATTATTTGTTAAGAATTAGGAAAACGTTTAATTTAAGCTTTACGTTCCACAATTACGTCGAGTGGATTAAGGAGACTGTGATGATGAAAATGAATGAAATGATGCAACGAAGAAAGTGGGAAGAAATAGGAATACTGTGATAAAACCCATGCACACGGTATTTGTTCACACAGAGCCCATTTCACACACTCTGGGACCGAACCAGGGACCCCACGCCGTAGAGATGAACGCTCTACCTAGGGATGCGCACGAGACAAGATTTGAGACTGTCTCGACTCGAAAATGTGCTGTAAAAGTGATGTCTCGACTCGAAAAATATATATTTTTCTATTGGAAGAGCTGTGTCTCGACTCGAATTTTGTCAGGAAAATTCTGTCTCGACTCGACTCGAACGCATCCCTAGCTCTACCAGTGAGCCACAACGAGCTGTTAGGAATTACTAATTATATATATATATATATATATATATATATATATATATATATATATATATATATATATATATATATATCTGTGCATTAGGCATCAATGTCCTTTCAAGTCCGTCACCTATGAGGGATGCCGACCCTCGGCGATCACACTACCCGGGGAATTGGGAAGTAACAAAGAAAGAGGGAAAAAAACCGGCCTGGGATGGGTACTATCCTGGCATTTATCTGGTGTGAATGAGGAAATCCCAAGAAAAACCTCACTCAGGATTGCTGGACTGAAGAGACTTTTACACCTTTCTGACCGGGAATCGAACCCGGGGCTGCTCGCACCAGGCGAGACAGCAACAATGTTACACGGGACCACATATTTATAGTTGTGGTAGTCATTCGTCTTTCCCTTAGAAAATACGGTCTCAAAATAAATGGACGTTTTTTTGAATCGTTCAGACTGCACTAACACTTTAATGCTATTGGTGTGGATCATTATTGTTTCCGGATAGGGCCTACCATATGTGCTGAATAATTTCAATCTGGATGAAGGATATAATTTATAGGCATGTTCCCCATTCCGCAGCGTCATTTGTATGAAATTAGAGTAATCACATGTAAACTATGGGATTTTGTTTCGGGAGGGTATAAAAGTAGTTTGGGAAATGCATAATAATTAATAATGAAATGAAATCTGTCAGCTTAACGTTTATGCCGTTTGTATGAAATCCGACGTTTATGCCGTTTAGTTTAAGGGAGATGATGATAAAAACAAGTGAATGATGATGGAGTCATTGGTGAAATGAGAATGTGGGAACAAACGGGAGAACCCCGAGAAAACCCACGGACACAATGTTGTCCACCACAAACTTACTTGGAGATCGAAGCACGGACCCCACGTACCAGAGGTAAGCGCTCTACCACTGAGCCACCGTGCCCCCTTGCATAACAATTATTTCTAAACATCAGCCTTAAAAGATGCTGCATATTGGTCACTGAAGTATCACTTAAATTTACTTTTCATTCCCCCTTTCCCACATTATTTAATGTTTATTTCAAACGTTTGCAGAAGCTTGTTTCTTACATGGATACCAAGTATTTAATATTATACAGTTAAAATTTTAAAATTTTGCCGTCTTTGCGCAATATTTTTTAAAAATGCAGATTTACACTATTTTTGTACCACGCACTTCCTAAATATGCTAGTAGCTGCATAATCTTTGATGTGATGAAATCAATCTAAGAAGATTACTTAAAACATTTTTATTTTCTTACTATGATAAAACACAAATCGTTTGCCATATAACAGTATTAATATTTGTTAGTGTAGCTTATCTTATGTTAGGTGAAAAGTTATATATATTTATAATTACATAATGTTTGTGTGCTTCAAGGAGTACATGGGTTTGGCATGCCTTCAACATTTTTGTCCATTCATTTACTTTGATATTATGACAATATGGCCTTATAATTTAAACTAGAAAAGTAACGGTTTCGGAAGTATAGCACTTGCTTCCTCAGACTGCACCCTCCAGATCACACTCTACAACTGATAAACGGATCATTTCATTGGTAAATCTTAATAGCCATGCAAAATTGCAACCATCTTGTTAGTAATAATCTTTAAATTTGAACATGTTCCATTCAAAGTCAGGATGGTGGGAAGTGATCAAGCACGCTACACGCCATCGTTTTTGCAGCAACTGAAGAACATGCACTCTAACCTAAATCGTATGGAGTGTATTGCACATGGTTTATATCGTGTTTGTAACGCGTAAGAGAGGAATACTGCTAGGTAAAGACTTCAGTACTAGTTTGAAGAAGATTGTTGTAAAGGTTACCAATCGCCAAGTTTTCACGGAGAAGTCACCACCACAATTCCTTGTCATAACCAGATGCCATATCTGGATAAAATGCGCAGCTTTGTAGAATTCAATCGAGAAACCAAAGAATTCAATAGTGACCTAGATTCAACAAATGCAGCAGCCATCATGCATGCCCATCAATTGCTCAACGACGAAGGACTAGGTTTGGAAATTTTCACAGTGCATAGTTACAAAATAAGCTAACTTCGACAAATAACGCCATCAATTCAACATATTGCTGTGGTACTCTGGAGGTTTCACTTCTAGAAGTGCACATGTACCTGGACAAAAGAGTAAACATATTCCCATAATAAAATAAGGAAACAAAAATATTATTATACAAGGACTACAACAATGCACCAGGAATTTTAGTGAATAGGAGAAGGCGTTATAACCGAATATGTCGGGAAACAACACCACTATGCTCTTAACAACTATAGGAAGAGGGTCTTATTGTCTTAAGTAAGTACACTTTTTAATAAAAATTAAACAGTATTATTAGCAATATGTTATCTGAATCTATATTACACAAGATTGAGAACACGTGGTTGTGATTGTAACTCCTGTCAGGATTGCAAACATTGAACATAACTGTGTGATAATAACATACAGCATTATTTATCAGAGTCAGACAACATTGCACAGCTATCATATCATAATGTGCATAAGCCACATTTAAGAATGCTACCTTAATCACAACTTCCGTGAAAACAAGGTTCCTATTCAATAAGCAGAATCCAATTGTTACAACAGATGAGATCTTAGTAATATCCCCACATTCACACAAAACAAGTCTCTATTCTTCTTTATTAACAACTTGTGCTTCCCAGTTCTGGAAAAAGTGGAAAGGGCAACTATTGTATACATGGTAAATGTTACCAATATTCCCTTAGCATTCAGAAAACGAACACCGAAAGATCTGCTCCTAGGTGTTTTAGATGATAGAAACTCATGAATAGAATGACCATTGGGTTATCTTAAAGGAGATGCGAAAATTAATCGTGTGTCTGTAGGTATTGCTGCACGTTGCTCTTGCTCGGAAACATCGCTTGGGGTAAGGGCCACAACGAGGTCATTCCGTAGACGCTACCTAGAGGGAAGTCATCACCTCTTGTACAGCATTACATGTTCGTTTGCTGCTCTTCTTTGACAGAAGTTTTAGGTTGCCGTTGCATGTTAGTTCCGGTCTAATTTCATTGTGTTGTAAATTAGATCTGTGTCGTCACATAAGTTCAGAGCATCAAGTATATTCTCTAGTAGAGTACAAGAGTCATTCATTCCTGTTTTGTTGAATGGTATGAGTCTTCCATAGCTCAATTTTCCTCCTATCTTAAGACGTTATTTAGGTGCTTTTGTCATAATTTTGTAAAACTAGTTTTTTCCAGCTCTACCATTACAAAATGTCTTGGTTATAGAGTTCTCTTGACAAGTTTTGTAGGCGACCACAGACGTCGTTTTTAGTTAAAACAAATATAACAATGTAAAGGAATTATTTTACATTTTAATTCTATTTCGAGTTCCCGGGAAATACAGAACCACAATCATGTTTTTGTATGGTTTTTCGTATTTTCGTTTCAATCAATTTCTCAAAGACCCGCAAGGAATGTTAATCGTACATACAGCCCATGTGACTTTCATACTCTGTTGGATGGCTATCAAAGCTTAACGTAAATCAGTTTCAAACTACCTGGTTCAAATGCTTTGGAATTTTCTTACCATCTAGAAAAGTAAACGCACAAAATATGAGACTATGCATATTCACAGCCACTTCGGCACAGAAGAATACATTTCTTTAAGCAGTTAAATGTTGTGGCGTTAGTTCCCGAGACGATGGGAGCATTACTTTTTGAAACAATAGACTTGTGTTTCGACTAGCATTTCTAAGCCTAAAACAGTGTTCATCAGTGTCGTATCTTGCAACTTTAAGTGTGTTTATTGCAGCTTGTATAAGATAAAATGTTTACAATGCAGTAACATTTCTCGTAGCCTACGTATTATATTTTGATATTTTATATCGCATGTATAAATTCTGTCTTTGTAATAATAATGTATCTCCTATAAGATGTAAGTTAAACATATTACCTGAAGCTTCCAAGATCAAACTCAGAAAATAAATATCGAAGTTGATGACTTAAGTTGATTTTGAGCTTAACGTCCCGTTAACCAGCGAGGCTATATGAGACATGGACCTACTGATTAACATGGAATCCGAACCACATGAGCTACTTCCGGAAATCGAACCCGGGTCTCCCTCGCCAAATAAATTTCGAAGTGATACATCTTATTTATTTTTAAAAAATAAAAAAAAAATGAAACTGACTTATGACTTAGTTTTATATAGTGTAAATTTACTTTTTGTATGGTTCTTCTCCTAACATTCTCCCTAAATAGGCTTTCGACAGGCCCGTATCCAGGGGGTCTAGGGGAGCCGGCCCCCCTAAATTTTTGCTGGCCCCTCTAACTTCAGCCGCCCCTCTACATTTTGGGCTGGCTACTGGCATGGTCTTCGATAACCTAAATCCTTTTTTCTCTCATATTTTGAATAACATACTGTATCATAATTAACGTTACATTTTGAACAAACACGCTGATGCAAAAAAAAAAAAGCTTGAAAATGGTTTCGAAACTTAAACATACTAATAAAAAAGGAGCTCTAAAACCATAATGCATAATCAATACAAGGTCACATTCAATACTTCTCTTGTACTTTCAATTGTTTTTAGTTGTTTACTTTACTTCTTAGTCTAGTGTCCAAAGTGCAAATGTTAGTTCATCGGGTTTCGGGTCGAACGCACTACAATGGGCAGATCCTATTTTAAACATAGATCTCGTGTTATATACCTTTGTTGCTGATGTAGTACGTAAATACAAATCAATCATTTTGTTTCATTTCGTCTAATTGCACCTCGTCTGTGCAAATTAAAGGGTAATATAGAAAAAGGGATCAAGTAATATCAAAATAACATATGGAAAACGTAAAATATTGGAGTTTAATTATTACATTCTTTCCTTTACATTTTTGAAAATAGATACCGGAAAATGTAAGTACTAAATATGATAAAAATATAGTATATATAATTAATTTTGTGTTGATAGAGACAAATATTTTACGTCGTTGCTGTAACGCAAACCTTTAAGAAATGGGGCCCAAATGCCTTCTAGGCGACCACTAAAACCACTTCCTCCTCTACAGGAATGGAAGCTTCCCGCTCTAGGCAATTGAGCAGAAAGCTTGTAGGACTAGCTCAGGAGAGTAATGTTCCCGGAAGTAGGAACGGAAAGCACAGTTCTGATTGGTTGGCGTTATCCATTTCTTGCCACGTTGCATTCAAATAGCAGAAATCAAACGATAGTTGTTGTCGCTCTTCGTGGCCGAGTGGGCTAGTGCTATTGGCGTGAGTTCAAACCCGGCCCGAGGAAAGTTTTTTTAAACATTTTTTTTACATTTTTATAAAACTTTTAAAATTAAAATCATGAAAAGAATACTCAAAAAAGTGATTTACTTACTTTTGTGCAGATAAGTAGTAGTAGTAGTAGGAACGGGTTAGAAGCCCCGCATGGCTCGTTTTGTTCCCCTTGTACTCCATGATATAGGGCTCATTTTGTTCCTCTTGTACTCCATGATATAAATTTTGTGACCAACTTAAAACAACTGGCTAGGATAGCGCGCAAAACAGCTGGCTAGAGTACTACGCGAAAGAAAAGTACTTCCGGGAGCATTACTCTCCCGAGCGGGTCGTAAGTTTGTAGGTTCTTGTCTACCCTTAGCGGTCAACTTGCCAGCTATATGGGACGTGATTTATCTCCTCAATTTTCTTCCACGCCTCGTGCGTTGACATGTATAGAATGGTTGCTCGCCCTGCTGAAGCGATATACTCGAGTGATTTTTTTTATCCGCTAGAAGATGCCCGTGCTTTCTGTCTTGGACAGAGGACAACCTGACAGCAAGTGCGCATTTTAAAGTTGTATTTTGAGAAATATCCATAATAAATAATGATTAATGACAATAAATGATAATTGTTTGTTTAGGCGGAAACCAGGGGTGTAGCCAAGGGGGGCCCATCGGGGCCGGGCCCCCAAATAGTTTCCTGCCCCCCCCCAAATGACCAGCCTTTAAAACATCATAGTAAAATTATCTCGCTTCATTCATTTAAAAGTAACAAAGTTTATTGACAATTAATAATTTATGGTAAAAATTGTAAGGAGAAATATCGTTTTTCTCCATATCGATCGAAAAATAGTATAGTATCTCTTCCTTATACCGATCGGAAAATAGGATACTTTTTTGTGACAGCAGATTACACAATCTACTGCAATTTATCTTTGATAGTTTGAAGACAAACGTTTTAACAAGGTACTATAAATACAGGTATAAAACAAAGGTACTAAACTGATTTGTAAGTACAGTATATTTTTATATGCTTTATCAAGTGTTTTAAAAGACATTAGAGGATGGAAAATTTGGTGAGAAACGATATTATTCAATTTGGATTTCATTCGCTCTCTCTTTTATTTCTACTCAGTGTAATAAAATTATTATTTTTTTTAGTCACAAATAATATATATTTTTGTCAGGAAACCGTAAAGAAATTAAGTGAAATATCAAAGAAAATCAATCTTGTGTAGATAGGTTCTGTATATAAGGTCTTAAATTTAAATATAAAGAAAACCAAGAAAAGTTTTGTTGCTTTTTCACCCACCACCGTCGAACATTGATATGTCACCTAACTGGAAGATCAAAAATAGTCCCCATCAGCATCGACGACCTTCTGAAAACGTTCTGGAAGGCCATGGAACCCATCGCGGTAGAACTTGGTGGGCCGTGAAACGAAGAAAGTATCAGGTGCATTTTGGACTTTTACTAGGGATTTGAACTGGCGTCCTCTAAGGTGATTGTTCAAAGAATGGAACAGGTGATAATCGGACGGTGCAATACCCGGGAATATAGTTGTTGCAATATTGTTTCCCATCCAAGGCGGAAAATGGTGTCCTGAGTCATCTTAGCCACGTGGAACTTAGCGTTGTCCCGTAAACGAGGACCCATTTGCAATTCAGAAGCGATGGCTTCAGAGTTTTGAGTTTTTGTTGAGCACAGCTCAACTGCTGAGACTACACAGTTGTATTGATACTCTGACCAGCTTGTAGCAGTTCCCGATGCACGATGCACCAAACACACAGAAGGACCTTATTCTGGTACAGTGCTGGCTTCGGCTGTTTTGAAAGCGGTTCATGGGATACTAACCAATGATGACGGCGGCGTGGAGCTTCTTATAGGACACACTTTTTATCACATATCAACGCCCTGTCCAGAAATGGCTCCAGAACAGTAAATAAACACAGGCGACTGCCGCATTGCCTTCTGGCCCGGAGTCAAAATATGTGAGACCCATTGACCCAACTTGTAGTGCTTCACAAGTTGATAGATGTGCTGCCGAATGGTTTCTCCACACACTGAATTGTAGTCCCAGTTCCTTTGTACATGTGTTGGTCTTCTGGCACGTGGTGTTTTCGGGTGTTTCGTCATCGTCCTTAAACTTGTTAAACCATCGCTGCAATGTCCGCGTCGTTACGACACCCTCACCAAAGGCCTGGCATATCTTCTGTCTCGCTACAGCGGCGTCTGACCTCCATTTGAACTCGTTCAGCATACATGCTCTTATGACGCTCTGTGGATGTCCCATGTTCCCTCTGTCTTTACGCAAGTTCACGGTGTGTCTGAATTGCTACAGCCAGGTAGTATGTTGGATATACCCACACCAACAACTGACGTTCGCCTTATCTCCACTCTCATTCAACTCACGGTGTGAGGTCCAATTGAACACAGAACTCCACGAAAATGGACAGAACTTTCTTGGTTACCTTTATAGTTATGCACCAAAGTATCGCGTTTGGTCCCGGGAACTAGTTCTTGATTAAGCATAATAAAAACTATCTTGAATATATTTTATGGATAATAATAATAATAGTAATAATAATAATAATAATAATAATAATAATAATAATAATAAGAAGAAGAAGAAGAAGAAGAAGAAGCTAAAATAGTGCTTTTAGTTTTCCAGAAGAAAACCAAAATTTTCCTTTCTTTCAGGCCTCAAAAACGCTAGCAGCAACACTTTTTTTGGCTTTGTACATTGTAGCTGGCCCCCCCCTCAAAAACGACGGGCCCCCCCTACACAAACCTGCTGGCTACACCCCTGGCGGTAACATAAAAATAATCGCCACTATCGGTCATATACATATTTCCTATGTTCTACTCTTACGTAATGATACCTCTATACCGTTAGTAGTATTTCAAACCTAATGATATATAAACAGGTTGCTTACTTCTTTTGAAGTGATGAATATTTGCTAGCTTTTTCCACTGATACATGGTTACCATGTCTATACTTGTTAATTTCTTTTTGACTGCCCACTTTTATACACACAAAGACAACAAGTGCTACAGCATATCATACAACCGTGAGTGATCGACTTCCCAAACGTGTTTTCATGCCACAACAGCAGAGTGCAAAATTTCAAATATCGTTAATACTCGAGTGGCGTTATTTGGTGAAGTTATCTTATTTACCTGATGTGATTCCGAGTTGAAAGGAGAAGGTACTGGAAAGGAGGAACAATGGAAGAAGCTAACAAATGTGAGACACAATCTTGACGGATTTTGTTAGAGCCAAATTTGAATTATACTTGAGAAACAATCCGGGTGTAGAAACTTATGCATATTCTTCTGAGCTCTCTTCTGCATGCTTAGAAGATATGCTCCATTGATTTTCATTCATGTTGAGAGAAACTTCTCCACAGGGAAGGATCCTCTGAATTTCAAGCGACAGAATCTTATGTTCGAGAACATAGGAATCTTGCTCATAATCAAATACAGCAAGTTGCTTGAAGACCAGTGACGTATTTTTGTTTCTATAAGATTATTTTTTGCTATTATTGAATGAAGAATGTTTATTTATTTATTTATTTATTATTGTTGCCTATTACAGGAGTTTATCCCAGTTACAACAGGCTTACAAAATTAATAAGAAAAAAATAAAAAAAATAGAAGAAACAAAATAAATAAAAAAAATATCCAGAAGAAAACATCAGAACATATAATGGCAAAATGCTAAATGCATAGGGAGAAAGCAAGATGTGAATAAAATGCCAGAAAGACAAGATAAACAAACTACCAAATCACATACGACCAAAAACAATACAAAATACATTAGAAGTCAGACATAATGATTTTTATGAGTACAGGAACAGTGAGATACTTCTAAAGTAGTTTCATAAATCCATCTTTTAGTGAAGAAGCATAACATAGTCCATAAATTAACTTATTAAAGCAATTTTTAATAGATACAATATTGTTACTAAGTAAATTCAAACTAGTAACAATAAAAGGATTGTTCAAATATTAAAGACTTACATTATTATCATGTTACAATTAAATTGGCTTATATAATAAGTAGATATAGAAATATCAATACTATAGATAATCTAAACGTGGTAAAATTGTTATAAGCGATCTTGTGTACGCAATACGTGGCATAGCAAAATCAACTTCAATGTTATTTTGTATTAAATTGTTAAATAATCTATACATACTTTCAAGGGTGTATTCAAATGTGCAATGGTTTTGGATCTTTTACAAATAAATGGTAATCTTGTCGTCAAACAGTTATGTATAATATTAAAATTTAATAAATGCAAACACTCAGGACTATCAACAATTCCATTTACTAACTTAAAAAGAAATATAAGTTGAAAATACCTTCGTCTAGCAGATGATGTTCCAACATCAAATGACCTTAGAAGAGTTGCATACGATATTTTATTTTTATAAGAGTTTATTCTATAAGTTTTGTAATATAAGTATCTCAGAAACTTATTCTGAATCCGTTCAATTTTTGCAATGTACTTCTTATAACTATACTTGCATAATCAAGTTTGCTAGAAAATTGAATAGCATAATAATGACATATGGATTATTAAAATCTCTAGTACTTCTTATCACAAAACCTAGTGATTTGAAAGCTTCATTGACAACCTTTTCTATATGTGCATTAAAACACAATTTGGTATTTACAATGACACCCAAATCATTTATTTCCTGAACTCTATTAAGAATAGTGTTTGTTAAGGTATAATTATAATGTATAGAGTTTCTATTTTTTTTTAAATGTGATTACATTACATTTATTTATATTAAAATGTAACTTATTTTCAACACTCCATAAATAGCAGTTATTCAAATCCCTCTGAAGTTTCAGAACATCGTCAAGTTCTCTTATTTCCTTGTATAATTTCATATCATCCGCATATAATAAACAGTGTGAATGTTCAAATACAGATGGTAAATCATTAACAAATAGTAGAAAGAAAAGAGGTCCAAGATTAGAGCTTTGTTGTATACCCGAATTAACATCAAACAATGGAGAACTGTGATTATTATACACAACATATTGCTTTCGACCATTTAAGTAAGTAGAAATTAATAATAGTAGTTGCTTTGAAATGCCATAATTAGATAATTTTGCAAGTAATACAGCATGATAAAGATTATCAAAGGCCTTTGCAAAATCTGTATAAATTACATCCACAGAAAAACCATTATTAAGGGAATCCGCAATAGACTGTATAAATATAAATAAATTAGTAACAGTCGATCTCCGTTGATAAAATCCATGTTGAAAATTAGATATGTATGGTTTGACATGACTAAATATTCTATTATAGAGAATACGCTCAAATATTTTAGCTACCGTGGAAATTAGAGATATAGGTCTTAATTTTCAATACTCTTGGCATCTCCTTTCTTAGGTATTGGACGAATTTTACTAATTTTCCAGATTTCTGGAAATATTGAAGTCTTTAATATCAGATTATAAATGCAATTTAATGGTTTTATTAAAACTTCTCCACATCCTTTTAATAAATAAGTTGGCAATAGATCGGGCCCACTTGATTTAGTAGATTTTAACATTTTAATAGCCTCTTTAAGTTCACATTCAGAAATGGGGTTCACCGTCAAACAATACGGTATGATTGACTTGGTGTGGGAGATAATATCGTAATTAGAAGGCTGAGGAGAATAAACACTTTTGAAATATTGAGCAAAGTTGTAAACTATGTCCACATCTCTTGTAACTGCTTTACCTTTAAAAGTAATATGACTTATTTCTAAATTTTGATTCTTCTTATTTTTAATATAATTCCAAAAATGTTTAGGATTATCTTTTAATGCCATTTCTTACTGATTTATATATAAAACATAAGCCCTATTAATCAACGTTTTTGATTTTCTACGCAATTCCTTAAATTTATTTAAATTATAGTCGGACGTTTTTATGTGTTTCCTATAATAATACTTTTCTTTCAATGTATTAATAATTTCTGATGTAAACCAACATGGATATTGATATTTCTTAGATATTTTCCTTTTTGGGGCATTTCTTTCAATAATACTATGAAGAACATCGTAAAAATAATTGACAGCTTTATCAACATCATTTATATTATATAGATGCATCCAATTTTGTAGGTCAAGTTGTTTATAAAGGTTATAAAAATTGTCCTTACTAAAATTAAACAAAGTACTTGAGCTATGTTTAATGCCTGGTGTGAAATTTTCAAGATTAATATTAAAATTAAGAGATGGGTGATGATTATCTTCTGTCAATAATGGCAATACATTTCTGGTTAAATTAATATCATCTCCAAAATTAGACAAAACCAAATTTAAAGTTTTCCCGTATATATTTCTTATTAAATTATGCGATGTTAAATTATGTAAAGAAATGAAATTCGCCAACATATTACAAACAGCCCTACCCTGCAATAAATCAAAATCAGCATCCGTAATTGATGATATATTAAAACCACCAACTACAAGCAAACTTTGATCATATTTGTCATCGATTTCCTCTAATTTTTGAAAGAAATCATTATATGTTCCTACTTGACTCTTCAGTGGAAAGTATACCAACACTATATAAAAACTTCTTCTAGATATTGTAACTTTTAGACAAAGAACTTCAATACAATTTACTATTATGGATACTTCAGATACACAATAATCTCTTAAAATATCTATGAGAACACCACCGCCATTATTATGAATTCTATCACACCGATAAACATTATACCTTTGGTCAATGAATTCACCATTGTATATACCCTCACACAGCCAAGTTTCAGTTAGTAATATTATGTCAAAGCTTCAAGCTGCGATATTTGTATATAATTCTGTGAGTTTACTACGTATACCTCTAACATTCTGATAATTTAAATGTATCAAATTATGTCTTTCACTTATGTAACTATGTCAGATGTCTTACTTCCTCAACTGTGTTAAGTGTATATACAAAAGTATCATGAGCTTTCTTCTTTAGTCGGATATTACCAGCATAGTCTATCTAGAAGTAGTCATAATTTTTTTCTCTCTTAACTTTTCTCGCCTCACTAAAGACTATTCGCCTATGCAATGTCAGACTATGGTTAATATAGACAGGACCTCCAATAGATAAGCCGAGATCCTTACAGGATAAATTTCTTTTGACCTTTCTTTGTTTAATAAACCTATTTTTGTCAGAACGCTTAACAAATTTTAGGATGATACCTGGATTTGGCTGATTAGGTGATTTTTTTTTAAATCTATGACAAACATCGATCATATTCTTAGTTACATCAATATTAAGTGCACCACCAATCTTTTTGACTATGTGATTAACATCTTCGTTAGGTAGGAGGGGAACTCCATGAATCTCAACTATGTTTCTCCTACTGTATTGATCTATTTCGTCTAATTCAACTCTTAATTTGTCTATTTGCTTCTTTAACAGTAAACTTTCGTTTTTCAGAACATCGATGTTGTCCTTGCATTTATTCAGTTCTTCAGTTTGACTTCTAATGAGGTTAAAGTTTTCGTCTAACTTTTTCGTGTGCTGAATTTAAAGATTTGCCTAACTCTTCTTCAAGTTTTTTATTGGTATCCTTAATATCGTTTATTTTATTTTTAATGCTTAGTAATAATTGATACATTTGAGTTAAAGTAGGGATTTGTTCACTCACTTCAGGTGGATTATCACTAACCAATGATTTTCGTCGCACTCTACTACAATCTTCACAACGCCAAATTTGGTCACTGACTTTCAGAAATTTAACATCCTCCTCTTGTGTTCATGTTACTGTTTTCGATCTAAACAAATACATTTTATCAGCTCTTTTTTCACTTTTGCGAATACTTTCTCAGCAACTTTCTCTCTCTATTTCCGACCAAAACTTTGTGCCTTAAAATCCGGTCTTTACTTTTTAACTATTTATAAGTTGGAAACTTTTCTCTGTAATTAAGGAAACTTTACATACACATTTTGTCTATTTTTCACACAACTTTGTTAATGTGTACTCAGTCCTTTGTGATCTGAACGCCCCATATGTGAGTATAATTTTAAAAAGAAATTAGAAAGAAAAGTAGTAAATCTAGGTAGTAGGCTAACGTAAGCTGAACAACATGACGAAATATTAAATCTTTCATCTCACAGTGACGGCCAGTAGATTTTTCGTGTTCTGTCACAGTATTAAATGAAGGGCAGGAAGTGTTTCGTAAATCTATTTCAAGAAAATAAGAAATAAAATATATTTAAACAACAAAAATATTCAGTACATAATATTTGTTGCACTAAACTTTTTCGTTGCTTGCTGCAATTTCCAGTGACCAGTATTTCCTTGTAGCACTACAAGAATAAGCTAGGAAAACTAGGAAGCGCAATTTAATGCCGAATTTCTTGCTAAAGATTTTTAAAGATGTTAAACTGAAATAACCTCAGTATATATGAATACTTTCGAAAGCAATTTTAGGAAATATCTTGACTACCAATCCAAATATATGATTAGATACAATATTACAATCTTATACAATTGAAATCTATTCACTCCTAGGTTTAATAAAATAAATATTTTTCTAAGTTTATATATTAATTTAGGCGACCTGGATAAGATTCAGCATGGAGCTCCCTCGTGGATAAGCGATTAGCGTACGCACCTTTGGCGTGGGAGACCCGGATTCAATTTCCGGCGGGAGCTCATGTGGTTCGGATTCCACGTTAATCAGTAGGTCCACGTCTCATATAGCCTCGCTGCTGAACGGGACGTTAAATCCAAAATCAACTCAATTCGATTTAGCACAGGAGCTCATGCTGTTTGGGCCCTACGTTAACCTGTAACTGTTCTTATACAGACACTAACAAGGGAACCTTTTCTGGTGTCACATGAAATTTGGAACGAGACTATGGTCAATTGATTTGTGTTAGTGACACACGAAAATCCATAGGATGGAAAAACTCTAGATCGCAACCGTTCCGCACTTAAGGGAGGAAAAGTAGGGGAACTGCCAATACAACACGTTGTGGATAATGAGACGAAATATGTCGCGAGTTCGATGAAAATATGCATAGAAGCGCAGTTAAACATATACTACAATGTGACATTACATTCGACAATACTCGGACAAGTGAGCGCAGAGGCGTAGCACGAAATGACAGAGGAGCCAGGCGGGTAGCGTGGAGTATAGCGTGGGGGAACAGCTCCATAAAAGGTATGAACACATACGAGCCGGACTTGATAGCATAGTACTATATTATGGGCATGGTCAAGTACATGGGTGGAGAATAGAAACGCAAGAGGGCAACGGTCCCCCACCTTCCTGAACTGATATTTCAATATATAGTGGTGTATTGGACTTTGCAGTGCATTCACACAGGGGCGTATATTATTGTCTTACTCTTATGTCATCATCGTCATCATCATCATAAACATGAAAATGAATGCCTAAATGTATACAGCAGTCTATGTACATCGGATGTTACGACGGGAGGAGGTTCGGACCCTACGGACAATCCCCTCCATAGTTCTCTTTCTTCCATTTCTACTTTACGGTATCGTCTACAGGCTGTCTATAGTCTGTCTACAGTCTATTTATTACTGTACCATTCCCCTGACGTCTTGCTTCTCCGTTTCCTCAATTATATGACAATTTTTACTTGCCCTTACCCGTTCTCTCCTCTGTCGTTATGTGCTACGCCTCTGCCCTCACTTGTCAGAGTATTGTCGAATAGAATCTCACATTCTAGTATATGTTTTACTGTGCTTCTATGCATATTTTCATCGTACTCACTCCATATTTCGTCCCATTATCCACAATGTGTTGTGTTGCCAGTGCCTCTACTCCCCCACATAAGTACGGAAGTGTTGCGATCGAGAGTTTTTCCCGCCTATGGACTTTCTTCTTTACCAATACAAATCAATTGACCATAGTCTCGTTCCACATTTCGTGTGACACCAGAAAAAGTTCACTTGTAAGCTTTAACCAACCAATTAACTTAAATACTTACTTCATGAAATTGTAAATGTGAATATCTGGTAGTACGAGATGTTTCTCAAGGTTATATTCATATTCTTGTGAAAGTTTCAGGAAGAGATTAGTCTTACTTGAATATTTGACAATAAACTTTTGAACTTTGACGCATTAGCTTTTATTTCTGGATATTTCCCATGACCTTATTCTGTATGAAATGTTCAGCAATAATCTTCCTAACCTAAATTATAACAGCAATGGTATCTTAATTCCAGACACACAAACCAGACTGGAGGATATCTGTGGGACGTCTACAAGTACTCATATATTTGGTGGTGAAGAAACCGTTATTGGAGAATATCCATGGATGGCACTATTGAAATATAAAACTAGTAAGTTAAACTATATTAATGATCCTTAATCTGCAAAGAATATGCACCAACAAAGTTTATGAATAAAATGTTCTAATCACATATACAGTAATTTAAATGATGACTGAATGGTACAATTTTATTAGAAGTAGATTTTTGGGTATTGGAACACATGACTTGGCAGAGACGGCGCCAGAAAAGTTTGATGGGGTGGGCGGAAAAAGGCGGACCTAATTGCTGGGTGGGCGGACAATGATAATAATTACTGGGCAATGTAGACTTTTTTTGGACAATAATTAAGTTTCAGTCTTTAAACTCTTTAGTTAGCTAAGGCTCAGACCGAAACAGGGGAGGGGCAAGGATGTGGAAAACAGCTGCATTGGCCTTATAGAAGGTACAATTCCGGCATTCGCTTGGTGGGACTGAAGAAATGCAGGGCTTAGGATGGGCTGCGGGAGTTCGTGGCTATATGCTCGACCTACCGAATTCCGCGTATCAGACACACTACCTCTACTTCGTTTTTTTTTTTTTTTTTTTTTTAACAATAATAACGGTGTGTACTGTGTAGTCGATGAAGTTCAAGACAGCTCCCTCCAAGAATGCACATGAATGTATAGAAATAAAAGAAGGTTCAAACAGCACAGACTAACAGATAATATTCTACCTTTCGTTAATATCATAAAATGCACAATAAGTAAGTAAAGTAAAATAGGCTATTGCAAACATTTTTTATCTTTGAAGAATTTTTTTACAAAATAGCAAGAGACAAAAAATATAAATCATTTATGTTTTCTCTCGTATATCCTTAATTTGTGCACATTAGATTTTTTGACGTAATCTCTATATGCAACAGCAAAGATCTATGTTACTAAAAAAATAGGGAAATTGTAATCTCTATATGCAACAGCAAAGATCTATGTTACTAAAAGAATAGGGAAATTCGACAGCATAATTGTTTGATCATACCTTACACAGAAATCTTTGAAATTGAAACTCAAGTTGAAAAAAAAAAAAAACAATTATAAATTGGATAAAGAAGTAAATAGCAATTAACAAAAAAAAAAAAAAAAAAAAAAAAAACACTTCATCATGATCCACAGAAACAACAATGCATTTTAAACTATGAAGGGCTGATCACATGGTACGAACAAGCTTACAATAAACTTTTATACCTGCACGTTAATGGAGTACATTGCGTTGATTGTTATGTCCAACATCGAATAATTTACCACATTCTCTACAGCAATAGTCATTACAAGTTTTCTTTCTACTGAAAGGAAACAAAGATTGCTTAGGCTACAGTTTACCATTCGATTGCTTAGGTATGTTTTAACTCGTCTAAGAAAAAGAACATTCACATGGTGAACTAAATACAGGAATGGTGACAGCAATTACGGCTAATTTGTGAATTTCATGAAAAGCAATTTTGAAACGATCCATCACTTCAGTAAACTGAGAAACGGAGGTAATTTTGCATTGCGTTCCCTCCTCATAACGTTTCAAAACTTTCGGGAGAAGTTTCATTTCCACCTCTACACTATCGACATCACATCCATAATGACGTGCAAGTGGTTCAATTTTCTCAAATGAGAGGAGATGTTCACTTTTAGGGTGAAGACTGCTTATTCCAATGTAAATTGGCGTTCAGCTGTATCTGGAATTATGTTTGTAAATAAAATCATTGTTCATTGCAGAGTTAAACATGGTCCTAGAGCCTATTACATTACAATCAATAGTAATACCTATTGCTTTAGAAGTACAGGATGTCACCTTCATTATTCTACTTCTGTTGGGGTGGGCGGATGGGTGGGCAAGGCCATTCATCGGGTGGGCGGTCGCCCACCCCCGCCCACCCTTAGTGCCGTCCCTGTGACTTGGATGATTGCCTGTACACAACCACCAAAGTTTTTTTTGGTGGTCGAAGGTTTAAAATATCTGTATAAAGAATGGCCCTATAAAGAAATTAATTCGTTCCATTACTGTCTTTTTTTTTCAACATTCTGTGTTCTTGACAAAAATAACATTTTCCAGTAAAGCTAAACAATCATCTGTTTCACAGAAAAAACAATATGTAAAGATTTACTTTCCAGTTTAAAATTTAATCCTTTTCCAGTGTTATATGTGCTAGACGGTGCTTTATTTGTAGCGTAGTAGAGGAATTTACGTAATTAGTGTTTTGTCAGGGCGGGAAAAGTACATCCACCCCTTTAGAAACCTAACAATTCTCAAGCATTATCAGTTAGGCAACATTCCTTCTACAATACTGCAACCATGGGCGGCGATTAGGGGGAAGCAAAGGGGGGCTGTTGCCACCCACTTTTTTGAAATTACCCATTAATGTATATAGTTTAATTTGGAAATATGAAGTTTTGTATGTATTATTGGTTCATAGAATAAAAATGGTACCATAAAATATTTGTCGTTCAATGAGTACGTATTGGTTGTCTTCCCGTGGAATTAAGAAAGCTACAGGAATTGCGTTTGAATTGCCACTAAAAATGGTCCGAAAATTATTTTATTGGAGCGCCACAATTCGAGCGTACTTTCATTTCTTCTTGCAAGGGCTCGATATGTTAATCAGCCGCTCTGAAACTAATTGAGATAACATTTTGCAAGAAAAGGAATCCTTCACAAGTTATTCTTTAATTGCACAAAAATCGACAGTTCCTAAAATGTATTTTCTTCTTTCTAATAATAAGGAATATTTTGATTTGATTTTTTTCAGTTTAACATCCTGTTCAGCAGCGAAGTTATATGAGACGTGGAGTTAATGATCAACGTGGAGTCCAAACCACGTGAGCTCCCCCGAAACCCCGGAATCGAGCCCGGATCTCCCACGTCAAAAGCGTGTACGCCAACCTCTTAGCCACGAAGGAGCTCAGTGAGGAATACTAATTTTGCAGTGTAATGTACGACTTTAGGGGTGTACATATACAGTTTTGTATATACAATTAAATTTAGTGAATTCAGCATAATTCTAGGTTTTAGGATTATTTTGTATAACTGAAATATGGAGTGACTAAGTACTGCTGAGTTTTGATATATTCCAAGAAAGTGAAAACTGTACTTAACACGTTAACTGCCGGCCAAAATTAGCTGGTTGGGCTCCAGGCGCCATTGATGCAGTATTATGAGACTCTCACTGAAATATTCACCGGTTGCTATAATTCTCCTCCCATAAAGTTAGTAAGCAAAAAACTTTTTCACAGGTCATTAGTTCCGGCATACTTTCGTGCGCCGTATTGGTCCGACAGCACGAATAAGTAGCTTTAGTTGTGAGCCAACGGCTGGGAATAGAGTCATAAACTTAATATTACAATGTTGGTCCAATTGGACCAACGTGGCGCAGTAGGAAAGTTCACTGTTGGGCCCATCGGCCCAACACGGCAGCCAACGTGTTTGGCAGAGAACATGTTTTGGGAAACTGCAAAAGTATTTCTTTAAATGTCGTAGCATATGCTTGTAGTATTCACTATCATTCTAAGAGTAATAACACACGTAATAGCATGCGTGGAATTAAAAATGTAAGTTCATTAATTTCCAGTTTCAATATAACTTCTGCAAAACAAGCCTCATTATTCATTACTATGATTATTTGATTAATATTATCCTTTATGTTTATTTGTTTTGCAAATTTGTTATTAAATAGGACCCTAATCTGATCACACAATTTTCCAGACAGATATTCATGAGCAAGGAATCAAATCTCTTCTTACACCTTCGTTGTTTAAGAGTACAAAGAGCTAGTATCTACTTGCGTTGTTCTTGTCAATTTACTTAATAAATATGAAACAAGATATACGGTATTTTAACTGAAAAATACAGTATCCTAATAGTTATGCAACCTTTCGTTAAACAAAGTGTTACAAGCAACTAGGAAAACTAACATTGATCTCAAATCAGATCATGTCTTGCCACCCCCCCCCCACTTTTAACGTCCAACCACCGCCACTGACTGCAACTATAGTTTGCATCTCAAGTAATATGTAACATAATAATAATAATAATAATTATTATTATTATTATTATTATTATTATTATTATTATTATTATTATTATTATTATATTTTAGTATCAGACTTGAAAAGATTTTATATTATTGTGTACGCATTTTCGCCGATCCCAAGATGATCAGCCAAAACATGGCTGAAGTAGCATTCTTATTGGCCACGTACCGATGACGTCACCTACTATTACTACTACTACTACTACTAAGACTGCTTTTGCTATGGATCTGCATAGTACAAGGGCAAACTTATTTTAATGAAAGAAGTTTAATGAAAATTTTAAAAAATTATCCTTAAATCACTTTCTGAATATTATTTTTAATATTATTTTAACAAAAGAAGTGTTATAAAAATTTTTAAAAAATAATAAATAAATTCTTAGGCAGGAGACAGGGTTTGAACCAACGACAAAAATGAACTGTGTTCCTAGGATGCTACGCTATCTCACTCGGCCACGATATCCGACAGCAGGGGGTGTTTACTTTGTGGTATATGTTGTATCTGTATGTCGTATCTGTATCGGCCAATCAGATCAACGGATATTTGAAGCTCTTGGGATCCATGAAAATGCAGTATGTACCACAATGTGTAATCAAACAAAATATTTAATTGAATTGGAAAATATGTATAAAATAGGCATTGTATGAGGTGGAAGTATAGCATAAAAACAATAGTGCATAAATCATGAACAAACTTGTGATAGGTTGTCACTAAAATACGAATGCTATCTAACCAGTCATGGCAGGAGCCCAGCAGAGGGTGCAGCAAGGAGGTGCGTCCGTAGGGAGTAGACGCGTCAGCGACAATGGATATACGTATAAACAAGGATAATGGAAAAAATCACTTTACTGTACCGGTATATGGCATAAAATTCATGCCTTGTGTGCTGTTCACTTGTATGATTATTTTTTACACTACGTTGTTATAATACTTTACTTTATCATGTCTTTCTTATGAAGTACTATGTGTATTATTTTCAGTTTAATACCTGTAACCAAAGTAGTTGATAATTGCTACCAAATATTTTGGTAAATCAAGTTTGGTATAGGACATTTGATTGAATTCACTAAATGCAGGTTTAGTATTTACAACAAAATTATTTAGTTCCAAGAACCAAACCTGTATCATTTTAACAAAATATTTTAATATTCCCAACCAAATTCTACCTACTTGGTCATGAGTACCAAATGCATATTTGGTACTAGTAGGCCTAACCAAATACTATTTGTTGCAACCAAGTGGAACGGTAAAATCATTGATTCCAGTTAATCTAGGACAACATACACTATAATTCAAATTAGTACACTGAAGTTCAGGTATGTTTCCGTTACTTTCTTATTAAATTCGTTTCTATAAATTTACATTGTTAGGCAATGTGTGTCATTTAGCTACTTTGTGAAGGCACCTGTTGTTAACATTGGTTTGATTGTACTTTGCCAATCATTCATCAATATAGTTCCAAGTTGTTGGAGCCTACTTCCTCTGTCAGAAGAGAGAATTGCTAGTAGCGCTGTTATGGAGATGATGATTTAACTGTTACAGTAGTACATTGACTGCTATCTTGTTGCTGAACCATTTGTCAACAATTCGAAAATATAGAAGCGTTGTAGGTCTAAATGCACTTAATTATGTAAGGAAATAGAAGCTTCCTACCACATACCTAATGTTACTTAATTTGCATTTATAATGATAATGCAATGGTAGACAAAATGATCTCCCATATACACACACATACACAAGCCCACACACTACTACACGTTGAAAAGTTTGTTTCTTCTCAAATACTGCTTTAAACTTAATCTTCCTTTAAACTATATAAATAGTATATTGCAAATCTCACAATCTAAAGCAGGAGCCTCTCATATTGTTCCCATGAAATACTAATTCAATTAGAAAATAAAATTATAATTGCTTTGTGGCTTATATGTTGAAGACAATATTATAATCTGTTTCACGTAACCTGATAGGAAAAAGAAGTCCCCCCCCCCACGCTCAAGTACAGGTAAATGTTGGTGTTCCACCATCAGCCCCCCGCGCACGGAAATATAGAGCATATCTAAATATGTCTAAATAATAAATTACAACTTTCATAATAACAGCAAGTATTTTAAAACAGTTAATTACATTTGACTGTGTTAGTGAGGTAAGTAACACGTGTTATCATAATGGGAAGTTTATTGAACAATTGTATTGTTTATATTTCTTCCTTTGGCAGTAGGGGTTGTCTTATAATGTTGGAATGGCAAGTGATGGCAGGGTTGGTAATTAAATGGGTATTTACTTATTAATACAATAATTTCATAATATAAAATCGAAAACCGAAGATGAAGTTTTACGTACAACATTTATTCCGGCTAGGCCAAAAGAGACGGTAATCATGAGAAATGAAAGAAATGGTGGAATGAAGAAAGTTGAAGGAAACGGAAGATCCCCGAGGAAACCAACGCACGCGGTGTTTGTCAGCTACAAAGTTCACTTGGCGCGAATTAAGATCGAACCGGGGACCCCATGCACCACAGATGAAATCTCTACCACTGAGCCACCGTGGCCTAGACGTGCAGGAAAGTCTCATGTTGGAATAAGAGTTGATTATTGTATAAGAAAGAAAGAGTAACGATAAATACGAGTTCGTTCACCTACACAAAAATAACGAACGCTTTGACTTAAATAGCTCAAAGGTTCATCGTAGCAGAAACAAGCATTTCCGTTAGATTTTAACCTGCGAAAAATCAATGTACCATGTTTGTTATCAACCATCCTTCAAAGATCCTGCTTTACATTGTCCGGAAGCCTTCTCTTTCGCTCAGCTAATAGTCTCGTTCTCCTAGGTTTTTGAACAGGACTTAATGAATTGGTGCGTATTTCCCATACAAGACGCACCACATACAAGTATTTCCCAACGTGTCATTCTTATCTTATACGCATTAACTTCACTATTTATATAATACTCGGTGACCTGTAGTTGTTGTGAAATAAAACCTTGTATAGCGTTTTAAATCATCTGCTCTCTGCTCTTAATTCAATGTATGCCTCTTTTGCTCCAAATATTTTTATCAACATTTTATTTTCGAAATCCCACAGTTTCCATTCTTGTTTTCACAATAGGGATTAACTTCCACATTCATACAAAATTGGGCAGATTGAGCTCTTATTGATTTTAATGTTTTCGATATTTGTTAAGACAATAAAATGTTTACAGTAGGGTAAACTTTAGAACATAAATAATATGCAATACTTTTCTACAAGACAAAACTTAAAAAAAGTAATTGTTTGTTACTCAGGGTTGATAGCTAAAAGGAACAGGAGTGCTTTCTCAGCATGAGGCGCGAGAGAATTGACGTACGAATTTAGTTTACACGATTCTGTTTATTAGAAAAGCTTCCCTCCCTATGAAGGTTAACGACTTGCTTTCCCTTCTGCAGTGGTAAGTGGTGGGAGGTAGGGGAGTTTCCTATCAGGTTGCCTGGAACAGACTTTAGTAAATAAAAATTACAATGTATGTTTTCAAATAGCAAGTTTACCATACAGTATATTATTTTATTTTATTTTTAAGGTGAAGGAGCGATTAGTTTCAAATGCGGAGGCGCTTTGATTTCTGACCGATTTGTTCTGACAGCAGCACATTGTGTTCACCCTGGAAACATGAAGAAACTAGGAACAAAATTGTAAGTATGCTCTCGCTCGAAAAAAAAAAGAAAAGAAAGAAAGAAAGAAAGAAAGAAAGAAAAAAGAAAAAGAAAAAAGAAACAAAGATTGTAAAATAAATTAAAACTATTTAATTGAATCAAATATTTCTGCCATAATATTTCGTTCAGAATTAAATTTCAGGAAAAATACTGTTCTCAACAAACAGTTAAGCAGCACAATATATTTAACATAAGATTAAAATTAAGGTATTTACTGTAATATGTAGTGCATCTTTAATTACTGAGCTAACATACATCTCAACCTCAAGCCCCCTTCCCTCCATGAAGTGCACCGTCAACGTCAGGGAAAGGGTGGAGCTAAGTCTGAAGTCCGGTATCTTGTAATTAAAGTTAAAGATGCTGAAGATGCCAATGCTGAAGCTAACCGTTCGAGTGCTATTAACCCTTTGACTACCATTTTTTTTTAAATGTGAATATTCTTTTATAAGTACATGTAAGACTCCTTTAATGTGGGATATTCCTGACATCTGTACACAGTTTTGGAAACTAAACACAGTCTCCTGGACACATCTGAACTTATAGAAGAACAACGTATCTATTTAAAAAAAAATCTAAAAAATCGCAACTTTGTGTGAATTATTCCCATGGAACACATGTGTCCCGTTGGTAGTAAAAGGGTCAAGATCTTGTAAAATTTTCTTATCAATAAAGTAATTACTTATAACGCTGGACAGATTAAAATTATCAAGAAATTACGGAATGGTACTTCATAGGTGGAAACGGTCGACGGGAAGCAAACAGCAAAAATTACTAAAATGGACTATCATTGGACTAGTAAAAGTGTCGGTAGAATCCCATGGTTTACTTAAAGTTCCTCGCGGTGTAATATCATTTTGAGACCTCTTAAACTCCACCGAGGAGGATATTAAATTGGAGGTGGCTGACCAACATGTTGTAGAGGTGGCTGGCATCAAAAGTAAGTAGTCAGGTGAACTCGTTGCGATTCAGTCTCTGATTCATACTTTCAGTTTGCGCATACTTCCGGACTACGTGAAGGCTGGTTAGGTGCGTATATTACCAGTTCACTGCGCTGTTTCAAATGTCAACTCTTCGGTCACACCAGCATGTTGTGTAATGCGAGTGCTACTCTTTGAACGAATTGTGGTCAGGGTAGTCATGGTCCGGAACGTAGAAACGCATTCCTGAGCTAATGGTTGTTGAGAAGATTTCTGCTGCCGATGTTAAGCGTCGTTTTAAAAAAAAGCACACCTACCTCACTTTCTGTGCCCTTTGCTACTGTTAAAACTACTTCTTGTAAATCTTGTGACAACCCAGATGTTCGGCCAGGGCCGGCCTTACGTGGTGCGGGGCCCGATTGGGGACATTTTGCGGGGCTCCAGGTTTACAACTAACTTGCACCAAGTTCTGTAGAACAAACATATAGGCCCTATACAGGGTCTTCCAGAGCGACCAAGACACTACCTTTATCTCGAGAACAGTACATGCAATCAAGCTGAAATAAAAAAAAAAAAAATACATCACAAATGTGGTCCAAAGAATCCGTAGAAGTTATTTACAAAATCCCGAAAGCCCCCCTTCGTGGTGTAATGGGGGGCACATGCCCCTTTCTTGCGATTTTCAAATGGAAGCGATATATTTCGAGTGCACATTCGAAAAGGTGAGGAAAAAATAAGATTGTCCTACGAAACATTTGTCCGTACTATCCACCGTTTTCCGTGTACCATTTTTTTTTTTTTTTTTTTTTTTTTTTAATGAAGGTGTGCGAAATAGAGTATACGGAGTTTACAATTAAGATAATGTAAGTAACGTCACAGTTTCGGGAAATGCAAGACACACGCTTTCCAAGGATATACCACATGCTGACTCAGGGTCTAAAAAAGAAGGAACTGAGTGACCCAAGAAACGGGGTTCAAAGTAAGGTCAGAACTCGAAAATTTCAAATGGCAAGAGGTGTCGAGTAATACCTCGTTGCAAAGGTCTCTGCAAATGTTAAAAGAATTCGAACACGATTTTGGAATCCACTAACCACTTTCAACATGGCGACCATAACACTATCAAAACCCTGAATTTCTGGTTCGTCATGAAGAAATAAAACGTACTAGTGAAGTTGCCCACTTGACCAAAAAAAGGGCGGGCACGTAATAGTACCACAAAGAAGAAAGTTCCATTTGACTGCCCGTAAGCTTTTCACACAGCCTGGTTCAACGCAAGTTATGTCGCACAGGTGGAGGTGTGCCTAGCTCTTCTGCCAGTTCTAGTGTGCTTCCACTGATAACATGAACACGCCACTCCAATCTTGATCTCATTCCCCGTTGTCTGTTGCAAGACTTGCGTCGTCCAAGGGATTTTGTGAAAAGTCTGGATTTTTTAACGTACATTCCTCGTGATCGTGTGCATTTCTGTCAATTACTTCGCATTGTCAAATCGTGGCATGTAAGTTGAAATGCCTTTCAAAAACGAAGTAGCATTTGATATGCTCATGGTATTGGGTGAGTGCCAACGAAATAGTTCCGCTGCTGCTCGTGTGTATGCTGCTAGGAATCCCGATCGGGAACGTCGTTCAAGACATGTGTTTCGCAACCTTGCCGAACGTCTACGCAGAAGTGGAAATGTTCAGCCTTCTAGCAGTCACAGGAATGAACTGTTTGCACACATTCAAAGGTGATGCCAGTATGTGACTCATGCAGCATGACTGAGTATGGTGTAGTTGAAATGACAATTACCTCATAGAAAGAAGTCGCTCGATTATATCCTCCAACCATTTGAGGTATGTGAAAATGAATGAATGCTTCCTGGCCCATTTTCTCTTTTTCGTTGCATTTCTGAAATATGCCCTTGTACTTAATGTGTGTCTCTGTAGTGTCCTTGTACTTAATGTATGAGTATGTGTAGGGGCAATTGAACGCATATCACATGTTCCGTGCACATGGATACTTCTTACTGTTGCACTAGCTACAAATTTGATTCTATTTGATGTACAAGTGGTAATAAAACACATAACAAACGCAGATCATGCTGTATTCTCACTCCATGTTGGAGTGTGAATACAACATGATCTGGATTTGTTGTGTGTTCTATTACCACTTGTACATGATATAGAATCATTTCTGTAGGTAGTGCAACAGGAAGAAGTATCCTTGTGCACGGGAGATAAGAAGTAGCTGTTCATAACTATTACCGTTGGTTGAATCTCTTGACTGCCATGATGTCAACGTTTGTACATTAAAAAAAAGGTTCTCGGCTTGCAGAAGTAATAGGGCTATATTGTTGTGTGTTGTGACAAAAGATGCACGCATTTGTTCTACTAAATCTATAGTGTTTTAGAAAAATATTGAGTGTGCCGTACCAGCATGTATAATTTTCTGGGACAGTACAATTGTAAAACCCGGGTGATGCTAGGGTTACAACGAGTGGCAGACATGATATCTGTAGAAAAATTCATAGTTTGATCTGCCAATTAGCAGCTTCCAATGGCCCCAGTAAACCTGAAGTCTAGCCTTTAGGAAAGCATAAAAATTTCAAAATATAAAAAGATTGCATATATAAAGATTATTTGACGACACATTTCTATAACTGTTCTATGTATATACAGGAACCAGTTTGAAAACACTATAACTATGTACACAAACACAATACAAAATCACAGTTCAGTTTTATGAGTCACGCACTATTTACGGGGCACTGCCATTCAAAGGCGCTTCATTCAAACGCAATAATGTAAGGGACAAAAATCACCACTTTTTTCATTACATACACATCAACTTGGATAACAGTTAATTCAGAAATATATTCTCAGCACACTGATGTAAAATTATACGCTCTTACTTGAGTGAAAACCATTACCAAATGTGATTGAATCAGGGAGCCTCAAGCGTTGATTTTGAAAAATTGTCCGAAAAGACTGATTCCAAAGAATAAGTTACCCGTTTTCAATTATTCCCAGAGAAATCACATACCACATGATGGTCTGGTTTCGAAAAAATTGATTTGTGAAATATAAACAAAATCGTTAGAGCCCTTTTTGAAAAATCACATTTAAAAAAATGTTTACCCTCAAGTAAACTACTGTTATTTTTAGGGATAGGGAGAAAATTCGAAAATCTCCTGGATAATTTTATTTTAAAAAAGTTTAAAATTTGTTTGATATAAGTTGAATGGTATGGCCTCTAGGCGAGTGTACTTCAGGACGAACAGACGAATAATAGTTGACGAAAAATAAGTTTTCTTCACCTATGGGCCATTAATTGTGTAAATCTATAGAAATCTCGAATTCGAGTTTTTTGACGACGATTGAAAGTAATATATATATACTAGCCTTTGGCCAGCTGGGGGCTTCGCCCCCAGACCCCCGTATTTGGTCGGCCTACGGCCTCGCATGTCATATGTTCGTGCATTTATTCTTAATGTTTCCTTAAATCGGCCCAACATCCCCAGATCGCATATTTATCATCCTTTGCTCCTTAATAACTCACAGTTTATTTTTTTATAGCAACCTTTGTTTTGTCAACCACAATTTATCGACTTATTATATAATGAATGATGATGTTGGATTCTCATTTTCAGAGGTTTTTTTTTTTCTTATATATAATTTTCAAAAAAGAAATCTCGGATTTTTGTTCGACCATAACTCGTGCATATTTGTAAGACAAAGGTCGATTATTTTTCTTGTAACTTTGTAGTATTTCCACACCACCCCTATGGTATCCTGCTACACGCATACTCCTTTGAATGAAAACTTTTGCTTCGTCATGTCTTTCGTATACTAAAAAACTGGAACGTAAGTGGTATTTGTGTCTGGGAAGGTTCGTATCATAGTGTGAAAATGAAGTTCAATATGATTTGTATTTGGACAGGCACCAAGCATTCTCCATAAAGAAGCTTAAAGAGATTTCTTTTTGCGTGGACTCTTATGTTACCATCAAGTATAAGTGAAAAGGAATTTTTGCAGCAGACATGTATCATACTCCGAAATGAAAGTCCAATGGTGTTGTTCCCTGGGTAATTCCATAGCTATCACTCACTAAAAGGAACTATCGTAGACGTTGTGGGTATACAACATTCTTTACAAAAGCGGTTCCTTCAATTATTCTTTCAGACTGAACCAGTAATACAACTGAATACCTTGATCGGACACGTCCAAGTGCGACGTACAGTTGGCCGTGAGCGAATACGTCACTCAGAAGACGTCCCATATAAATAACATTGGAAAGATTTCAGTTCCCCATGAAACCACTGTACGGTTAGAAATTTTCATTTCTGATGATTCACTTAGGTAAAGCTAACGAAAACGTACAAGCATACCGAATTTGAAGTTTTTATTCCAATTCTAAGTACCTAAAACGTGAGATTATACGTCCAGAAAAAGTCTCATTTAAATAACATGAGGAAATTCTTCATCCCCTCATTAGACCCCCTAATAATTAAAAATATTCACTTTTGGCAATTTTCCTGTGGGTTTGTCCCGAAAAGCTATAATCATGTCAAATTTAATCATTGTAGCCCTGCAGGAAGTGCTCAATAATTTGAGGGTGTAAAAGGTGTCCCATATAAATAACATGGGAAAGATTTTTCAGTTCCCTATAAAACCACTCTAAAGTTGGATTTTTTTTTACTTTTGGCAATTTTTCTGTCGGTTAGTCCTGGAAGGCTACAATCATGCCAAATTTCATCATTCTAATCTTGCCGGAAGTGCCTAAACATTTTGGGGTATAGAAGACGTCCCATATAAATAACATTGGAAAGATATTTCAGTTCCCCATGAAACCACTGTACGGTTAGAAATTTTCATTTCTGATGATTCACTTAGGTAAAGCTAACGAAAACGTACAAGCATATCGAATTTGAAGTTTTTATTCCAATTCTAAGTACCTAAAACATGAGATTATACGTCCAGAAAAAGTCTCATTTAAATAACATGGGGAAATTCTTCATCCCCTCTTTAGACCCCCTAAAAATTAAAAATATTCACTTTTGGCAATTTTCCTGTGGGTTTGTCCCGAAAAGCTATAATCATGTCAAATTTAATCATTGTAGCCCTGCAGGAAGTGCTCAATAATTTGAGGGTGTAAAAGGTGTCCCATATAAATAACATGGGAAAGATTTTTCAGTTCCCTATAAAACCACTCTAAAGTTGGATTTTTTTACTTTTGGCAATTTTTCTGTCGGGTAGTCCTGGAAGGCTACAATCATGCCAAATTTCATCATTCTAATCTTGCCGGAAGTGCCTAAACATTTTGAGGTATAGAAGACGTCCCAAATAAATAACATTGGAAAGATATTTCAGTTCCCCATGAAACCACTGTACGATTAGAAATTTTCATTTCTGATGATTCACTTAGGTAAAGCTAACGAAAACGTACAAGCATACCGAATTTGAAGTTTTTATTCCAATTCTAAGTACCTAAAACATGAGATTATACGTCCAGAAAAAGTCTCATTTAAATAACATGGGGAAATTCTTCATCCCCTCTTTAGACCCCCTAAAAATTAAAAATATTCACTTTTGACAATTTTCCTGTGGGTTTGTCCCGAAAAGCTATAATCATGTCAAATTTAATCATTGTAGCCCTGCAGGAAGTGCTCAATAATTTGAGGATGTAAAAGGTGTCCCATATAAATAACATGGGAAAGATTTTTCAGTTCCCTATAAAACCACTGTAAGGTCGGAATTTTTACTTGTACTGATTTACTTAGGTAGTGCTAACGAAAATGTGTAAGCATACCGAATTTCAAGTTTCTATTCCAATTTTAAGTATCTAAAACATGAGATTATAAGTCCAAAAAAAGGTCCATTTAAATAACATGGTGAAATTTTTCATCCCCTCTTTAGACCCCCTAAAAATTAAAAATATTCACTTTTGACAATTTTCCTGTGGGTTAGTTCCGAAAAGCTACAATCATGCCAAATTTAATCATTGTAGCCCTACAGGAAGTGCTCAATAATTTATGTCAGCTCATGTAGTTTTATATATAGTTAGGATATAGTGTGATTGCGATCTGACACCGAATGGCTCTTTTTTCAAGATTGTTGTTATATACACTAAATGTTAGCTATTATTTAATTATTCGAGAAATTTTCATTATGAATTACTAATTATTAATTACGTTTCTTTATTTGCTACAGTTTTGGTGTTCGTCTTGGTGAACACGATATTAGAAAGAAACAGGATTGTGCAGTTTTCTCCTATCATTGTGCGCCTTCTCCTCAGGACTTTTCTGCAAAGGTAATTCCTCACCCATATTACAGGTCGTATTACACAGCATTCTATGATATTGCTCTCCTGGAGTTAGAGCGACCAGCTACGATTTCAGGTACTAACATTTTTCCCATCTTAATCTTATACTTGCCTTAAGCATTTCTTAATTGACTATATGAAGATCACTTATTTATATTCTACATAGTCTACTTTGACAAATATATATCCACAGGTTTAGATGGAGTGGTCTATTGTCACTTCATCTACATTCAATATGGATCTTCTAGCCACTAAAATAATATACATTTTGTGAGAGAAGATTAAGACGTGAGTCAATTTATACTAGCAGGATTGTTTCATAGTAATAAAAAAGACTGCTGCAGTTACAGTTAGAATATATACAGAGGTTGTTCTTTCATATAGAAATGTAGTTCTCAACTTGATTAAAATATATTATTTGGTCGGAAAAAAAATTAATGTTGGTAGAAAAAATTATTTTAATGTTAATCATTTAATTCACACATTTTCACTATGCGGATGTTGTTTATAAGGAGCAATATGCAGTTTTACATAGAATTTACCATATGGACCTACTTGGATATTAAGTGACATAAGTCCAAAAGAATGAAACAAATGAAATAATGTCTTTACTCACTTCCATAGAAGGATACTTAAAAAAAAAGGTTTTGTAAACAGTAAATTATAAGATCATAATCTGCATAGTTATTATTTGGGTTACCAATATAATAGAAATATGAAATGTCCATTAAATGATGAAGTTCAAATTTCTCTCTTGCTGAATTTCAATTTTGGGCTGCTTGGCATCCAAGTGGCAAAATTATATGAGTTGTCAAAACATATTAGTAAAATAAATTTAGATGTTAGTGAAGTTCATCACCAGCTAAAGTGGCACGAATATCAGTATAAAAATATGTCATTTGTGACTTTTGAAATTTCTGCGGTCCACAAATGGCATTCTCAACAATACTTGTGAAGATCTATGCGTGATACAGGAAAATATAATTCTTGTCAGGTAATGATGTGTGACCGTTCAGAAACATTCGAACAGGCATGTATGGAATTTCAATATAAATCGTACCTTAGAATTTCTGCGAGCACTTATCTATTAATGTTTGCCTTGGAAATATTCTGATCTCTAAGAATACCGATATTCAATTTCCAGTATAAAGTACCGTGGCACATATACCAAAGGAAAAATAGAGTAGGTGTAAAATTTCTAAATTTCAGACTGTAAATTTAAAATTAACAATTGATGAGGTGAGATTAAGAAGGGAAAGATTCCACTTTTTTGTCAAAATGAGTTGAAATAGCCATTTTGTTCCTTTATTTAAGACGCATATTTTGGCATGAAAAACGTAAAGATTTCTTTCATCATTATGACGTAGGAGCACGTGAAAAATTTGACTGAGGTTAAGAAAGGAAACATTCCAGGAATCTTTCCCTTCTTATTCTCAGCCTTGGAGCTAAATAAGAACATACTGGAGTGCCTAGGTATGTGAAGTTCCTATTGTTTTGCTATGGAACGGAATTTGTTCAAATTGAGGCCGGTTTTCGGTTATTTCCTTGGAAAGGTCCGTGTTGTCACTGTTAGATGCTTCACATATGCAGTTCTTTAGTTCATATTATATCTCACTCCATTAGTACGAGTGTTGTAATTGCTTTTTATAGAAAATATGATCGGTTAATATTGCCGAGTTAAGGTCCGTTGCGCGGACATGTGGTAGTGTCAATTTACCCTACTCGGTAGGCACTCCAGTATGTTCATGAGAGGAAAACACGATAACCATAAGAAATTTCCCAATGATGCTTTAATGGTGCTAAAGGAACACATCGAGTCTTGCCCCAAAAAAACCTCCCACTATTCTTCAAATCCTGTTACATATTTAGAGGCTGGACTGACATGCAAAAAGATGCATAAAATGCTTCTGGAAAAACATCCAGAACTAAAAGACATAATAAAATATGAGTACTTTTTAACTTATTACAAGGAAAATTATGGGCACCGATTCGGTAGGCCGCAAGTTGACGTGTATTCAACGTGTGAGGACCTAAATACAAAAATATCATCACCGACATTGAATGACAACGCTAAACGGATCGCTTTAGCTGAATTGATGGTTCATAAAAGAAGAGCAAGTTTTACAAGAAAATGGAAGAAGTAACTGAACTATGCTCTAATAGAAATGACGTATATGGAATCTGCTTTGATTTCATGCAAAATCTTCCTTTGCCGTGCATACCTGTTTAAGAAATGTTCTATTTAAGGAAGTTATGGCATTACATGTTTTGTGTTCATAGTATAGGAAATGAAGAAGCTACCATGTACACCTATCATGAAGGAGTTGCAAAGAAAGGAGCAAACTAGGTGTGTTCTTTATTGTATGACTATATAAACAACAGTGTTAATCCTCAAGTAAAAACTCTATACGTATTCAGTGACTCATGCCCCAGGCAAAACCGTAATCACACTTTGGTGAGATTGTTCCTATTTCTTACTATTATTACGCGATTTAATGAAGTACATGTATTTTTCCCCATTAAAGAACACAGTTTTCTCCCCTGCGACCGGAACTTTGGTGTTATTAAGAGAGCCATGAAACGCCACGATAGGATTTATTCCCCTGATCAATACAACGATATGATTAGCACTGCAAAAACGAAGCAGCCTTTGTTTCAGGTGAAATCCGTTTCAAACGAACAAATTCTGAACTTCAAAGGATGGTGGCCGACATTTTTCAAAAAGACTTGTGCTAGTGTTCGAACCAAACAGCCTTTTAAAATCAGTACCTACAAACATTTAACTTTCACAGCAGCAAAAAGGGGATATGTTACAGCTCACACTTTTATAGACGGGCTACAAAGTGAAGTTTTTAAACTGTACAAAGGTGGTGAAGCAGACCCTCCTGTTGAAAAGGCATATAATGGAATCGTTCCCATAAAAAGGAAGAAACTCGAGGATGTTGCCCAAGTGGTTTACTATGTGCCGGAACAAGCCAGAGTGTTTTACAATAAACGTTTAGTGGCCTACTCATGAGCATGAGAGTGAGGACAGTGAGTAGTAATAAAAACAGTGTACAAAGGCACAAACCAATATCTCATGTATTTTATTTTTATAACATGTGTGAATAATGTTTAATTTTCATTATTTTTGTTGGTTTAACAATAAGTAAGGAACAGTTTTAAGCTCATAAATACGCTTTTCTTTACTTTTTTCGACATCTTAGTCTCTTGAGATTAAAAAGGGAAAGATTCCACCATTTTTAAACTCATATAATAAGTGTAATAAGAATGTAATGGTAAAATACTTTTGTGTATATGTTAGTTAAGGTTATAAGGAGCAACTTTCCAATAGTACGTTTCTTACTGTGACTATTTATTTGGTTACTATGAAGTTTTTTTCAGTTTCCCAAAAGTTTGGTTATGTGGAATCTTTCCCTTCTTAATCTCACCCGTTCAATTATGAGTGAAAATTAGGTATCTTCGTACATGTCTATTTTGTTATGTGCATTTTTACTCCAAATATAATAACAGTCGAGAAAATTTAGTTTCAATTACAATAGAAACTACAATAGGGAAGTACAATCCTGACCTACATCAGTGAGTTTGAGTCCTGCGGAGTGAGCCCACGTTAGCAAATTTCCGGAAGAAATAGAACAGATATAACTAACAAATGTTGCACTTTCAGAACAGATATTGATAACAGTATTAAAATTCTTAGAAAAACATTTTTGTCATTGAACAACTAATAGCTCTATAAACAATAAGTTGAAACTAGAAAATGTACTTCGTTCATCGATTTGCAATTATTCTTATCTACTGAAAGACTTATTTTCTTTGATTTTATACTTTTTTAATGATTTTTTTTCTTCAGATTGCACGAACGAAACGTTTTCTCTTATTATAATGGAAAATTTAAGGTGGAACGTAACGCTCTTTATCCACTAAAATTGAGATATTTAGTATATTCCAAATTTTCTTTAGAGAAAAGATAAAAAGCCGCGGAAAATCTTCGTTTTTCTGTTTTCAAAAATACCTGTTTTTTGTCGTTCCCATACATCTCAACTTAAAATAGAATAGCTGCTATATTAATGTGAGTATTAAAACAAGACAAAGGGGAAAGTTACAATACAGCCACAGTTTCTTCCTGCAATTATAATAATTGCTCAAGTTACACATCATCAGTCTTCAAATATTTTTCAGCACAATAATGTATATTGTTGCTGACATGTTTCAGAATGGAGACCGCAGTTCTAATAGTAACTGTTGATTGTTACCGGACATATGTTCTTGACGTCCGCCGCAGGTACAAATGAGGGGAGTTAAATCCGACGACTACGAAAATAGTCAACCAGTCTCGTTTGTTTTATCCAACGTCAAGGTACATAGTTATTCAGGTAGACGGGACATTATCTGTTGGACCAGTGGCGGCGTAAGGGCGGGGTGAGCGGTGCCTCCGCCCCGGGCCCCACTTTGTTGGGGGCCCCCGACGGTAGGTAAAAAAAATAACTACTAATTAACCTTGTTAGCATAAGCCGTACAAGGGCCATCAAGGTTTATAATCCACACCTTCCCTAAATGTAAACACAATTAATTGTCAATCAATATTACACCAAATAACGGATGAAACAACAGAAATATCTGTCTAGTAAAGCTAATCAGTGCTGGATTTCCGTATAAGCTAAACAAACTACCGGGCTCACTCTCTTGGGGACTCGAAAGAAATTTAAAGAAAAAAACTGAATGTAGATTAAAAATAAATAAAATAAAAGTTTCATTATCTTGGAGGCTCCCAAAGAAGTTTAAGGGAAAAAGCTCTGAATATGGGTGAAAAATAAAGTAAATGTTTCATACTCTTTGGGGCCTCCAAAGAATTTTAAAGGAAAAGTCTGAATGCAGGCGAAAAAATAAAACAGACGTTTCACTTTCTTTGGGCCCCCAAGAAAATTAAAAAGAAAGTTGAATGTAGGTGAAAAATAAATAAAATGAAGCTTTACTCTCTTGGGACCCCAAAGAAATTTAAAGGAAAAAATGTATGTGGATTAAAATATGAATAAAATAAAAGTTTCACTCTGTTGAATAACCTGAGAGAAATTTAAAGGAAAAGCTGAAGCATTTATTGATTCATCTCTGTCGAATGAAAGACTGTTGAGAGTATTTCTGCTTAAATACTGAAGAAACTTCAATGTGATATGCTTGGTATTAAGATTCCAAAGGCCAGTCTTGTGATAATCATGCTACAATGGCCGGGCAATATTCTACAGTTCAAACTTTGATACGGAATATAAGTCCTTTGGCCATTTTCGTTCCTTGTAACAATAATTCATTGAACCTTGTGGCTTAAAACTTACATTCTGGCGGTGACTTTGTTGAGAGCAATGGAACATTTGTTGGTATTCTTCTCGAGATCTACTCACCGATGGAATGTGCTGCAAAATCACGTAAAAATTGGTCTGAAACGTGAAAATGACACTAGATTTGTGTTGCCACACTTGGTACAATTATACCAGATTCAGCCCTTTTTGTCATTCATCGGCCCGTTGGTAGCACGCTGGCATTTTCAGCCCCTTTTGTGAAAAAGTTGGTACAATTCTCCCCAATTCAGCACCATTTAACAAATATTGTCACATTTTCAAAAGTTCACGTTACTCATACTGTGTTGGACTCGTAAGAAATGCTGGTGAACATTCATACTGTGACGTTGCACCGCATAACGCTACAAACTTCATGTGGAAAATTCGTAATTCGAACTATACCGGGAAACAAATGACGCTAGATGGGCGCATCCGCGCCGCGAAGGAAGAAGACGAGAAAGAAGCAGTGTGGTGGAAATGTTAACTTAAAATCATTTTTATTTTTATTTTTTTAAGTACACACGTTGAATCGAGTGTTACATATTCTGAAGTAGACAAGCGAGTGCTGAAGTACGTCTAATTTATGTGTTGTTGAAAAGATTATGCAACATCAAAACAATAACAACACTAGTGCCGTACCGTGGAAAATCAGCGCCTGGGCGAGAATATACGACGGCATTCCCGTACATATGACAAGTCGATAGACCAGCCACAAAGTGCTACTATGGTTGACGCGAAGCGTAATAAAATTTTTAAAAGTAAACCTTCGTTTTCCCTTGATTTTGAGCACATTTTCTTATACACACACACACACACACACACACACACACACACACACATATATATATATATATATATATATATATATATATATATATATATATATATATATATATAGATAGATAGATAGATAGATAGATAGATAGATATAGATAGATATAGATATAGATATAGATAGATAGACAGATGGTGATCAGAAAAATGGAAACACCTGTAGTTGGCAACACGTCAGATGTATGGGTTGGCAGTGGTGTCGTGGCGCCCGCAGCGCCGGACCGCTGGTGATGGTGTGTTAGGTCGGTCTCCATACTACGTCAGGCGCAGTGGAACAGCAGTGTCCAATGGCTGCAGCAGACGGAGGTAGTGTAAAATGGGAGACCTCTCAGAGTTTCAAAGAGGGCAAATTGTTGGTGCGCGGTTATGTGGAGTGAGTGTGACGGCAGTGGCTACTGTGTTAGGTGTGTCGCGTGGGACAGTGTCGAAGGTGATGACGGCCTACACAACACACGGGAAAACCACATCGGGGAAGCGGAACAGTGGGCGGAAGAAATCAATGAGTGACAGGTCACGCCGGGTATTAAAGCGCATTGTCACGCAGAACCATCGTGCCACTACGAAGCAAGTGACGGAGGAACTCAATCAGCATCTCTCCCACCCTGTTTCGACAATCACAGTCCGCCGCGAATTACATGACATGAACTTACGGGGTCATGTTGCACGGGCCAAACCGCTCATCAGGGACCATAACGCTTTCGCTCAGCGCAAATGGTGCCACGACCATGCAACTTGGACCGTTGAGGACTGGAAACGTGTGATATGGTTGGATGAGTCATCCTTCACCCTATTCCCAACCACGGGCCGTGTTTATGTGTGGAGAACGCCCAAAGAAGCTTATGATCTGCAGTGTCTCCGCCCAACTGTGAAACATGGCGGCGGCTCGGTGATGCTGTGGGCCGCATGGTTTTCATTGGGTCCTGTGGTCACACTTAGCGGACGAATCACTGCCAACGATTATGTCGCAATTTTAGGAGACCACTTGCATTCTATGGTCCGGATGTTGTTCCCGGACAATGACGCCATCTTCCAGGGTGATAATGCACCCATTCACACAGCTGGCGTTGTTGCAGCGTGGTTTGAGGAACATCGAGATGAAGTTCAACACCTCCCCTGGCCCGCCCAATCCGCAGATCTCAACATAATTGAACATCTGTGGTCCGTCTTGGAAACACGACTCCGGCGACGATTTCCACCTCCATCCTCTCTCACAGAACTGGCCGATGCCCTGCACGAGGAATGGAGTAAAATTCCACTTGCTACCATTCACGACCTCTATGCCTCCATCCCACGTCGCATCAAGGCTTTTCTGAAGCCGAAAAGTGGCCCGACACCCTATTAATCTGGTAAGTTGCAATTTCGTTCAGGTGTTTCCATTTTTCTGATCACCATCTGTACACACACACACACACACACACACACACACACACACACACATATATATATATATATATATATATATTCCTTCCTAATTTTGCGCCCCCTTACTTCGGCGCCCGGGACCGCCCCCCAACAGCATGGTATAGCGGTATAGCACAAAAAAATACATTGACGTAGTGGCCGGCTTACCGGGCTAAGTTGTTTACTAGTGACGCCATATTGACAAATATAAAAATACCCGAACATTTCTGCGTTTTAGAGATCTATATCGACGCGTTGTAACAAACTTTATATGTAGGCCTAAAGTTAGACTTTTCACCACAAGGTATCCTGAAATACGTATCTTCAATGGGGCTTGAAATTTACTAAAGTTTGGCACCCGCACTTCAGACTTCGATAACACTGCCCCTATCTGTCGCATCATGTGAAAGGTTTTTCACCAAAATGAAATTGATAAAATCCTACTTGCGTTCCACAATGTCAGGTAAGATTCACGAATCTGGCCATTCTTTCTATCGAAAATGAAATAGCATCCACTGGATTCTGATGATGTAGTTGAGACTTTCGCTACTACCAAAGCAAGGAAGGTATCATTCTGAATGTTGGTGGAACATAGGCTAATATGGTAGTGGAACTACTGTCGAAAGTAGTTTCATGTTTCAAATAAAGGCAATAAAACTACAAAAGTACCAAAAGAAAATTAAATCTTTGTTTTACGACCCACGCTTATGCCGGTTAGGCTAAAGGGGACGGTGATGATGAGAAATAAATGAAAAGGTGGATTGAAGAAAGTGGGAGGAAACGGGAGAACCCCGAGAAAACCCACGAGCACGGTGTTTGTCCATCACAAATTCCACACGGCGCGAGCTGGGATCGAATCAGGGATCCCAATCACAGGAGGTGAACGCTCTACCACTGAGCCGCCGCGCCCCCAAAATGTACCACAAGAGTAATAAAAAACTGTCAAGATTTGTCAATTGACTGGTGATAAGTGGTAATGAAAAGTAGGATGGTATAACCCGTAGTGAAATTCTGTGCTCACATATTTAATCTATAATATCCCCAATTATTCAACATATTCAGGATTTTTTGTTATAATATATTCTAATACTAAGTACGTTAGTAAATGATAATGGAAATAAGTGACAGAATATAAACATGACTGAATTATTAAATACAAAATAATATAATCATATAACAAGTGCAAATCTGGAAACTCAAGTAAAACAGACAAGCAGGAGAGAACTATTCTAGTGCTTAACTATTCATTGATATTTCGGCAAAAGCAGCGGGACTAAATAGATCGTACATCTGGAGAGACACCGAATGTTAAAGTAAATGGGGCTAATTGTAGGAAGAAAAATCTAATCAAATAATACCCATCTAACGTAAATTCAGACAGGTGAGAAACTATGAATAAACTTAACCATATGAGAAATTGCGCAGGAGAAACACCAAAGGCGAGAACCGAACAAAAATATTTTTAAAAACATTTAAAAGACGCATCGGCTAGGATATATTATTATTTGCAAGTTTTGCAATATCAGCTCATTGTTACGTTTTGTACGCAAATTTGTCTCTAGTTGTATTATTAGGAGCATTACTTCCACTATTCCATCTAATTACAGTACGCGTTGATACTAGGATAGTATAGGAGTAGGTTAAATTCTGGATTCTTGATTGTTACGTTTTGTTTGTTCTTAAGATTGTTATTTCTGCTGTGGGTTGTAGTTTCCGTTATACTTGTATCCGTAATCGTTTTTCTATCGTGTCCTTTGTTTAAAAACGAATAAAAAAGAAAAAAATATGCAATGATAATCGTGCTCCAGTTTTATTTTTAGAAACCTGCCTGAGGGCGGTTCCAAGCATTTAAAAAATAGACAGGGGTGCTGAATGTCAGCCCTATTTGTTTAATATATCCCAGATTATAATGATCTAAACACACACACCAACGGGAAAGGGGGAGGAGCAAACAGAAAGAATGATTATGTAAATGAATGTCAAAAATAGAAGTGTATAAATCATTACTGTTTGAAAAGGGGCCCCAACCTACTTCACTGGCCTCGGGCCTCAGTTTGCCTTACGCCGCCACTGTGTTGGACATTAGCTGTGGGACATTATTTGTTGAATAACAAATTGTCACCAAGTAAATGTTTAAAAAGTAGTAAAATTAATGTGTTCAGAGTCTCCAAATAAGCCTAGTAATTGTATATTTGATAAATAACGGTCCAAGTTGATTCCTTGATGATAGCTAACAAAAGACATTGAATCCTGGAGAAATAGCCGCTTGAACGACATGTAGGGTCTACATTTAGTTTTTCTGGAGCCTAGTACACACTGTTATGAAAGATAATCGTACCACTTGATTCAAACTTCCTCTTATCACACCTCATTATTTTAGAAACAAAATTAGTATTCCCTTTCCCCTGCTAGATTTTAGCCGTATTTGCGCAAGGGCCGCATCCACAGGGGGTTCACTGGGTTCGGTACAAATCAAAAACTTCGTCCCTTGACATACGTTTGTACAGTTTCTTAATAAAACCGTATTTAATTAGCAGAGAAATACTTGATATACACTAAATATATAATCTTACTCATAATCTCATATTTCTTTTCTGATAAAAATATATAAGTTTATTATTTTCGTGAGAATATAGGTGTAAATACTTAAAATTATTAACTTTTTCCGCTGTAGAATAATAATATTTTTCGGCTGTAGAATAGCATCCATTCGATATTACATAAACATACAGTAGTTTCTTGCATTATTGTCTCCCCGAAACTCTGGATCCCTCGCAAAATTTCTGAGGCCTGATGGGCCTGAGGAAATTCGTACCTGATTTGTCCTATTGCTTCACTCAACTGATTGCACCGCATCGTGTAGCACATTCCATCGATTAATTGAACAATAGTGCTACGCGTTTAAATCGTAGTCAACGTGAATTGAAACATATCGCATGTATAACAATTTAAAAATCAATTTAATTTTTTAACAGCCCGACATATTAGGTGATAAACTGAAATACTTATCAAAATTTTATGGAACTTTGATTCTACTTGCAGCATTTCAGTTTAAGCAAAGCAATGTTACCTTACGTGTTCTATGAATTTACCTGTCTTAACTGGGAACTGAACACACGTTTTTAAAAAACAAAATGTTGATCAATGAAATACTAGTCTGTGTGAAAAGATAAAGAGTAAAGAAAAAGTGTTAGTATATTATATTCTTATTATTAACTCTTCCAATATGTTCAAGGAAGAAATCATATTCACTACTTAATGAAAATACAATTAATAGCCTAGTGTTCTTACCGAGTGGAAAGACAGTATGTATTCTGGAACATCATCTCCTAAGTGGGAATACTTATGTAAGAATGAAAAGAAATGTAACATTTTATCGAATCAATCCTACCAAGAGATTGAGTCCTTGTAGGAACTCATTTGGTGCACGATCTCAAATTAGGTTACAGGAGCAAAGTTCCATATAGTCTCGGTGCTGAAAGCGATGCCAAACTACCTATGAACTACCTTATTAGTCTTAGAGCTCATAAGTTTTGTCAAATTGCCAGTGAACGTCACCTAACCATTTCTTTCAACTATTAAATGTGTTCAAACATTCATTTCAAACAATTTATTCGTTTTCCCGTGATTACCAGATACAATTTATCACTTATAACAGTACGGAGTTCGACTCCTAAACCGTTGTTCTTCTCTATTTACGTTTAACATTAGTTTGAAACTTCTGAAACTGACCATATAACCACTGAACTGTATGATTCGAAACACAGAGTTCGGGCCAGAACATTCTGGGAAACTGACATTAAAGGCCGATACAATTTAATAATACGAATACTACTATCACGTTGTATAGGCATCAGTTTAATTATGCAGAAAAGAGAAGATAAACTAATTTCTCTTAAATCTTAAAACATAGATTTAAACCATTGTACATATTATGATAGATTATTGTAAAAGGATACGTACGATTTTTATATTTTTCTTTTAATAAATAACACTGAGAATACACAGATACAAATTATATTACACTTTACACTTCAATTTAGGCAATTTAAATATGATAATGCAATTTTACACTTGGCCCAATAATCTTCACTACGAGTGCGGGAGTCGCGGATGTCGCGGATTACCGGTTGAACTTCACTACATTATTTGTTTCTGTTATTTCACACTTTCACTGGTAACTCAGATTAATATGATGAAAAAGGATTCCTGGGTGGTTCCATGGATGTGTACTTGAAGTGGTAAGATGGGATTTTCCTTCTCTTCCCATTTCATGTCTTCTTTTTATACTGGATCTGTGAAAGTTTCTCCATTGCACAGTTTATTCCTCAAAGTTGGAATGACCTTATAAGTCTTTTTCTTCTTCACCTCTACCATAAGTTGGTGGGCAATATGGAAATTTTAAAACTTTTCTGTCGCTTGAGAGAGCTGTTTAGTACTTTGATAAAGCGTCTTCTTCGTAACTGCATCTACATATTATATTCTTGGTCTTCCTCTTCCTGGTTTTCCTTCTGCCTTTCCCTCTATCAGCACAGTGATCCAATCGGAGTGTCGAATAAGTTGGCCAAGCATGTTTTTTCTTCTTTTTCATATTATCTTCATCATGATCTGTTGTCCTTCATTAGCTTCCTTTAGTACGTCTTCATTTCTTTTCCTTTTGGTCCATATATGGTACATACGCGCAGCATTCTGCGCCAACACCACATTTCAAATGCTTCCAGCTTCGATATTTCAGCTTTCCTCAATGTCCACGTCTCCGATCCGTACAGCGCCACGCTCCATACCAGTGTTTTAACAAATCGTTTACGAACGTCCAGCGACATATTTCATGATCTTAGTAGTCCTATTTTCCTATTGAATGCTTGTTTAGCCTGTGCTATTCTGGAGTGTATGTCTTTTTCACTTCTTCCGTCCGAGGATATTAGACTTCCTAAATAGACGAACGTGTTATAGTGCGTCCAGTAAGAGAACGTCTCTGACAGCTCGCAGTGACATTGCCACTACTCGCGTGTCAAGGTTTCTTTCGGTGCAACTGTAGTGGCAATTTAATTAATGGTATAAGACAGAGTGATCGTGGTTGGTAACACTGGTATCAAAGTAGGGACTGCAATGTCCCATCGCATGTGATAAGAAACGTCAGGGACCATCTCTTCTTGGCCGTGCTATAACGTCTTCGATTTTCCCTTTGAAATCACTCATTTTGTATTTTAACTTTTTTCTCTCTTTATAACGTTTTCACTATAAAGATAAATTAATTTTTATCGTAACGTATAACATTTTGAGGTTAGTATTTATTACAGAGGTCGTTCGTCTCCTTAACTACAATAATTGACTGTATTTTGAATGTAACATAGTTCACGCAGTGTTGTTCGTCGTAAAATCTCAGTCAGGCTGGCCTGCTTTTTTCTCCCCTGGTCTCCGTGCTTCTACCAAGCAGAGGGGCTCGCGATGCAACCCACTAATATCAGAGCTGAAATTAACCTCTTACCGCATGCCGTGCCATATATGGCACATACACTTTTTTCACTTTAGCTTTTTTGTGATTTATCAAAGGCATCAAATGACTGTTTTGTCTGCTGTGTGAGATATTGATGTTTATGAATAAGAGGTTTTGGTGTCATCTGGCATGTTTTTTGTGAGTTGTATGTGTGTCATATATGGCACTTACTTATTTCTCGTCGGAATTAAGTTAAAAATCTAAAATTAAAGCTTAATTCATTTTTCAAGTTTCCATATGAAGATTTCCAATACTGATTATTTTTTCGCTAAAAGAAAAAAAATCAGTGCAGAAAGGGGTTAACGATGAGACTTTCCCGTGGAATACATTGGGGGAAATTTACTTTCTACGTTACATTTCAGAGCCTTATTTGGAGATGGTAGGGAGTCTAACAGGGTTAGCGAGGAGAGAATTTCTTAGAATTGCCTTTATACAAGGTTCACTTAAAAAGTTAAAAAAATTGCACTAGATTCTTACGGCATTGCCAATAATGTCACACACTTTTTTGGAACTCGTCCTCTTTTCCCCTTAAAACCGAATTTTTAAAGTCAATGAAATATGTGCTTACTAATTTAGAAAAAGGTGTTTATATATTCACCTCTTTCTCTTATTATATATGTGTTAATGAGTAGGAATATGGTGTGTATGTATTCTTTATAATCCGTCCCACGTATGCTACAGGGATTAAGCCAGAATTACTGCGTTGTAAGCTCTTATTTTGCTAGGGAGCTAAGGGATTAACGTGGGATTAAGCCGGAACTTTAGTTTAAAAGGCGACATTTCATCACATAGTATGATGTACATTGGATAGTTACATTTTTAATTGAACTAATGAGACTGCAATTACACTGGGTCGATAATCCATCCAGTGCATGACGTGGGTAAGATATTTCAGTTGGCGCCATTATTGACTGGCTATCGTCGCGACTTTTTTCTTTATAGATTTCGCCTCCGCTTTGTATAGCCGCCCGTCCGCTGGGCCACGCTCGAATGCAATTTGCCGGCTCTTTTATACTTAACCCACGTAAGAAGAGAAATAAAAGTTCACTTACCTTTTCTTTTTGTTGTTGCCGAAACAGGTTTCGTTTTTTCCGCAGGTAGATGCTTTAACTTCTTTTTCTTCTTTTAATTTTAGCTTACTTCATAAGTATAGGTAGAGAAACTTAGATTTGATAACCAAATTTGTATGTCCTTTTAGAATATCAGTTAGTTTTTTTAATAATGTAATGAATTTCATATGATATCTTTAAAAAAAATAGGCAAAATGTCGTGCGTTTATTAATTGCATAATGTTAACAAATACTCTATTTTAGCAGAAAAGAAGTATGCGTATTCTTCCTTTAACTTATATAGAATAGACATACTCTTAAGTATAATATACCTTTTCATGTTTACTCTTTTTGATAATTGAACAGGGTGTAGAAATAAAATGCAGGAATGTAATTTTAAAAAAATGTATTTTTTTAAAAAAATTGTAATTAAAAAATAAAAATGTAAATATAGAATAAAAACAAAAATATTTGAATATATATATATATATATATATATATATATATATATATATATATATAGGGTGTCCGAGAATTCCTTCCCTGATTACAGAAATTGATAACTCAGGCTAGAAATAAGATAGAAATATGAAACTGGTGTTGAATTGTTTACAAACTATAAAAGTTTTTGTCTGTGTTAGGTTTGTTCTGTTTTACCAAGTCTCAATTTTGTTTGTTGGACGTCCGTGCCTATCTCGATAGGACATTTCCTGGGCGATGGATTGGTCGTGATGGACCAACAGCTTCGCCTCCACGCTCTCCAGACATAACCCCATTAGACTTCTTTTTATAGGGTTATGTCAAGGATGAGGTCTACCGAACACGTGTACCAGATCTTGAAACCCTGCAGCAACGAATAACCACAGTCGTTGCATCGATCCCTCCAGTGATGTTGGCTAATGTGTGGATGGAAATTGAATATCGCCTAGATGTGCTACGTGCTACCAAGGGTGCTCATGTAGAAGTGTACTGATGTGACCAAAACTTTTATAGTTTGTAAACAATTCAACACCAGTTTCATATTTCTATCTTATTTCTAGCCTGAGTTATCAATTTCTGTAATCAGGGAAGGACTTCTCGGACACCCTGTATATATATATACAATGTTCTATAGGTATTTACATAAGTTTGTATTTGACTTGCAACAAAAATAACACTAGTCATCAAGATTTTGGCACAGAAATGAAAATACATGATTCTAATAGAACTTTCCACATAGAATTCGAATCTGCAATCAGTTTTTCTCCATCACCCTCTGTTTCCCCGTGACAGAAGGATATTCGGGAAATTTCCCCTCAATTTTCCTTTTTTTTTTAAACAATTTTTGTACATGTAGCTCGGTTACCCTTAGGCATAGAAATACACAAATTGTATTGTATGTTAGCTTCATTTATAAATAGTAAGCCCTCTAAGTTTCATAAGAATCGCATTATTCTTTCTAGAAAAATAAACATATTTATATAAAAATATGCTATGTGTACTGTTCATTTTATCATATTCATTAGTGTTGATAAAAACACATATAACTTCCACGAAAATTACAATATAAGCACGGTTTATACCTCATGGGACTTCCAATAAAACATATTTTCAACTATGTGTACACCATGTCGCCATTTTTGTATGACGGATTTCTAGAGGGATTTTGTTGGAAATTCCCTCCAAAAAGTAGTTTATAAGAATTTTTTGTCTCTACTTGCTATTTGTATATTGTGATACAGAATCAGGAACTGCACTAAAACATAGTTTTATGTCTACTTAATAAATAATGTTAATTCATGTGAATCGCATTATTCTGTCTAGCGATATAAATTATTGTCTCTATTTAGAGGAAATAAAGAATATACTATGCAAGACTTTTACGTCACACAAAAACCTAACATTGACGTATTATTGTCGGCATATAGATGGATACTCAATTACAAGCACAAATACACGCATGCTTTCTGTGGAAAATAAGTCACTTTTTAATATTTTGATCTGGCAGCAATGCATAAAAAATTGATGACTCACGTAGCCTGATGACTGTTTGTAGCGTTGAGTGACGATCCAATCTGGACGTGTTTTAGATGTGGCCGCGTGTAAATTGAAGTGTTTGTGCATTGTGGAGTTCGAATAGATTGTGTTGTGTGGTGATGCACAGAGTTAGATTACGTTTGTGCTGCTTCATGATTGATGGAGTGTAGATTCGTGTGTGTATGTGTCTGTGATACCTTACAGGATACAAGATGCCGAATAAGTTTGTAAATGACCCGAACAATTTCTGTTATGTATGTGGGGAGCTGACATTTAAATAGCAACGTCGATGTTTTACTTCACTTGTGACGAAGTGTTATCAGTTATATTTTGGTTGCTGTGTAGGAGACCAAGATAAGAATTGGGCTCCTCACTGCATTTGTTGTACTTGCGTGAAACGTCTGATTGGGTGAGCAAATGGTGAACGAAATATGAACTTCGCAGTACCGACGATCTGGAGGGAACCAAAATATCATTCTTCAGACTGTTACTTTTGTATGACACAGATAAAATGAACAACCAGTAAATCTAAGCACACAGTACAGTACCCTAATTTGCCATCAGCAATTAGGCCAGTTCCGCACAGTGCAGAATTACCTGTACCAGTACCTCCTGCTAATCTTAAGGTGAATGGGGATTACGTACTTGAGGCAACTACTGAAGTTCCAAATGAAGATGATCCTACTTATGTAGGACGCACATCTACATTGGATCAGCATCTGATAACTCAGGGTGAACTAAATGACCTCGTACGGGATTTAAAACTCTCCAAGATACAGGCAGAACTTCTTGGTTCTAGACTTAAAGGTTGGAATCTGCTCCATCGTGACACTAAAGTGTGTTTTTTTTTTAAACCACCATACAGAGTTTCAAAACTACTATTCTCAAGAAAATGATTTAGTGTATTGTAATAATGTCTGTGCTGTGATGGATACACTCGGGCATGCACATATAAGTACCGAGTGGAGATTGGTTATTGACTGTTCCAAAACTAGGTTGAAGGCTGTCCTTTTGCACAATGGCAACAAATTTCCTTCAGTGCCTTTGGCTTATGCAACTAATATCATGGAAACCTATGAAAACAACAAAATAGTTTTAGAAAGAATTCAGTATTAGAAATACAAATGGACCGTTAGCTGTGATTTAAAAGTTATTTCTTTGTTAATGGGTTTGCAGCTTGGTTATACGAAATATTGTTGTTTCCTCCGCGAATGGAACAACAGGAATAATGCGGAACATGACATCAAGAAGGAATGGTCAAAGCGTGTATTAACACCTGGACAGAATGTCGTTTATTCCTCACTGGTGAGCCCTGATAAGATAAGTCTACCTCCTCTTCACATAAAGTTGGCGCTTTTCAAAAACTTTGTTAAGGCAATGGACAAAAGTAATGCAAGATTTTGTTACCTCGAGGAAACATTTCCTCGGGTTAGTGACGCTAAAATCAAGGAAGGGTATTTTGTAGGCTCCCAAATAAGATGTTTGATTCGTGACAAAAAATTTGAGGATTTCTTAACTCCGGTTGAGAAAGCAGCTTGGTGTTCATATAAATGTTTAACAGAGAATTTTTAGGAAACAAGAAAGCCCCAAATTACCGTGAAATTGTGAGGGATTTCCTGCAATCATTCAAAGAAATGGATTGCAACATGTCCCTTAAAGTTCACTTTCTAGACTCCCACGTGGATTTCTTTCCTGAAAACCTTGGTGCTGTTAGTGGTGAGCATTGGGAACGTTTTCATCAGGACATTTCCTCCATGGTGAAGATATTCCAGGGACAGTGGAGTTCACAAATGCTAGATGATTACCGTTGGACACTCAAAAGAGATGTTCTAGAAGCCAAACAGAAGAAAGTCGATAACTAAAGCATTTTAGTTAAGGTAAGTGTTCATTTATTAAGAAAATACCACTCACCTCTTTTATATTATTTATTAAGTAGACGTAAAATTACGTTTTAGTGCAGTTCCTGTTTCTGTATCACTATATACAAATAGCAAGTTAAGACAAAAAAATCTTATAAACTACTTTTTAGAGGGAATTTCCCAGAAAATCCCTCTAGAAGTTTCTTCATACAAAAATGGTGACACAGTGTATACATCATTGAAAATATGTTTTATTTGAAGTCCAATGAGGTATAAACCGTGCTTATATTGTAAGTTTCGTGGAAGTTATATGTGATTTTATCTGCACTAATGAATATGGTAAAATGAACAGTACATATAGCATATTTTTATATAAATATGTTTATTTTTCATCGAGGTAGAACCCAGTTGTAAGATTGGGCTTATCGTTGCCTCGTTGTATATAAATAATGCTGACCGTGTCACAGTACAAAACATTTTCAGGTCCTGCTGATGTCAATAGGTCAAAGCCGAAGCCTTGCCGATGACGTAATAAACGCAGCAAGCACGACATTCGAGAATTTCCATGGTTATTTTTCATTCTCGACGTCTTTGTACGTTACAATCAGATGTTCGTCACCAAGAGGCAGTGCTGATTGAACCTCATATTGCGCCTACAATAGGTATGTAAAAACGTCCCTGGATTATCGATTATTTTTGTTTGCGTCAAGTCCGTTTGCGGCCCCCATTTTCCATATAATGAATTGAGGAATATCTTAGCGATATACCCCAATCCCGGATTCTTCCTAATATTGTTACCATTAAACTGTATGCCTTCATGGGTAAGATATTCGTTAATATATCTTTCTTCGTCTCCTTTATTTTGACATGAGGCAGGAAAACCAGACACCTCCTGCTTCAATTGAAGGAAAGAATTCACGTAGTCCCGAAACAAACTATGCGCATTACAATCCTCCGAGCCGGTTAGTTCGAATTCCTATATTTCCTTTATTCCGCGTATCTTATATCCGGCTTGTATTGCTTTATGAAGTTCAAGGGTGCAAAACGTACCAGTAATAGCCCGGTACTTATCGCAATGCAAACAATCATTGACAATTTTTTCCTCCATACATGTACAGCAAAGACCGAAGAGTAATCGGTTTCCCGCAACGTACGAAAAATCGAAAAAAAGGATCTTTTGGGGGCAAGATGGTGCATTTAACCAGCCCATGGATACTTTCCACTTCTGGAAAGTTTGGCCCCCTATGTATTGTTGGCATACTTATTGGCAGCGGCTTACGTGTCATTACCTAGAGGTAGAGACTCGTAACGTCCAGATATTGAATGCTTTAATCATCATTACATTCATACAGCGCATTGAAACATTCTGTGCGACCGCCATTAAATGCGTGTTTAGTGATCAAATGATCGATAATATCCTTACATTGAGTCTTGATAAACTCCTGTATGGACTTGTCCTTTTTCTCCTGATCATCACACTCACATTCCCACATTTCAATAAGGTTAAAATCTCGACTACGTAGGTGATTTATTTTAATGACAGCCTCCTCATAACGTTGCTCCATAATTGTAGGGTGAGACGAGGGGTCGTCAAGTTGTTCATGACGCAATTCTGGATAACACATGCGATAACAATGCCAAAAACAACCATAAAATTCTTGCACAGTCTTACTACTTGGTTCCCATCCATCAACCTTATACTTACCAAAGCGTCTTTCGGTGCCATTTTCCGAACACTGAATTTCAGTACCCCTTGTTAATTTCATGTATCACAACCATTGCAATTCTTTCACACTTTGACTGTCAAGATAATAAAAAAATAGATTTTAAAATAATTCATACCACCAAAGTATTGCATATACTTCCAAAGAAAGAAAAACAAACACAAACATAAAATGCAAAGATAAATAGAGAATCAATAAATACAGAGCAAAGTAGGGTTAGGTTACCTTAGTCTAGGTTTAGAAGATAATCAACAAGCGAATGAGATAAAAAAAAATAAATAGACGAATAAAAATAAGAAAATGAAAAGCAAAAGATAGAATTCTAATAGTTCACATATCACAAAGAGCAAAGAACAAATCATATAAAGGGAAAATACCAACAAATAGCTAAATAGCCAAAGATTTAGAGAGGAAAGAAAAAAAGAAATATATATGAAGATGACAATAGCCAGAAGGAGGAGAGGAGGTGGGGAAGAGAGGAAGAGAGAGAGGATAGAAAAAAGGATATACTTAGATATGAAGATGAGAGCGAGAAAAGAAAGAGAAGGAAAGGAGGGAAATATCCAAAGAGGTAGAGAGGAAAGTTTAATTACTCCATATTATCTAAAGGTGATATTTTATGTACTACTAAAATACGAGGAGCATAAGTTTAATCTAGTCGGTAAAGAAAATCTTAAGTAAACCACTAGCATAAAAATAAGCTCAAAGAATACTAAAAAAGTCTATGAAAGCGAGTCGAGAGGTCAAACTAACAATAAGGAAATCATATGGAATCCATTCATAATACTATGGAAAAGCAATTGCCGCCTTAGAAGGAAAGCAACTTCATATAAATTCCACCTAATGTTATAAAGTTTACGGGGAAAAATAGCAAAAAAGAAAATATCAATTGACAACTAGGTATTATTCCTATAGAGTGCTAAGAGAATAGTAAATACCGTGTTGATAATTATTTTATACTTTCGTATCAATAGGATTGTCTCTAAAGGTCATCACCAAAATGTTAAAACTTTGGCACATTTTATATATGAATGCGATAGTATAGACAAAAACAATAAATAATCTCGTGCCATAAATTGGTTTGATGATTAGATTAAATAAACTTAGTTTAATCTGTATCTGTACGACGTAAGTGTGAAACAAGTATTTTAATTTTTTGTAATATCCTCTTGTAATGTTATCATGCAATTATTTCATTCTGTAACACGTAACACACACACAAAAGTATTCTGTTAATCGGAAATATTAAATTTTCCATTGAAATGCAAATCAGATCCTTGATGGCATGCATTCAAGTACTACAACAATGTCATATCAGGTTGTCTAATCTCATAGGATAAAATCATAGGCACAGTTCAAGAATGAGTATTATATTAAGTAATTATATATTATGGGTACATCAATTTTCACGTTGTTACAAGTAAGTGGTTCAACTCAAAATAAAAATGTGACTAACGGCTAAAATCCTATCTCTCTCCAAAATATTTAATGTTTTTCGTGAGCAGAAACAATATTCAGCAAACCATGTCTATGGCGTAATATTTTTATTATACTTTTTAAATAAAACTTAATTCATATTTTTCTAACACCTAAAGGAAATTGACTACATGCAGTATAAGGAATCAACTCCTGAACAATTGTACAATATAAAATGTGTTTCTGCTAGTGTTTGTGGAAGTAAATTACCCTACAAATGGTTTCAATTCAACAAAACTCAAGATATTCGTAAAAAAAGGGAGTGGAACAAATATTGTTATGTTTAAGCTAAATCTAGGCAAGGGTGTCAGAAAATATACTACCACCATACAAACAAAAATTCTTATTCTTAAAAACCCAAATTCAAATTATTTCTTAAAAATCTGTAGGGGCAAATCACACAAAGCCTAGGTCTTGAACGTTAAGGTTACTGTGCCCACCCCCTTGTCCGAGCACTTCGCCTTTTCGCCACCAGATGCTCACTTTTTCATTTAGCAATCACTGCTGGTACCTCTACTGGGAAGAACTGAAAGATCGTACCGCTCAGTTTAAATGTGTCCAGGATATCCACAATTGAAGTGGGCGGGGAGAGGAATCCAACAGTTTTTTTTTCCTTCGTGCACCTGCAGTCAGTCAGCAAGCCGTGTTGTTCAGCCGCAGGGCAAAATCTCAACCATTGACGGGTAACAGAAATCTTTTCTTTTTGCAGGTAGGAATAGAGTTTTGTACGAAAAACGTGAATTAGGTTGCAAAGAGCGTCATTCGCATCGCGTTGACAAATTTTCTTTCGTCCGTTTATCACATGAAGCTCTTTTCTTTTTTTTTGGGATTATTACCAGAATATGAGATAAAAAACCTAAATGGTTCTTTGTATACAGAAAACAAACAATACCAATATTTTCTTACATATCAGTATTATATGATTTTTTTTTCATGAAGTGTATGATGCTTGAAAAATGGACAGAATGAATTTTGATTTTTCTATTTGTCCCTATCCTTCTGAGTAGAGAGAATGCTGTGGCGCAACTAAAGGGCCTGCAGGGCCCGCAACATTGAGAGGCTCAGAACAGAAAGAGGCCCATTTCAGTTTCGAAGTTAAACTTTATAATGTTAGGATGTTAAAAATTATGTGATGTTTCAACTATATATCATTTTTACCTGTGAAGACGGTAACACCTGAGCGATTATTTAGTAAATTAAATGCCAACAAAACTTATACTGACCAGCGAAAACATTATGACCACTCCCTACTTTTTGAACGAAATCATCGGGCTGAGATAAGAGCTACAAGGCATATCACAACCGCGCGCCAAACACGACAAGAATCTCACTCGATTAGTCAGTGTGGTGCTTGTGCCTTGAATGGGGAAGGACGACGATATATCAGGGTGACTAAATGGCTGGGAGCTTCATTTCGGAAACAGCGCGACTTGTCGAGTTTTCGCGATTTGCAGTGCTTATGTATTTCAAAGATGGGAAAAGGACAGTGAAACCAGCATCGAACCAAACAACAAAAAGTGGGGCGACTACATCTCATTAAAAATGTCGTAGACTCTCGAGGTTGGTACAGAAGAATAGACGAAAACTATAGCACAATAATAATAATAATAATAATAATAATAATAATAATAATAATAATAATAATAATAATATGCTTTTTTTGCATATGAGCAAGTTGTGACTCACTGATAGAACATAGAAAGTCAAAACTGTTCTCTGTAAATTTTACGTGACTCATGGATGTGGATAGAGGGGGTCTGTTTAACATTTTTGCGGGGAGGCCCATTCGTCCTTACTTACGCTACTGAGAGGTAAGGTAAAATAATAACACCAATATATATATATATATATATATATATATATATATATATATATCTCCTGGCGCAACAGTCCCTTGTGATCTGAGTCTGCAGCGGGCTTATGTTAGTGGTCAGCACAACTACACCCAACGTAGCCGGCTGTCTAGATTGAAGTCCGCTATCTTTTAGTTTCCCAACTTTTCTCTCGATGTTTGGTCAACACAGCAATGTTTGAGTGCCACACCGGGAATTAAACTCTGGACGACGCACACCGTATCACTTTCGCTAATCTTTTGGTAAAATTCAGGTTAGGGTGGTACTGAATTATTTTTGGAATATGCCATTTCTCATAAGGTAAAGTTCAAAAGTATTGTGACATAATTAAAAAGCTCATTATCAACCACGTATTCTTGCCTCTAATATCACTAAAAGTTTTCGAGATATGTGTCAAAAATGGTTGAAACACTTGAAGTTAGTTTAGTAACTTGAAGAAGATAGTGGCCTTATACATACACAATTGCTCCAATTTTTATTTTTATTCTTCTCTCTCGTAAAGAAATACAAAATCATAATTTCAACCATTTTGGTACATTTTTCATAATTTGAAGGGCGAACAGCCGGTTTCTTTCCTTACGTTTTGAACTTGGGATTTATATTCTTCTTGTCACTTATCGTGAAAGTCATATAATGACATAGGTCCCAAAGCTAGAATATATTATGCGACAGAGGTAATGACAATTTCATCTTTAAGATCTATTAAATTTGACATTTATTGAACGATAGCGGTTTTATAATACGAATAAATTTTTCGCAATAAGGTGCATATAGTGGTCGTAAGAAATGACAAAAGCTACCATTGACCTTTAAAGTTTGACTGATGCTTTTTCGATCATGGTCTTCCCCTTAAATTTTGTAAAGGACAGTATCATTTTAATTATCTTGGCCTAATTTCCTAAAGCCTCTCATTCGTACGCTAAAAGAAAAATTTCTATTTTTTATGTATAAGAATTCAGGGAATGCAAATTTATTCAAAATTCGTTTACAATTAAAGTCGGCTAAACAGATATTCCTTTGAGATTTCTGTATTTTGAAAACAAATTCACGATTTCAGTTCTTTGTCTTTACTTGTTTCCATGATTTTTTTATATCAATACTGTATGATCAATTCCAAGAATTATTTTAGTTCCCCGGTACATCCATTTATAACAAGCTCCAAATACTGCTACAATTTTAATGTGGTTTCAGGAGAATCTGCATATCTCATCCTTTTGTTACTCTCTATATATTCATCTACTATGTAAACAAACATCAGTGAAAGAAAGAGGCTGAGAGCTAACACGTGCTCCGTGAGGAACGTTGTCATTCCTTTTACTGACATATCTAGAGAGTCTAGTGTTGCCACGAGACAAGACGAGATTTCTGGCTGTGTCGTCTCGTCTCATATCGAATGGTTCTGTCTCGTCTCGTGGCAACACCAGAAAGGCTGAGGCCCACAAAAAGAGCTGTTATACCAAGTGGTTAAAATTATAACTTTTAACCAAGTTTTGTTTGGTAGCACAACACACAACACGACTGCAATCTTCCAGAAACGGCTGCTTAGATTCGACTGAACCAGTAATTACTTCGATAGGAACATTTGTCAATACCGTCAGTACAGTCGAAAGGCAAGATTTCCCCATTTATTCTGATATCCTTTTTTCAGAACCCCTGGCGCCACTTCAACTAATAAGGAGGCCTATGTAACTTTCCCATTTAAAAAATGGTTTAGCTTCGAATAACATCATAAAACAATAAAAAAGATAAATTTTGTTGTCAAATCAGCATCTTTTCAAAACTCAGTATCGAGAAAGGCTGACACGTTTCTGTCTTGGTTCGGAACGAGAAAGACAATGAAACAATAGTTAGTTACTGATAAAATTGCCACTTCTACTTGTACTTCTATAACAGGATTTTTATACGTAGATATCTCCACCAGCCCCCGGAATAAAATCTTCTGAAATACTGATCTCAATGAACGCTTTACATTTGTATTTGAATCTAGAGCACTATCACAAAATAATTAAACTTGAATTGATTGAAAAATGGAAGTGAAAGCTGTTTGTAAGAATCATTTTTAAAAAATTCTTTAGGTATTCCCTGTTCTTTGTAGGATTTGAAACATTGAATCATTTGGATCATTTGAAATAATAAAAGATGGTATACATTTCGAAGGCAAATAATTTATTCCGGGTTAATAAATTTTTAAGCAAATTCAGAAACTGTGTTTGTATTTTTCGAGACACGAGACGAGACATTTCACAAAAAGTTTCGTATTGTATCGTGTCTCGCTTCAAAGAGTCGAGTCCCGTCTCGTTGGAACACTAAGAGAGTCTTACGCATTCTCTTTCCAAGAAAGTGAAACTTGAAAAGCACATTCAGTCAATTGTTATCATAGAATATACTATGGGCATAGTCACTGATGTGTAGAAGGTGACACAGGCGGAATTTGTTCTTATGGAGCCCTTGGCGAGTTGGAGTCGTGGGGCTCTATTATTTGGATTGGAAACATTGGTTCAAAAATATTTTACATTTAGCATACATATATACACACATATATATATACATACACACACACACACGCGTACATGTGTGTTACATATACTTCAATTAATGTGTGGACCTGCGGACAAGGTATAGTTCGCCCGCCCAAAAAACCGCCTCTGGGGGGTGGGTTCGAAGCGCACTCCTGAAACATAGAATTATGCTAATCGTAATTTTCTGAGATAGACTACCCCCCGAGGAATAAGTAAATAAATAAATAAATAAAAATAGTTTCGTAATGTTTATCTTCCGTATACGAGTAATTGAAAAATTTTAGTATCTCAACAATGAGAGCTGTATACAGGTGATTCTAGCCCAAATTTTCGGCTCTCTCCCCCACGGTTGTTCTAAGAATTTTTATCTATTATCTACTCCCTTGGAGTAACTGTTGCTCTGTATTTTCATGGGCTTGCAACCGTCAGAATGAATATCCTGGCTGCTTTCCCAGCTACCCATTCAGCATGCAATAGATACATGCAATAACAATCAAATCCCACACAAACTACTCTACCCATCAAATATTTTAACATGGAAAATTCTTTTACGCAACATATTTCGTTTGTTTAAAATGGAATAGACCTAAATACAACTTTTTTTTAATGTTCTTCTGGAAATTCGATAGCGAGATCGCTCACATCAAAAAATGAGATAATTAGTGCTCTGACAATCTGGTAGAAATACAACATGCCATATATACACATTACTGTGATTACATTGCTATTTATTCAATGATTATTTTGCTTAGAGCTTTCTTACTCTCCAGGGTACTCTTCAAGGGTATATAATTACTCTTCACTTATGTCGCGAAAAAATATTCAGCTTGCAAATTTATTTCGAGAACTTTTCATTCCCTAATACATGTTTATTCTCTGAATTTGTACGTACAGCCGACAAACTTACATAGAATCTCAAGAGTTCAAATGTGAGGTGTCTGCTGGGAAGCACAGGTCAGTTGTATGGGAGGGGCTTTTAGAGTGCAATTCGAGGAACACTGTGGGCTTTTAGAGTGTAATTCTAGGAACGCTGTAGGGGGCCATCCCGCTCCACCTGAGACAAAAAAAATCTGGAGGCACACAACTAGTTCACACTGGCTATAAACAAGTTCTGGCGCAACAAAGTTCTGAATGAAATATATATATATATATTTACTATTCCATTTTCCGAACAATAACATTTACCGATGACCTGTTAGCCCCTCCACCACAGCCACCATGAAAACAAATTCAATCGGAATTTGTCCAGCTCGTTTGATCACGAATAATTATCGTTTGATCCCAACGCATACTGATGTATTACACACAATTTGGCTAGAGCTTGTTAGGCCTTGATAATCGACATGTATCATTCCATAGATATTTCAATCGTAAATAGGTAAGCAAAGTTTGCTTAGTTTCTGGTAGCAAGTATGGAACATAGTTTACTGTTTATTTAAAAATGGAGGCCTCCAACAATGAAACTAACAACAATATGAGAAATCGACATGTACCACTCTAGATATCTGAATTGTAAATATGACAAGTTTGGTCAGCTTGTGGTAAAAAATATGGAAAATAAAGTGAATCGTTTATTTAACAATGGTAGTCTCCAACAACGTAATTAAAACAATATGTGAAATCGACATGAACCATAGGATAGATATTTTAATCTTACATAGGTACGCAAAGTTTGGTCAGTTTCTGGTAGAAAGTATGACAGATAAAGTTTATTGTTTATTTAACAATGGTGGCCTCTAACAATGCAACTAACAACAACAAGTGAAATCGACAAGTACCATTTCATAGATATCTAAATCGTAAAGGAGTGTGCTAAGTTTGGTTAATCTGTGGTAAAAAGTATGGAAGATAAAGTTGATTGTTTATTTAACAATGGAGAAATCCAACAATTATTTATTGAATAATTGTGGCCTTAAACGGTAAAACTAACAATAATATGTGAAATCGACAAGTACCATTCTCTAGATATCTCAGTGGTAATCCGATTGGTGTGCCAAGTTTGGTCAGTTTGTGGTACAAAATATAGCAAATAAAGTTGATTATTTAACAATGGTGGCCTCCAACAATGAAACTAAGAACAATATGTGAAATCAACACGTACTATTTCCTACATATTTCAATCTTAAATGGGTGTGCAAAGTTTGGTTAGTCTGTGGTAGAAAGTATGGCAGATAAAGTTGATCGTTTATTTCACAATGTAGAAATCCAAGGATTGTGTATTTAACAATGGTGGTCTTGAACAATGAAGCTAACAACATTATGAGAAATCGACACATATCTTTCCCTAGATATTTCAATCTTAAATGAGTGTGTAAGGTTTGGTCAGTTTCTGCTAGAAAGTATGGCATATAAAGTTGATTCTTTATTTAATAATGGTGGCCTCTAACAATGAAATTAACAACAATAAGTGAAATCGACACGTACTGTTCCATAGATGTCTCAATTGTAAATAAGTGCGCCAAATTTAGTTAGTTGTGGTAGAAAGAATGTAAGATAAAGTTGATTGTTTAGGTAACAATTTAGAAATTCAACGATTGTTTATTTAACAATGGTGGCCTTCAACAATGAAAGAACAACAATATGTGAAATCGACACATACCATTCCATAGATATCTCAATCGTTAATGAGTGTGCAAAGTTTGCTTAGTTTGTGGTAGAAAGTATGGCAGATAAAGTTGATCGTTTATTTAACAATGGAGAAATCCAACGAATGTTTATTTAACAATGGTGATCTTTACAATGAAACTAACAACAATATGAGAAATCGACACATATGTTTCCCTAGATATTTCAATCTTAAATGTGTGTGCAAGGTTTGGCCAATTTCTGGTAGAAAGTATGGCACATATAGTTGATTGTTCATTTAACAAACCTGGCCTCTAACAATGAAACTAACAACAATAAGTGAAATCGACACGTACCATTCCATATATATCCCAATCCTAAATGAGTGTGCCAAGTTTGGTTAGTTTGTGGTTGAAAGTGTGGCAGATAAAGTTGATTGTTTATTTAACCATGGGGAAATCCAACGATTGTTTATTTAATATTGGTGGCCTCGAACAATGAAACTAAAAACAATATGTGAAGTCGACTAGTAGATATCTCTGTGCAAATCCGATGGGTGTGCCAAATTTGGTCAGTTTGTTTTAGAAAGTATGGCAGGTAAAGTTGATTGTTTATTTAAGAATAGTGGCCTTCAACAATGAAACTAACAACAATATGTGGAATCCACACGTACCATTCCCTAGATACTGCAATCTTAAATGGGTGTGCAAAGTTTCTTCATTTTCTCGTAGAAAGTACGAAAGATAAAGTTGATTGTTTACTTAACAACGGTGGCCTTCAACAATGAAACTAACAACAATATGTGAAATCGGCACGAACCATTCCATTGATATCTCAATCGTAAATGAGTGTGCCACGTTTGGTTAGTTTCTGGTAGAAAATATGGCAGACAAAAGTTGACTGTATACTTAACACTGGAGAAATCTAACGATTCTGTATTTAAAAATGGTGGCCATCAATCATGAACCTAACAACAACATGTGAAATCGACACATAGCATTCCGTAGATATTTCAACTTTCAAGGGGTATGCAAAATTTGGTCAGTTTCTGGTAGAAAGTATGGCAGATATAGTTGATTGTTTATTTAAAAATGGCGGTCTCTAACAATAAAACTAACAACAATAAATGAAATCGACACGTACCATTCCATAGATATCTCAATCGTAAATAAGTATGTCACGTTTGGTTAGTTTGTAGTATAAAGTATGGCAGATAAAGTTGATAGTTTATTTAATAATGGAGAAATCCAACGATTGTTTTAAAATGGTGGCCTCGAACAGTGAAACTAACAACATGTGAAATCGATTTGTACCATTCAGTAGATATCTCTGTGGTAATCCGATGGGTGTGCCAAGTTTTATCAGTTTGTGTTAGAAAGTGTGTTAGATAAAGTTGACTGTTTACTTAACAATGTAGGCCTTCAATAATGAAACTAATAAGAATATGTGGAATCAACACGTACTATTCTTTAGATATCTCAATCTTAAATGGATGTATAAAGTTTGGTCAGTTTGTGGTAGAAAGTACGGCAGAAAAAGTTGATTCTTTACTTAAAATTGTGTCCTCTAACAATGAAACTAACAACAATATGTGAAATCGACCCATACCATTCCATAGATATCTCAATCGTAAATGATTGTGCAAGTTTGGTTAGTTTGTGGAAGAAAGTGTGGCAGAAAAACTTGATTGTTTATTTAACAATGGTGGCATCTAACAATGAAAGAACAATATGTGAAATCGACACGTACCATTCCCTAAATATTTCAATCTTAAATGCGTGTGCAAAGTTTAGATAGTTTCTGGTAGAACGTGTGGCAGACAAAGTTGATTGTTTTTTTAAAAAATGGTGGCCTCTAAGAATGAAAGTAACAACAATAAGTGAAATCGGCACGTACCGTTCCATCGACATCTCAATCGTAAATGATTGTGCAAGTTTGGTTAGTTTGTGGTAGAAAATATGGCAGATAAAGTTGATTGTTGTTTAATAATGAAGAAATCCAACGATAATGTATTTAACAATAGTGTCTTACAACAATGAAACTAACAACAATATGTGAAATCGACACATAGCATTCCGTAGATATTTCAACTTTAAATGGGTGTGCAAAGTTTGGTCAGTTTCTGGTAGAACGTATGGCCATTAATATTGATTGTTTGTTTAACAATGGTGGCCTCTAACAATGAAACAAACAACAATATGTGAAATCGACCCATACCATTCCATAGATATCTTAATCTTAAATGATTCTGCAAATTTTGGTTAGTTTGTGGTAGAAAGTGTGGCAGAAAAACTTGATTGTTTATTTAACAATGGTGGCATCTAACAATGAAAGAACAACAATATGTGAAATCGACACGTACCATTCCCTAGATACTTCAATCTTAAATGCGTGTGCAAAGTTTGCTCAGTTTCTGGTAGAAAGTGTGGCAGATAAAGTTGATTGTTTTTTAAAAATGGTGGCCTCTAAGAATGAAACTAACAACAATAAGTGAAATCGGCACGTACCGTTCCATCGACATCTCAATCGTAAATGATTGTGCAAGTTTGGTCAGTTTGTGGTAGAAAGTATGGCAGATAAAGTTGATTGTTTATTTAATAATGGAGAAATCCAACGATTGTTTAACAATGGTGGCCTCGAAGAATGAAGCTAACAACAATATGGGAAATTGATTGGTACCATTCAGTATATATCTCTGTGGTAATCCGATGAGTGCGCCAAGTTTGGTCAGTTTGTGTTAGAAAGTATGGCAGACGAAGATGATCGTTTATTTAACAATGTAGAAATCCAACGCTTGTGTATTTAACAATGATGGTCTTGAACAATGAAACTAACAACAATATGAGAAACCGACACATATCTTTCCCTAGATATTTCAATCTTAAATGAGTGTGCAAGGTTTTGTCAGTTTCTGGTAGAAAGTGTGGCAGATAAAGTTGATTCTTTATTTAACAATGATGTCCTCTAACAATGAAACTAATAACAATAAGTGAAATAGACACGTACGGTTCCATAGATGTCTCAATTGTAAATGAGTATGCCAAGTTTGGTTAGTTTGTAGTATAAAGTATGGCAGATAAAGTTAATTGTTTATTTAACAATGGAAAAATCCAGCAATTGTTTGTTTAACAATGGTTTCCTCGAACAATGAAACCTGTCGAACATTCGACAGGTACCATTCGCTAGATGTATCTGTGCTAATCGGATGGGTGTGCCAAGTTTGGTCAGTTTGTTTTAGAAAGTGTGGCACATAAAGTTGATTGTTTATTTAACAATGGTGGTCTTCAACAATGAAACTAACAACAATATGTGAAATCGACACGTACCATTCCCTAGATATTTCAATCTTAAATGGGTGTGTAAAGTTTGGTCAGTTTCTGGTAAAAAGTACGGCAGATAAAGTTGATTGTTTACTTAACAATGGTGGCCTCTAACAATGAAACTAATAACAATAAGTGAAATCGACACGTACCATTCCCTAGATTTTGTAACGTCCATTAACCAGATTATATCCGTTTTTGCTTAATTTTTGAATTGTTCATTTTATTTTTGATTGTTTTAATTTTATTAGTTGCATATGTTAACATTGGTGACGGTGGCGCCATCTACCGTTTTAGACACAAACTATTTGGACGTAATGAATAACCTTAAATTCCGAAAACAAATTATAACCATCATGTAAAATCCATGAAGAAACCTATATTTTATTCTTGTAACAAAAATATCGGTTTTAAGGAATCCCACCCGTGCTACCGTTATGGGGCTCATTTGTTATATAGCACGGCGAATATATAGAATTTAGCAAATTTAAATTATGGTAAACCCTTAATAATCTGTATAGATTGGGGCAAATAACCTTTCAACAAATACATGACGGTGTCAATATGGAATCTATTTAAGAAACTGCTTATATATGCAATTCATTAAATTTTTAATTATTGCATATCTACAATAATCTCTGTTCTGTCGCAAATATCCTCAATGTTACAATGGTAGGTCCTCTTACGTATTATTTTAAACTAAACCATTTAGCTACCAACTTATATTTCAAAATATATTTTCCCTACACACTATGTACATTGTAAAAATCATTTATGAGATAATTATTTTCGCAAGTATCTGAATTAAAAAAAATCTTTACGGAGCAGTAAGTCCTTGTAAGTGGTTCCTGCACACAGTTTTTACTTTAGCTAATAGATGGCAGTAAACGCGCTGTCCACGAACTCAGGTGATGCTAACTGTTGTAAACTATGTACAGTAAGTCAAAATAATGTTCTCAACACTTCTAAATATTTTCCTTTACAACCATAATAATAATTGTAAAACTAATGTTTTGTTCCAACAATTATTTCTTAGATTATAGCACAGTTTATTCCACAGGTAACTAGTAATAATGGACATAAGCTATTTCAAGTGAGCATATGGAAAGCAAGCAACGTAAATGGTCAATGGACCCTATAATTTTTGTATGGGATTTTTAAAAGAAGGCAATAAACGTACGGATAATTTCTCTACAATTAAATTATAAATCCCACTGTATGTTAGCACTATAATAAAAATATGGATCAACACAAAATACGATTTTTCTAATTGTGCTTTCCATAAGATCTTTTTCTTTGCTTTCCAAGGTGCGCTCTAGCCAATATATAGTCCATATTAAATGAATCCACAGTAAAATTTTAAAGAACATTTGTTCATTCGCATGAAATGCCATAACTGGATTCTTTCTAACAAAAGACCTTCGGTTCAATTCCTGTTAATTAATAAGTCCTGCTCTCTTGATAATCAAATGAACGTTAAAATTTAATATTTTTTCATAGAAAGCTCAAATACCTACAAAGTAAAAAGTATGCCAACACTTAAATTAATTGGATGTCTTCGCCTAAAAATACATAAGCAATACTAATACGCTACGTGTTCCATTCCGGGTGAGGCACTCGGTCAAAAAAGTGTATAAGCTTCTTCAGGCCAACCATTCTGAATGTGGTTTTCCTGGGTTTTACACCTGGCAAATGCCGGGGTGGTCATAACTTTTAGGTTCAGGGCTGCTTCCTTTCTTCCCTTTCCTAAATAGTGTAATCGCTGTGATATGTTATCCTCATACGTGACGGGGTAAATGGCCTTAGATGCCAAAAGCCCAGAAATCTAAATCCTAAATCCCTAACCAATAAGCTACGATGTTCACTGAAATCCACAGCAATCGAAAATTACCTTTTAAAATTTTATTCTCATATCAAATTGTATGCAATAGTAACAAAACAAGTCTGTCTGTTAGCCACATTAAAAATTTTATAGTCAAGTATCAATAATATTTACAAACAGAAATCTAAATTGAAATATTTAAGAATAAAACTATAATAATAAATTACCTGTTCATAATTATAGTTAATTTTAGGGATGTTTACCACTTCCTGGGATACAATCTTTCCTTGGATGTTTAACACTTTTTCAATTTCTTTACGGACTAGCTTTTAAAATGTTCGAAAATAATTTCTTGCGGTGCCCGATAGTCTCATGTTGTAACCCTATATCAATAAACATATTCCATTTTACCCTTCCCAATTTCCGTTAACCTGTAACCATAAGTTTTAGTAACCAACCCAAAAACGCGAAAATTTCCCACCCTTCCGAATCTTAATCTGTTAGCTCACCCTAGCGGGAACCCAGCGCAAGCTTAGATTTTGCACCACGTCGTTGCACATTCATGATACTGTTGGTACCACAATATAGCACAGCTTCAGGCCCTACAGTCAGAAGTAAGTAGTAAACGTATAGCTACGCCTACGATGTAATGAATGCAGCAAGCACAACGTTCAAAAACGTTAACGTTTTGTTTTAACGGTATAGGACAACTCTATGGAAGGAACAAAATGAGATACAAACAGTCTTGGCCTGACAATTCCAGTACATGAAGCATAAAAAATGTTTGACACATCCTATAGATAGTTTGAAAACTTATATGCTGTCAAAGAGGCTTCCAACATGTCCTCTCCAGGGTCAGTAATGCTTCCATCCATATACTGATACATAGCAATTCCCTCAGGTTCATTTTTCGGGAGCCTACTAATGTCAGCACAGTGTAACACCATCTTAAATAAAAATTTCCAACGAACTATCTAGCTTTGAAGAAATTATATTGAAGTTCCTCTTTCTAAATTTATGCCATAATTTACTGCAAATTCTTGTATTACAAATAATAGTTTTATGTATTGAACTTGTGTAAAACACTTTCTTCTTTTCTTTAGAATATGTGAAACCAATTTGTTTGCCAGTAGATGGACTGCGCCGGAGAACCTTTGAAGGAAGAATCTTAACAGTTGCTGGCTGGGGAGCTACGGAAAAAGGTAACAAAGAGGCCTTAAATTTTATTTAAGTGCAAATTATTGTACTGTATTCTGTTACTAGAATTAAAGTATTATAGTTATCCTCAAAAAAGAGTTAAAATATTCAAGTACCATAAAATACTAGTAACTTTGAGTCTTTTTAATTCTGTAAATTACACTTTTCTAAGAACTAAGTTAAGATGCAGTTATAAACCAATAAATATCAAAGAACTCGATACAACTTTCATTTTGTTTATTTTATTCTTTGTTCAAGTAATAGGAAATATTACATAATAAGTATAGGCGGTCAAGAATTACTTGTTGTCTGATACACTGAAATAACTGTAATTCTCAACTAAAGCAATATAGCATTGATATCTAATTCAACAGTTTAACTAAAAAAATATCTGTATCTAACGTATTGTGTATTTCACCACCTAAAGCCTTGTTTCATTTGTATTTGAGGGGGTTAGTGCAACAGTGGTCTAACTCACATTTTTAAAATGGAGAAAAATCAAGTTAAAGTTAAACACATGTGGTTGTTTGTACAATATACCAAAAGCAACCACAAGTGGTTGAATGTATCATACATTGTACATACATATATTGTACAAAAACTCACATGTGTTTAAGTTTAACTTGATTTTGCTGCATTTAAAAAAACGTGGGTTAGACCGCTGTTGCGCTCACCCACACATTTCAACCTGTCTTTTAATTCTGTCAGCGAGCAAGTCATCGAATTGTCGTATTTCTGTTTTAGCACATTGATTTATGTAATAAATTATTTCTCTCTTTTCATTGAAATGAACAGAAATTTTAATAATGTCGTTTTACTTGTTTATTCTTTAAATCTAATTAACAATTTACATATGTATATATATTGTTAAACATAATCTTAATTTATAATTACTTATTACTCTACTAATTACCTATTACAATTACTCTATAAGTGACCCCGAAATTATGAATTCGATACTAAAAATCGATACATTTTACCATTTTTTATGTGTATTCCACTTCCCATACCTAATCCGACAGTACTCATTTTTAGATTGTAAGAAGTATGGTTAAGATGCTCTAGATATATCAGAAATATGTTGGAACACACACACAGAGATACATGCATACATTTATATATATACAGATAAGAGAGAGAGAGCGACCAAGGCATCACCATTTCCATATTACAAAGGCATATTAGAGTATTGAACTGAAACCCTATGTGAAGACTTCTTGTTGTGGCATGCTTCATAAGGAAAATTCCAGTCTGTTAAAATACCTTTGAGGTTCAGGAATTTCTTGCTAGCGTTTTGGTGTTTTTTGAGTTGTTTGTCTGATACCACGGTCCGACTTTGAATTTTCTCTGTTTATACCACTTCTCTATGCCTCGGAATATATTTTAATAACCTAAATGACATGTTGTAATGAGAATGTTGAGAACTAACTTCTATATGATAAATGGCTGCAAATAAATATACTACAAACTTATTTATTGCTATTACACGATTTTCTTAATTTGTTATTAACATTCACATATATAATACCGAAGTTCTGCTAACACCTACCTCAAATTATATGTTATATATATACAACTATGTATTTTAATGTAATTATTTTATATAATTTTTCATACATTGTGGAAAATAATTCCATGCAAAAAGATTGACCTAGATGGGAATCGAACTCAGGGACTTACGATTTGAACTCCAACAGCTTACCACAGAGCTAACACGACTACTCTAATATAGCTTTTTCTAATGAAATACAACTTGCTTTTCAAGACACAATGACATTTATATCCATTCCGAACGCTGTTTTTGTTCTATTTTGCCTTTTATTTTAGTACGCAGGCGACAATTATGTTCGCTGTATTTCCTTTTTTTTACACTTGTGAAAGTTGCTTTACATATCTAAATGTTCTTTTACGTATGGAAAGCTAAATGATAAACAAACATGTGCTGATATTAATATATGGTTTCGAAATATTCTATCATTAAGTATTTCAATCAATAATGATATTTTCTATACTTAGTAACAAGTCCTATTATATTTAAAAGAAAAGAAAAGAGATCTGCACAATTTTTCTCGATTTTAAAGGTTGGCTTGAAGATTCGAACCTGGTTTATTTTTTCCGAAGATATCTGAAGTTGGACTTGGAAAAATTTTTGCATCATAACAGCAATAAAGAGTGTGGTGATCCTTTACGGAACAGCATGTACATATCATTTGGGTAAAGATGGTGGCATGCAATGACATGTTCATAACATGATGGAATGCATGAGCGATAACACAAAGCATTAACAACGGATGAGGCGATACAAACCAGAGAATGATAAGTGTACTGTAAGAGGCCAGCCTACCAATGTAATTTTGGATAGTAAAATGTAAATATCCATCATGTATGTATGTTTTAAATAATTTAATATAAATGCAAAATTAAGTAATAATTTGATACTAAGATAGTTCTGGTATGTAAATACATGTTGATAACATTATTTATATTCATGAAATTTGTGCATATTAAGAAGTTGTCCACATGAATTACTTTTAAAAAACAGTCTTTCTCTGTTTATGAAGCAATTCTGTTCGCAAAATTTCAATTTTCGCTTCACACAGCACAACAGTCCTAGAAGCCAAGAGGCCAATAATCTATGAGCAGACATAGTTGCTAACTTGAAATAGAGTGCTAACTCAAGAAAAGCAGATTTGTAGTGTATGTTCTATTTGGGATATAAGTTACAAAAAAAGTGAAGTTAGGAGCATTGACTAGGAATATTGTTACTTTCAAACCTACTCTATTGTTTACGAGTATACACTTTGATGTAAATTTTTTGTTACAATAAGTGTTACTTTTCCGATCTGACCTGTAGTTTGACACTTCGGAGGCGAATCGTTACAGGGACGCTTGGCTAGTAGACAAGCTTAGGAGAAAAAAAGAAGAAACTTGGCTTCTGCGTCCGAAGTACCAGATTAAGGATGTACAATAGTAATAAGTAAAATTAATATTAATATTAATATGTTCTCGGAAATTCTGACACTAATTAAGAAATGCGTTTTACGCGACCCCGCATCGATATTTCCTTTTCAGCATACTTCTCATTCAGTTAATCTCAGCCGCTGCTGAACAACGGCGTGTGGCATGTCCGGGAGAAGAATAGAAGACAGTTCGTGATTTTTTATCCATTAAATTTTTTATCCAGCATTTAGAAAGGGATGACAACGCCAAGAATTAAAAAAATTACAATTATGTATCCTGTTGTTTTTATGGTTATTGTTTTTTCTGATAACAATTCATTCACATTTCGATAATGGGAACAATAATGCATACGAATTCTTTTTCAACTCGCCGCCTGAGTGTAGTTTAGAATTCGGCCACCAGATGCGGTACCCGCCATGGACAAAAAGCTTCTGCTTGGACTTTTCCTAACAGTATCTATCATAAATAAACAAACTGTAAATACCATGATTTTAAGGTAATTTAAATAAATTTTGGGGAAAGGAACATATTGGGAGTGAGAATAAATTCCAAGTTTATTTGTAAATAAAGAAAATGAAGTGTCACTATTTACATTTTAAATTATTTACAAAATGTTCTATATGACACGGTCTCAAACGCGGGTGGCACATCACGAAACAAAAAAGGTTAACAACCCCGGAAACAATGAAGGTAGAGGAAATCAATTAATCTCCAAGATCCAAGCTGCCGAAGTAAATAGAGAAACTCACAGAGAAAAGTTAGTTGATAATTAGTCGCCGTTTCCTCAAATTCAACTCATTGTTTTTCGTCTTAAGGTGTGTTCAATTTTTGTTGTGCGGATCAGGCGTGGACAATCAGTGGACCCTAGTCCAGAGGTCGATGGGCTATCAACTATTAATTGAGATCGTTGTCGAAACTATTGTAGAAATTGAAGAAAACTACTTACAACTTTAAAAAATCAATGTAGTCCCCCCTTTGGAATCACTTTGGATCAGTGTTGAATGTAATAGTGGAAATGACTGTGTTACCGAACCAAGCCGTGAGCATTCCGTGTAAACTATAAAGGTAACCAATAAAGTTCTGTCGTTTTTTCACCCACCACATTCGAACGTCGATATGTCACGTAAGACGTACCTGGATGTTTGAAAACAGTCTCCATAAGCATCGACGACCTTCTGCCAACGTTCTGGAGGCAATGGATTCCATCGTGGTAGAACTTTCTTGGAAGAAAGGATCACGTGCATTTTCCACCTCTACTAGGGAAATGAACTGTCGTCCTCTAAGGTGATTGTCCAAGGAATGGAATAGGTGATAATCGGACGGTGAAATGTCTGGGGAGTATGTTGGATGCAATAGTGTTTCCCATCCAAAGGTGTAGAATGATATCCCTGGTCATCCTAGCCACGTGGAACTTAGCTTTGTCTTGTAATAGGAGGACCCCTTTGTCATTCAGAAATGTTGAGTTTTCCTTGAACACTTCTCAACTGCAGACAGTACACAGTTGCATTGATGCTCTGACCAGCAGGTAGCAGTTCCCGATGCACGATGCCGCGAGCAGTCCACAAAACACGCAGGAGGATCTACTTGCTGTGCAGTGTTGGTTTCTTCTGTTTGGGAACCGGCTCTGGGATGCTAACCAATAATGACGGCGCCGTGGAGCTTCGTACAGGATCCACTTCTCATCATATGTCAACATTCTGTCCAGAAATGGCTCCTTCCTGAGACGAGACAGCAAAGAAACACAAGTGTTTGCTTGCGTTGCCTTCTGGCCCAGAGTCAAATCATGAGGGACTTTTTGACCCAACTTGTGCTTCCCAAGTTCATGGTGGTACTGTTGAATGGTTTCTCCACATGTATGACCACTGTTCTATTCAATTGGTGTTTGAAGATCTTCATATTGCACATGTGTTAGTCTTCCGGCACGTGATGCTTCTTCGAGTGTTTTGTCACCGTCCTTAAACTTGTTAAACCACTGCTGCACTCTCTGTGTAGTCACGACACCCTCACCACAGGCCTGGTATGTCTTCCACCCCACTGAAGCGGTGTTTGACCGCAGTGTAAAGTTGCACAGCATACACGCCCTTATGACGCTCTTTGGAAGTCCCATGTTCACTCTGTCCTCACACGAGTTCACTGCGTAACTGAAATGCCATTGTAGTATGTTGGATATATCCAAACCATTAACCGACTTTCGCCTCATCTCAATTCGCTTTCAGTTCAAGATATGAGGGCCAATTGAACACAGACCTCTACTAAAAGTGTCAGAAATTTCATATATATATATATATATATATATATATATATATATATATATATATATATATATATATATATATATATATATATATATATATATGTATATATATATATATAACATTTAAGGGTAGATAGCTGATGTCAAACCAAGAAAAAAGGCCTCTGCAACTTTGCCCAAAAGTCCATAGTTTCGGAGATATAGGGTGCCGAAAGCGTGGGAAAATGAACTTTAGATATGATATGATAAGTCAGACATCGAATGTGCTCTATCCAAAAATGCTTACGCCGCAATCGTGAAACCCATGCGCAAGGGATTCCCCAAAGCAAGTGGGGAATCCTCGCCAATTCTCTTGAGAAAGAGAGGTCTAAATTAGCGTGGTTCGAAGACTATGAATGAAAGGAGGGTGCAGTAACCAAAAACATAGGGAATATCAGAAACTGCCAGAAATAAACATGCACATGAGGAAAAGTGCATACTGATCAGCATGCAAATTGTAGGTACAAATGAACCAAACTAACGTTAAACTGTGGTCGATGTAACCAATGGGTGGATGGAAATACAAAGGAAGCTTTCTTTCTTCGTATGCAGAGAGAGAAATCGTTCTGGCAACCCAGAAGATAGTGGCACCGAAATACCAGTTGATTTCGTTCGAAGAAAAAAAAAAGCAAGGAAGCAAGCATTGACATGAGAGCAACTTTCGTAAAACACTCATTTGCTTGGAATGTAGTTTAAGGTGGTACTGAAAAAACTTGGTGGGAAAGGCAACGAAACTAACGAAATTGTATAATAATAATAATAATAATAATAATAATAATAATAATAATAATAATAATAATAATAATAATAATAATAATAATAATAATAATAATAATAATAATAAAAAAATAATAATAATAAAAAATAATCACAGCTTTTTTTTTTTTTTTTGATTACTACCATTACACACACAGAAAGCGTTTGTTCCAACCAAGATTCTAGTTACGTAGGCCTTCCAATCACACAGACTAATACTCAACCACGCGGAAGTCTCATGGCAAAGGCCTTCCGTCAGATTACTTTAGAATTGGTCGAGATTTCCCACGTAGCAGTCAGATGACCTACCGCCATGCGGGAAATCCCGAGCGATTTGATAATCACAGCACTGAAAGCTCTACCTCTAATTGAGGGGGAAAATTTATAAAACTACCCCAAACTAAATACAACTTTCTTACAAGGCTGTTTATAATCTATATTAGAAATTAACTAGAAATGTTACGGTTTCGAAAGTATATCACTTCCTTCTTCAGACTACTTCTCCAACTGAAATCATAAATAGCATTACATCATTTGTTATCTCTACCAATCAGTAATCACTTTTCATTGAAATTCAATATGTCCATTGTTGTGACAATTTTAAATTCTTAACAGACAGAATACATTGTGAACAAATCTTTATATTTCTTTTAACATATATAATTAAAATAAATACTAATTAACTGCCTAAATATTGAAATTTTCTACCTGTATATTGAATACTAATTAACTACCTGAATAATGAGAAAACACATAAATAAATTTAACCCTATATTGTCCTTATATTCTACCTTTCTTCTTTCTTCTCTTTTCAAAATGTCCTCCCACTCTTCATTAATATTCAAACCACTACTCCAGTTCATAGCTTTATCGTAAACTTATTTTACCCTCTTTGCTTCTTTCCACTTTCTAACCAGTTGTCTCCCTTCATATTCCAATATTTTCCCTCCTTCCCAGTTTACTTCGTGACCTGTTTCATCGACGTGCTTGTAAATGGCGAAAACTACCCCAGTTATTGCCTCCTTCTGGAAATCTGCCTAAACTTCATTTCAACCGATACACAATCAATGTTGAAACATTGGCTCATCCGACGATTTATCGCAAGTGGTTATACAACATAACATTGCATTCTACCGTCTTTACTCTAGTGATATGTGCCTCTTATTGCTAATGTTTGAATGTCATCGATTGCCTTATCATTGTTCCTTACGTTATCATACTTCACTGTACCTCCTCCTTTCTAGAGACATTTTCGCCTACAATGTTCATCACAATCCGATTTTTCCATTTGTAACATCTTCCATCAAGTCGAGCCTCACGGATTTCTCATTGACTACTCTGCAGCTAACAACCTATGCGATTGTCACCTTTTGTCTTATCACTGTGTGTGAACACTTGCTCCTGTTTCCTCGTTTTCTCATCGGCTTTATTTTACATTAGTGTTTATACATTTGTGAAACGTCCTGTTTTATGTGTTGTTCTGTACATACACTGCAAGTATCTCCCTAGAACAAGGCTACAAATTCACTGCACTTCAGATTCACAGCTTCAGTGGTGATCATTATCAGTGCCTGGCCCTCAATTATCCTCACATAGTGCATATAAAAGTGTCCACCATTTTGAAGTGTCGTTTGAGATATCGACTTACTATAAAGAAATTATGGTTTCCAGATGAAACACATCTCCATCCACACTCCTATTGACTCATCTTTACTTGACAGATTACCCAGGAATCTCTATGTCCCTTTAGGAAATTCCTTGAGCACGCATTGTAAGGTTTTAAAACATGCTCGTTTAACCCTTAACTCACCAAGCCTAAATCGTCAACGTTGTTTACCAAGCTGGGGTCTTCTAGAGACCCCAAGTATTTTTTTTAAATTTCTCAACGTATTTTTTTGTACTTTTTAACAAACTTATCATTGATCTAATTACGTAGCAGATATCCCAAAAGGATACAGGGCACATATAAAAATCGAGAATAAATTGGTTCTTATATTTGCAGCTATATAACCAAATATCACTCTCTGAAGTCCATAGAGGACCCCGGTTGGTGTGTTAAGGGTTAAATAGAGCAGGCATGATTTCGAAAGCCATTTTTAAGCTACACTGTTTATGTTGCATAGTTTTCGAAATATAGGCATCTGGGCTGCATTTACGCACACTTTTGGCAACTAATATCGCCGAAACAACGCGTTATTCAAGATTGTCATAAGTTTACACTATTCTAGTACGGAATATGCTGTGTTTATTACAGGACCGTGCCGTGGGGGGAGCGAGCGGGGTGACGGCCCCGGGCGCCGAAGTAAGGGAGGCGAAAAATTCGGGAGAAGAAACAAACAAAGATAGGAAAAATTGTGTATGGGGGCGCCGCCGTATACTCTCGCCCCCGGGCGCTGATTTTCCACGGCACGGCTCTGGTTTATTACAGAATAATGAAATCAGATTAACAGTCAAAGTATGGCCTAAGGTGAAGTATAAACTCTCGTGTTTGACTGTCTGCAGTCACCTTCCTTCCAACTCGACGATTCCATGTCCATACCATGTCTTGTCCTTGGTGCTAAGAAGTCACTCGCTAGTGTTTGCACCTCCTGTTGGTTGGTGAAGCATTTCGATTTCAGAAAGTACGCCATGGACATAAACGGCCACACCAGCATACAGTAATCAGTAGGGGCATGGCCCGAACTGTGAGTGGCATAAGTCCAATACTCTCAAGTTCTACATTTTTGTTTTGGTGTTTTCGAGCCAAATGTACTTTTGAGCTATTGTATTGCAGCATGTTATGCTTTCGGTTTTCCAAAGCAGAATATTTCTGCGTGGTACATCCACCCTAACTGTTCTAAATAGAGGTCAGCATCGATGATACGACTGTTATTTTATAGAAAGGAATTCGTAGTGAATTATCCCCTCGTAGTGTCATCACAAACAGAAGGATTTTATGCTGGAAACGGCTCAGACGACTGGTTCTGGAAACTGACACTTCCTCAATCAATGCTTTTGCATATTAGAATTTTAGAAAACACACTTTACGTCACACCTGAATCCGTTTCAGAAATCGTATATTACGTGGATTTTGCAGTAGTTTCCGTGGAATCAGAACCACGTGAGCTTCAGCCGGGAATTGCATCGGGAGCTCCTGTGCCAAAGACGTGTACGCTTTGTGTAATTTAACACGAGAAAGCCCATGCTAATTTTACCCTTAAAAGACCCGGGAGTTGCTTCTGAAACTCCCTGCTGCATATACAACCTACCTGAACTCACCGCGACCATTTGTATTTTCCGTCATTAATAGGAAAGGCTAGTTACTACTTTGTTATGAAATCATTTGTCAATGGCAATAAACAATGAACAGTATCAAATAATTAGAAAAGTACATACTTCAATAGGAGCCTCTGAGGCATCCCTTGGGCCCTTACGTTAGTATAAAAATAACGCTATTTTTCTGAAGTAAAGTAAAAAAAATGCTTAGGAAACACAATCAGAGGGAGTATTTCAAAGAGATAGAAGAATTCTAGAGCACAGGACACGGGACGAAATATGTATTAAGAATAATGGCATTAAAAATTGACCTTGGTGCCTCGGAGGCACCCCTTGGACCTTTACGTCAATACAAAAATAACCCTGTTTTTTTTCTGAAGTAAAATAAGAAAACGTATGAACAACTCAATCAGGGGGCATATTCCAAAGAGATAGGAGAATTCTAGAGCGGAAGACACGCGACGAAACATCTATTAAGAATAATTGCATTAAAAGTGGACCAGGGTGCTTCTGAGGCACCCCCTGGACTTTCTTGGGTTAATAACATCTAAATACGTAAGAGTGTTACAAGGGCACTGATAAGTCAGTTTGTGAGAAAAGTAAAACGACAGTTGGCCAGTGAATACCTGTAAATTCATTTTTAGATGTCATGTAATTTTTTTTTTTTAATCTATATTAGACAATATGACGAACTACACTACATCTGAGTTGGCAGCCGAGCGTCTCATTTACGGAGAGGCAACAGGTAACAGCTGATAAGGGAATCATCAGTGTAGTGAACGGTTCTCGAGTCGGAGGTTACCATCACACGTATTTCTCAACTTGATATTCATCTTTGAGAGACAATATTTGCTTTACCACTTTGGCAAGAGCATGAACCACTCGTCCAGAGTACACGGACTAATGTAAGCAGAATGTATTTGCTTCGATAGCGGCAAGTCCTGGTACCACTACACTCACTATAGGCTGGGTGTTAATGTCAATTATTGCCACGTACTCAATACGGAAGAGATACATCTATTAAGGTTGTGTACGATTCAATATTTCTAGCAAGAAGACTTCCCCCTCGTCAGGTGTTGGGAATAGTTCCTACAGCAAACTGCTGCTATGTCGCGCTTTCCAACTTTGGTTTTGTTGATCGATGAGGGAAGATCTAATATGTAAGAGGACAGACATGCTTTACCAGTTCAACGCTCATGTGTTGTCAGCATGCTACTCTTTTGCAACACCATCAACAGAGTTTTCATTAAATGTATTGTGTGGTATAGTGTAGGACCGCCTGACTGATAAATGTTTGTATCCTACTCATCTTTGTTTCGTCAATTACTTTACGTTTAGTCCAGTCAATAAAGGAAAAACTACGCTTTTGTCGGGACTTTAGTAATAAGCTGAAACTTTGCCAATTATTACTACATAATAAAGGGAGTATTTCCTCAAAATTCCCCAACCTCCCCCTCTTGCTTCCCCCCACGTCCCTAAACATGCAAATTTGCATAATTGAAATGTCAATAACTCGATTACGCCAGCTCGTATCAAGATTATATTTTGAAGTCAGGTTCCTCACATTACGTTCTTTAAATTATGTTCTTAACGTGTTTTTAGCTAAAGCAAGTATATATGGCGTTATTGAAATAAATTGCTGAAAAAGTAGATTTTTCAATATAATGTTAAAGATTTTTGATATTATTACTAAAAACCTGATAACGCTGCAACAAAATGTTTTAAATAAAACTTTTAGCTTGTTTTATTAGCTTTAAAATGATATACGTATTAGTGGGTTTTTTTTTCACTCAGTTTACCTATTGTCAGCACCTAATAATTAATGCTGGACAAGGCATTCATCATTGTGAAATGTTTCTTGTGCCTTGTTATCGTTTCATTTATTTTGAAAAGGTGTGGCTTAACCACAGCCAAAGAACAAACAATACAAAACAAAAAACAAACGGAAAACAAAACAAACCCAAGTGGAAACAAAAGAAACAAACAAACAAAAGAAAAAAGAAAATTCCTTGTATATTAAATGCTTCCTGTCAGTGCTCGACTCTAGTCCTTCGTCTTTCGTCGTTCTGTTCTTGTCTGTTTTGTCAATGTCTCGTCATTTGGCTTCTTCTTCTTTTCTTCTATTCTGGGCGTTATTTTTTCACCTGTATCATAAGGTTTTCCCTGTATGTTTTATATTATTTGTTGTTCCACTTCACTGGTTATTCACCTGCAATGTTAACACTATTTCTCTATTTACACGTCTTTTCACTTATATTGCTCCTTATATTTTTCACCTGTATGATTATTTTAAATTTTCTTTTATGCTCAAACCGGAAAAAAATTTACTTTTATTTACCACTACACAACACCACACCATAATACACAACACTGCACTAAGAATATCATCCACTAAGCACACATATTTCAAACACTGTTATTACACTTATTTTTCCATTCTCTCGTGGTACTAGGCTGGTCCATTGAACGATAATTAGGGCCCAAGATTCACTCGGAGAACTTAGTGTGTCTCTTGGTCCGAAGTATCCCACCTTGTCGTCATATATATGTTCTCAGCACCACCACCTCGAGACGTTCCCCTCACCATCACACACACACACACGCTCCTAGTGCATCCGGAGTTCCTTCCAGTGGCTTACCACGGCGATGCACCAGGCTCTTTCACTCTGTTCCTCGGCCAGTGAGGTGGTTCCTGCACTTCCTGGAGTAATCTCCGGTCCGGAGGATCTGTTCACTCACATACTTCACTTCCACTCTTCCTAATCGTTACTGCTTTAGGTTTTATCTTCTTGATGTTCTATATTTTAGTCTGCGTAAATTTGAATATTCCATTGTAAGTGTTTTAAGGATGTTATAATCTTCTCTACTCTTTACTATGTCTTTTGTATATTTTGTTCTTAAGTATTCTCTCTCCTGTATATTTGTCTCTATTTGATGGCACCACCGGACGTGATGTTCAGGTGTTCCCCTACTTCCACAATCACAATTTGGCGTGTTTCTTTTATTAATCCTATATAAATATTCCTCATACGGTCCATGTCTTGTGATGTAGTGTACTATGCCAGAATTTACTTCTATATGTTTCATGTTCAATCTTTCACGTACGTTTGGAAATATGTCTCTGGTCCGTGTTTTGTTGTCTTCCTTCACCCACTCATTATTCCAATTACTTATTATTATATGTTCTAATTCTTCGTTGTTAGTCGTTAATGTGCTTAGTTTCTGCATCTCCTCTACTTTACCCCTTTTAAGGTAATAGGTCATTGCTCTCTGTTTGACACAAAGGTTCGTCGGTTTTTGGCCTAATATTATACACAATGCCATATGCGATGTAGTACTAAAAGCTCCTGTCATTCTTAACATTAAATTCCTCTGTAGTCTATTAATCTGTGCTTTCAATTTCCTATTTTCTTGTAAACGATGCGCCCATATACTTGCTCCATAACACATAGTCGCATTTAGTATCATTTCCTGATATAATTTCATTGTTTTTATAGGTAATCTATATTTATTTGTTGCCAGTGTTACTAATTTATTTATGATTTTCTGCCCTTTTTCAGTCACGTAATCTATATGCGAACTAAATGCCAATTTATCATCTATTTCTATCCCTAGATATTTAAATGTTTTGACTCTTTCTATTTTGTTTTCCTGTATTTTGATTATTGGGTCTCTTTTTAATATTGATCCAAAGATCATATATTTCGTCTTCTTTGCTGACAATTTTAACTTATTTTTAGTGCACCAGCTCTGTAGCTTTGCTAATATTTCATTTATCCTTGATTCTAGTTCACTTCTCGAATTTCCCGTCGTAATAACTGCTATGTCATCCGCAAAAGCTACTACCTTTTCTACATGATGCACTTTTTCCAGTTCTTCCAAATACGGTTGTATTTGAATATCCCACATTAGTGGTCCAAGAATGGACCCCTGTGGGCATCCTTTTTCTACCTTTATGTTTATATCTTTCCCCTCTGTTACTATTCTTACTATTCTATCCGTAAGGTATTTCTTGATAATATTGATGATATATCCGGGAATTTTGATCTTTCTTAAGTTTTCAACTAACGATGGCCCCCACAGATTATCAAATGCTCCTTCAATGTCTATAAATATTGCCGCTGCATATCTCTTTTCTGCTTTACTCATTATTACCTGATTCACAAATGTATCTAGAGCATCTTCTGTGCATTTTCCTTTCCTAAATCCAAATTGTAAATTGTCGTTCCTTATGTCTCTCGCTTCTTTTATTCTTTCCGCTAATATCTTTTCATATATTTTGCTTATATTTCTTAGTAGACATATTGGCCTATAAGAACTAACTTCTGTATTATCTCTGTCCGTGCTTTTCAGTAATATGATTAATCTTGATTCCTTCCACGAGTCTGGAAATTCCTTTCTCTTGAGCAACAGGTTAAACAATCTTGTAAGATAAGGTATCCATATTTCTTTGTTCTTTGAGTAGACTTCATTTTTTATCCCATCCCATCCTGGAGCTTTACCAGTTTTCAGTTTTCGTAATATGCCCTCAACTTCATCATTTGTAACTTGTTTATAATTGGTTTCTAAGTTCCCCTCTTCGTGCTGCATACTTTTCCTTCTCAACTCATGATGTTCTTCTGTATCATCCTCCTATTTATCTTTTGGAAAGAATTTCCTCATGAGTACTTGTAGTGTTTCCTCTCTCGTTTGTGTAAATGTTTCATCTTCCTTTTTGACCGTGCACAGGACTAATGGATTAGTTTTTAGTGTTGCTAGTCTATACGGTAGACCCCACGGATCTAATTCTATCTGTTGTTTGAGGAACTTTTCCCAACTATTTTTCTTTGCGGTAAGAATCGCATCTTCGTATTCTTTCTTCACTGTTCTATATTGCTCTAGTCTTCTTTCCCTAATCTCCTGACTAATTGCCATTTGATAGCTTTTCCTCTTTGCTCTCACTCTTTTCCTTATTTTTTCCAAGTCCTTGTTCCAGAAATAACCATATCCTCTTTTCCGTTGAATTAGTTTCGTTGATCTTTCTATTGCCTGCTTCCTAGCCGTTTCTATATTATCAATTATTTCATTTATTTCACTTTTTTCGTCTATTTCCGGAAATTTCAGTTCCGTTTTAAATTTCTCCCAGTTTGTGTTTTTGTAATTATAATTTTTGAGTAGATCATTACTTCCTTTTTCTATTTGAATGTTGAAAGTAATAGTCTCATAATCACTCATTGTTATTTTATCCTGGACCTCCCAATTTTTTATCCTATCGGTTAGTCTTCGTGTTGCTAAGGTTATATCAATATATGATTGTCCTCTAGGCCCTACAAATGTTGGTTTATTGCCAGTGTTAATAACATATAGTCCATTTTGTTCTATGAAATCTTCCATTTTTTGACCCTTTTCATCGGCATGCGGTGATCCCCATAGTACCGATTTCGAATTTGAGTCTACTGTCAAGATTATGTTTTTATCAGGATTGTTCCATATTATTACGTTTAATTTATCCAGAAATGTTTCTATGTTCATGCTGTATTGAAAGTATGCGTTTATATTCCAAAAGGTAAATGTTCCATATGTTATTTTCGTTACTATTATCCAATTATCACTAAATTGCGATATTTTCAGGATTTCAGTCTCGTTATTTAAAATTATCGTGGCTGCTTTCGGTTCTTCTCCTCCTACTATTATTTTCGCTGTATGTGGAAAACCTATGACCCTTCCTTTTACTACATATGGTTCTTGTACATTTAGGATGTCTGTTTCATTTACTTCAACGAATCTTCTTAATTCCATTGTTGCTGTTTTCGAGTGTTGCGCATTATTTTGTGCCATTCTAATTACCTTTATTGGTTCAGGCATATTTCGTATGTACAAGTACATACATATCCGATCCACTCTTCGTGCAATCAAGGTATACTTTTCCGTGTGCGTTTACCATTTGCTTGTATACATTATCAATCCCCCAATAAATTCCTCTTCTTTCAAACGCTTCATCAACAAGGTCAACCAGTTCCCATCCGCTCGCAGGTAAGTCGTATACTCTTAACTCCATTCTATCTACTTCTTCTAAGATTGGATATGTTATCGTTCTGCCTTTCGGATGCATATCTCTTATTATTTGCCTGAGAGCTATTGTTAATATGCTTCTATCCTCTAGTTTTGCAATTCTATACATGTGATTCATATTATTATATAATGGTCTTGGGTCTGGTAAAATAGGATCATTTTCTTCCTTAGTGGAATCTACTTTATTTACCTGTACTGGTTCTTCTTTGGGTGGAAATAAAAATTTTTCCTCCCCTTGTGTGAAGGATCTGTCTATATCAGGTATGTTTTCTAGTTTTTTATATTTTGATCTTGACTTCTTGTTTTTTATTCTATTCTCTAAAAGTTGATGTAATTCTCCTTTCTTATTATCTTCATTTTCCTCCCATGTTATTGTTTGAACACATTTATCTTTCATTGATTTCACTTCAATCCTTTTCCTTTGTAAAAATCTCTCTAATCTTTCCTTAACTCTTTTGATTTTGCTTGGTGGTTTTTTCCTTTTTTCATCAATTTACACTCTTCTCTATCCATAATTTACTCTACTAATTATCTTTTCTCTTGCATACCTATACGAAACACATTCCTCTGAGTTTGGTGTTTGGCATTTTTTATGTCTTATCAAGCACGGCACACAAATATTTTTATCCTTTTCATCACACTATTGGCTTCTATGTTGTAGTGTACCACAGTATCGGCATCTTTCTCTTTCTTTATCTGAACAATATTTTGCCACATGACCATAATCTTGGCAAATATAACATTTTGAAACGACTATAAAGTCCTTAATTTTATTTGCCTCATAGTCGATATACACCTTTTCTTTATTGAGCAAAATATTCCTTATTCTAGGTGTGACTTCTATCACCAGATGACACCTATTTTGGTTCTTCTTTCCAGCTCTAAATCTTGGTTTTATTCCTCTTGCCTCTTGTTGCTCATCATCTTCGAAATTTTGATCTATCATTGCATCAATAATTTCTCCATCTTTCATATCTGCCGGAATGCCGTATATTATCATAAGTCGGTTTTTCTTTTTATTCTCTTCGAATCTAAAGTCCCTTTTTATTTCGTCTTTTTCCTTAATTTTCCTTAGGTTTTCTTTTGTGCTGTCTCCAGTACGACGACGATATCTTTCGTTTTTTTAACACCTGTGATTCTTAATTTCTCCTTTCTTGGGTCAATAATGCTGGTTAGCCGTTGTGCTGTTTGTCTTGTGGATTCACCCTGGTTAGGTTTAAATATTAAAGCTGGTCTTGTTTTGGCTGATACCTCCATTATTGTTTTCTCTCTTTCTGTTATTTTCCTTGTTCCTTTTTTAACAACATCTGTCCATTTTTGCGTTGTTTTTTATTCCGTATCCATTTGTTCTACCTTAGTTTCTGTTATTTTTCTTCCTATTTCTTGAAGCTCACTGAACACTGTCTCGGCATCTACTGTCTGTCTTTCTCTACGATGTTCAAGTTGTTGGTGTAGGATATCTAGTCGTTTAACATGGTCTATTTCCTGTTGTCCTAGTACTCTTTGGTTTTCTACTAAATCGTCCCTAGCCTTGTTATATTTTTTTTCTAAGAACTGCAATTCTTCTTCTAATTTCCTAATTTTCCTATCTTTATCCCGTATCTTGTTTTCTATTTCTTTGTTATGTTCACTTAACTCTTGTATTTCCTTTTCCATTCTTGAATATTGTTTATCCCTGTCCTGCTTAATTTCTATTTTCTCCCTTTTTACTTCTTCTATTTCTTTTTCTAATCTAGCATTTCTCTGAAGAAGTTCTTCCCTTTGTTTCCTTTCATCAATCTTTCCTCCTCTTGGTCCCAACATCATTTCCATTTCCATCATTAGTTTCTCTTTCATCACTTCTTCGTATTTTTGTTGTGTTTTAATGTTTTGTTCATTTAAGGCTTCTATTTTCCCTAATAGAATTGCTGTATCATTTACCCACACTAATACCCGCTTTTTTAGCTTTTCTAGGTGTCCTCTTGTATCCTATTTTTTTCCAGTCTAGTAGTCCCTCGATATATACCATTTCTCGGTCTGCTTGGGAGATGCTGTCGAAGCTGTCCTCTTCCGTTGTTTGTCTTTTTGATTGCTGTTTCATCTCTGGTGTAGATTCTTCCCTAGTTCTTTTCCTGTGTTCCATCTCATCCATCCTTGTTTGCTTGACCGTTGGATTTGCGGGGGATTGGTCTCTTGTTGGTGTGCTAGGTGGTGTTCTCTGCACTCTTTGCATTTTGTACTTTAATAAGTCTTGTTTATTTATTAATTAGTGTTTATAAACTGGCGCCATGATGCTGCACCAAGGACGGGGGCAAGGACCGCAGTGAAGACCGTTAGGTGAAAGGGATGGGGAGAGGGGGGGTCGAGGTCAAAGACCCCGCCAAAAAACGTCCGGAGACGAGGACTCAGGGGGGGAATTTGGGGGCGGGGGGTTGAGGTCAATGACCTCGCCAAACGTCCGAAGACGAGGACTCGGGGGGACAGGAAGGTTTGTAGGAATGAGAACGATGTTCAGAGAGTTCTTACCAAATAAATGCAGGTGCGGCAAAGTCATTCAGAGGGGCCGGCTAGACGCACGCCGTATCCCAGCTTTGACACCGTCTACCTCCATGCGTCAGTTTCAATGGAAAATTTATGAATTTGTATGTTCTAAGTGATTTTGTACTGTGGAAGTGAGAAGTACTTAATGAGAATCTGGTTGGTTCTTTTCTTCTGTAAGGGTTTTGGTTTATAATTTGAAATATAGGCATATATTAGTATGCCCAGTGGCGTAGGGGAGGGGGGGCCCAGAGGGGCCGGGCCCCCCAAAGAGGTCCGACAATGTACTTTGCTACTTTGATGTTTGTAATTTTTTATATATTTTTATGTTTATATATTTTTTGTTTGTAATTTTTCTATATGTACCTATAACAGCACTGCCCCCCTCCTCCAAACACACATTCTGGCTACGCTACTGGGTATGCCTTTAGTATTCTGATTTGTTATCTTTAACTAGAACGTAACATTTTATTTACTTGCTAATAATCAATTTAGATTTTAACTGGGACCCCGGTGGCTCAGTGGTAGAGCGTTCACCTCTGGTGCATGGGGTCTCGGGTTCAAGCCCTGCACCCACCAAGTAAACTTTGTGGTGGACAAACTACATGTGCGTGAGTTTCCTCAGGGTTCTCCCGTTTCCTCCCACTTTCTTCATTCCACCATTTCATTCATTTCTCATCATCACTGTCTTCTTTAGCCTAGCCGGCAAAACCATGGGACGTAAAACTCGAAGATTTAATTTTATTATAGATTTTTACTTTTTAAAACATCTACAAACAAGTTTACGTTAGATTAAAGTGCAAAATAGCAGTTTGAAGTGCAAGGCAAGCATTGAAAGGTTTAAGCACTACGTGATTATTCACAATCAATTTTAAAAACTGTATAAAGTATGTTATGTACTATGTCTGGATAAAAACCCAAATGTGTTTCATCTCAAAAACTAAAATTCAATTTAAAATACATAACTCTTTATAACGTTTTGTGATTATACCTTTTCGAGCTGGCAATATTACTATTTCTTGTGTAAATATCACTTACCGTAATTAATAACAGAAAGTAGAAAATAATGTTCCTAATTCTAAACTTGAATTTCCATATCATTTTGATTGACATTACATTTACAAGAGTATAGTAATTTCATGTTGTTCCAGCCTACCTGAGCAACATTAATATATATATATATATATAAAGAATAATTTTGATTTCATTTGTGTCATTTGTGGAAATGAACTTAACGTAGACACTGTAGTTGTAAAAATTGTGTAATTCTATTCGTGAAGCTAGTGTACAAAGGAAAGGAGATGTGCATGAAAAGTTACAGAGAAAGAGTATTGAGAAAGTGCAAATTTTAAGAATACAATTAATTCAGCGGCAAAAGTCTTCTTCCAGAAAGTCTTGATATTTTTTTATATCATATGTTAGAAAGAACGAAACTTCGAGTGAATCTCAGAAAGTTGAAAGTAAGTGTGTTGTTATAAATCACGCTCTCGTATTTGCTGTAAGATCTAAATCGTTTTTGTCACCCATATAATATAGACAAGCCTTGCTCTAAACCTACATCAATTATACGATTCAAAACACTTCATAAACATAATTCATCAATGGAAGTGCGAGCATCTTACCATGAAACCAATTTACCTAACATCGATCATTATCGCTGGCTCCTAGCTATTCATTCAGATTTCTCCTACATCTTCTTGGTTGACATAAACGTGTGAAGTTTTCATAGCAAAGGTACTTTTCAATGTGTCACGCCAGATATGTATGTCGAAACTCAGATAACAGTTAAGAGAATTCCAGTTGAGTCTTTTATTAACACCGCAACTATCCAAGAGTACTTATATCCAACGAAAAAGAGAAATACAAGTCTTTCTTCAGTGATCATTGAAGATTAAGTGAACTTCAACAAGTAAGATCTCTTACGGACTAATCTTCACAATATATGTTTCCTCTCAATCTTATATGGCTTGTTGGATTACAGTCGCAGTCAGGATGAAGTGGATTTATGACTACCATAATGAGAAATTCGAAAAAAGTATCCAATCACATATATTATGTCTGTATTGCAATCGATTAAAGCAGAAAATGGAACCAGTTGTAGTGATTGATGGATTTCTTATTAATTAAGTTCTTCATACTTAGGAAGATGTTATTCAAAACAATAGTAACTACACTGAGTGTTCACTGAATTACGACCACCTACCTCATATGTTATTGTTCCGCTCTTGCTCAGAGGAAGGTAGTTGCTAGTTGCTGGTAGTTGCTAATATGTTTCCACGGGGATCTGACATCATATATTTCTGGTATTATCTCACAGTTGTTGGTGCAGGAGTTATAGTGCAAAGAGCTCGTTCCGCAACATCTCATAAATGTTCTATAGGATTAAGATCTGTTGACTTAGGGGCCAAACCATACGCTGCAGCTCCATGAAATGTTCCTTAAGCCAAGTAAGTGCAGTCCTGGCTTGGTGGCACCATGTATTGCGGTCCTGGAAAATGTCGTCTTCGTGTGGGTAGAAGTGTTGCATTGTAGGGGTACGTGATTCTCTAAGACCTGCAGCTACATAACGGATGTCTCGCTGTGATTCATGGATACCAACGGTCCCAATCCATGCCAACAGAAGCATCCCCAAACCATACAGCCGCCCCAACCTGCCTGTGCAGTACGCACGTGCTGTTGGCGTCACACATGGAGACGCCCATCCGAGAGGAGGAGCGAAAACCGTGATTTACCGGACCAGCACACCCTTTTCCAATTATCCATGGTCCAATTAGCGAGTTCTATGCCCGAGCGCAACGAAGTCTGCGGTGCCGAGTCGTAAGGAATGAGTGACGAGTGTGTAGTCGCTGTGGAAGTTCATGGTGCAATGTACGCCGTATAGCTGCGTGGGATATGGGTGTTGTGCATCCACCATTGTATGGGTCATGTAATTTCCAGACACTGATGGTTCGTTTGGCTGTCACGAGCTGTTTGACGCGACGCAACGTTTTGAACTTTCGTACGCCTCCGTAGTTCCGTCTCTTGGAGACCGTTACTCCATTTTCTTCCCACTCCTTGTACATCTTCACTATAGTTAGGAACGGGCGCATCCGACAAGTATTGTTGTCCGGGTTATTGACGCATCTATTGTTCGGGTACCGACAATCATGCTCTACTAAAATGCGGATAAATCCTGCGCACCTCCCATTATAACAGTGTGCTGTTTGCCGACTTGTAACTTCGAATGTGTTCTTTCTTCGCAATACCAGTCGGGGTGGTCATATAGTCTGCTCGGCTGCTGGCCACACTTTCTTGTGTGGAGGGGTGGTCACAATTCAGTAAGCACTCAGTGTACATTGTAAGCACATATAAAAGAAATATCACTGTCGTCTTTGACGTTTATCGTGAAAATGGAACATGTTAAAGGAATGCTTTGTTACCAGTACCAAGCTCTAAGCTTTTTGCATCTGGTGATCTTCGTCTCGTTTCTCACAACTGTGAATAACCTTGCGCCAACTACATGTAGAAATGTGGGGTTAGATTGTTCCTACAGGAGTGAACACTGTAATGGACTTTCCTGCGATAATTCTGCCTAGACAATGTTATCGACTTTAATGATGACGACTGTGAACACCATAGCATTTTGTTTTCACCAGATTGGACTGAGAGCTGAGTTGACTTTTTCAGTCAGCAACTAAATATCAATTGTATAAAATGTGTAGTAATATTGTAGAAAGTAGAATATTTCGTTGTACTTTCTACGTTCAGTGTGTTTTGAGTGGGTGGTCCGTCATGATGTTATTACAGTACAAAGTACATTATTTTGCATTGTTAAGCACCTACCGATTGTTGCCAGTCCAGTACATGACGGGTCTATAGGTAGTGGATAATGGAACGACCCTGATCTAAGTTAAGAATAATTTCCTGAACCAAAATTGGCCATATTAATTAGCAATAACACAAGTAATAAAATATACTCGTAGTAACCAAAATTTGTGATAACCATTATAAACGAAATATTAACTTACGTTCATATTAATAATTTATATATGTATATATTTTAAAGCTAAGAGTTACATTTTGTTCCGTTTGCCATATTTTCCTTTTATACTAGAGGGGTAAGAGTGCTGTTACTGGATTCGATTCTCCGAAAGTATCTCATTTGTGTTGCCAAACAGGATTAGGAAGTATTTTTCCTCTCGTAATTCTTGTAGGTATTGCAACGAAACTTGGCACAAAGATTATACAGAAAATAGTATTTTCAAAGTAGCTTATATTCAGGCACCTGTAACCAGTACTCCTTCAGGGGTCCCCAAATTTCAAAAAAAAATGATTTTTGGAGGGAAATTTTCATATTTATCCCAAACTTCTTTTCCTTTGTAATTATAAACACATGCGATTAGTATCATTTAAAATCTTGTTTTATTCTGAAAAGAATGACGTATTAACCATGATACTAGAATGTATAGTACTGTGCCTGGAAACTTATCTTATATGTAGTTGTCCCAATTTTCCTTATTTATATATGAAATTCGGTATTGTCAAGCAGGCTTGAGAAATGATTTTCCCTCCTAAATATTCTAGATATTGCAATAAAACTTGTAGCACACATTATATATAGACCGTAGTATTTTGCGAGGTAGATTATAATCAGTTACCTGTAGCCAGGGTTGCTCCAAAGGACACCAAATTTCAAAAAAGGAAATTTTTGGAAGGAAAGTTCTGTATTTTACCCCGGATTTCCCTACTCTCGTAGATCATGCAAACATGCATATAATACCATTTGAAAGCACGTTTTATTCGGAAGAGAATGACCTATAATCCATGATATTCGGACAAATAGTACTGAAGTAGTAGCTATTTAACTGAAAGTCAACATTTTCCTCAAAAAATGCAAGAGACTAAAACGCTTAAGGGGGCAGAGGGGAAAGCAAGAGGGAGAGGGATGGGGACTTTTCAGAAAATATCCCTTATATTATGGTCTAACGTTCCTAAAAAATTAAGCTTGTTACTAATTAGTCCCAACATAAAACCTTTATTGATTGGACTAGTTTATGCGTGATGTCTTGTCAAAACTTCTTAAAGATATTCTGTAACGAATGTAGTTCAAACATGAAGGCAGACCTGAGAATTTTGTTGTGGATGATAGAAATTTCTAAGTTAATTTGATTTCTTTCTGTAGGGTGAAAAGAAATATCCAAAGTATGAAAGACTGATTCGAATCCTCGACGAGATAATTGCCCATACCATTGCTGCTGCTATGGTGATGTCAGAAATCCACCGAATTGGCCGTACCAGGGAACACCAGATTCCATAAAGCCATCAGTGTAATCAAGGCAATGGCTAATAGATCCAACACAGTCTGTGAGGTGATCCTCAATTCACCTAAGGGTGATCGTATAAATATGGAACTTTACAATATCACTCAGGGATTTCAAGTGGAGTCCGAAGGACGATTGTGTAGAGGAATTCATTTTACATATTTCATCTTTGTATATTTTTACATTCCATGTTTGTTCTTTTGTATGCCGCCTATCAGCGACACGTTTCTAGTATCTCCGTCTTTCCCATTATCCGTTTCGAAAGTTCATTTACTCACATGTTTCGATGTCTACTTCTTCACACACTTTTCCAACGTTTTGCTACTTAACCAGTTTTGTTTGTTTCATATGTCGCTGCCTCCCGTACACTGTCAACAATCTTTTATCCGCTACAAAGAAGGAATTTAGAGGGGGTACATGGTACATGAGTGGTAGAGTGTTTATTTCTATTGCTAGCGATCCCGCTTTTGATACACGGCCAACTGAGTTTGTGGTGGGACAATATCGTGTTCGTATTTTTATTGTTAGTGGATACTCACATTTTTCGCACATTTCCATTGCAATAATTCTTTCAAAATCATTAACTACTATAAGTGAACACGTCTTCTTTAGCCCATTTGACATGATTGTGAGTCATTAAACTGAAGATTTTACTTAATTTCATTTTATTCACTTCACATATTCTCTACTCTAATTATGAAACCACTCACAACACACACCAAAAACCTTAGCCATCTCGATTACGTTCGAGATATCGATGTTCTGTGAACGATTCATATAACGGAATATCCGGGAATCCCTCATATCCTGTAAGAATATTCAGTGCAGCGCCATTAAAAGAATCTGAATCATAAGTTTTTGGATAGAGCAGATTACAAGTCTGTGGCAGATTACAAGATAAACATGTGGCCTCAAGTCAAATGACTAATACTTCTGGGGATATTCATCTCCGAGGTCGATTTTCCCTCTTTTTCGGTTGCCTGTAACTCTGAGTCTAAGCAATTCAGATGAAATGTTTACTGGATTTTTTCTTGTTTCTATGAATAAATTAACCTACCAAACGTTGTAAAACTACCTTTAGATATACCCTGTGTGTGTATGTGGGTGGACGCGTGTGAGTGTGTGTGCGTATGAGTTTGTGAGCATATGTATGTGGATCCAGTTTCTCAGGATAACATTATAATGGGTTGAGTCCATATCCGTAGACTTGTTACGTTGCAGTTTTCACAAAAAAATTCCAAATCCCAGATTCTCAATTTCCTATATTAAATTATTAGACTAACTATATAAATTCTAGAACATGCGAAGCAATTGAGAATTGTACAGTTTGTCTACAAATATTGTGACTTCAAAATAAATGGTATGATATTGTAATAAATGCAAAATCCTTATAAAATGTTCGTTTATTTTTTAGGAATACGGAGTAACGTTAAACTCAAAGTAAGTGTTCCTGTGGAGAACTTAAGTAAATGCAAATCAATATACTTAAAGCTTAGAGTAAATCTGAATGATGAACATTTATGCGCTGGAGGTAAATTTGGGCAAGGTATTTGCAGAGGAGATAGTGGGGGACCTCTAATGGCTCCCTTCCATAGAGGAATTGACTCACGATGGTATGTATTGGGAATATTATCTGGTTCGTATGTAGAGTGTGGAACTCCAGGAATACCCAGCTACTATATTAAAGTTGGAAAATACTTGGACTGGATTTTACGGAAAATTGGTAAATAAGTGCATATGTATTCTTCCGTTCTGTTTCAATAAAAGAATGATTTTATGCTTGCCTTTGTCTCGTTTCCCGGAAATATCATAAATTAAAGTACTAATAACTAAAAATGAAAAAAAAAACATCATACTTTAGCCTATTTGTTAACTTCACAAGACTATGTTGTTGCTGCTGTTAGTTCTAGGTTTACCGGTAAATATTCTACTTTGATAAGTCTACCTAATTTGCACATTTCTCAGAATAAGGAATAGTATTTAAAATTATAGGAGAGTAAGTTGATTAATCTACTGTGAGCAGGTTTTAGTGAATGATTTTATAAGATGTATTTATTCATTAAGTAAGCTAATTGCTTTATGAATAAATACTTATTTTATTATTGCAAAAGATCCAATGCAAAATTCACCTTTCGCTTCTCCAGAATACGTTTGATTTGATTTCACTAGTTGGCACTTTGATTTCATTTTCTATCTCGGGAATGTTTAAGAACACAAAAGAAGCTTAATGTATCCCATCTGTTAAAATACCATAGAATCTTTTGCACTTAAAAATGGCAAGTTGTTAAAGTTGTTAATAATTTTACAACAAATTGTTAATAAGCTTTCTTAATAGAAATTAAATTTGATACTGATTTCAAAGTTTTGATTTTAGTGTAAAATTTTATTTTTGCATGTACATTTTTTATTTAATATCAGTTTTTTTTACGTTTTTGTAATTGTGAACACAAATGAATAAATATCAATTAGATGTTCAAATTTATTTTGCTCGCATTTCATTCCACAATATATATATATATATATACTATGAAAGGGTAGGGTGTTATTATTAGTTTTTGGTTAATGCATTAATATGAGTAGTGTTAAAATTTTGAACATATTTCAGGTAGGAATTTTATCAAGCTACAAAAACTTTTTTAAAAAGAATAATTTACATCAAATTGATTACTTTGATATGTCAATACCTTTCACATAGCATAATGAACCGGACTGCAATAATAGCATAAACAAATGTCAAAATGCGTATGTTCAAAACTATATTCAATCTGACTATTCTCCAAAAATTCATTGTAGTGCTACAACTTGACAACCTCTCAATCTTTCAAATCATTAATAACGAATTATTACATAATCACTAGTGTGAAATTCGAAACTTCAAGGTTTTGCACTAGTGGTTGAATATTTAAATTTTTTTCTTTCTCTACAGTTGATGTATCTTCAACTAACATGAGACATTTTAGATGTACCTGACCCAAAATTTTTCACAAAAGAATACTTACTTAGTGATAGAATATAAAAATAAAATTTATTTACATATAACAACTCATGATTCCTATATTTTCGATTAATGTAAGAGGAAGTTTTTCGAAGTTGTTCTGCTTGAGTGCTGTTAAAAATGCCTATGAAACGATCTTGATGACATTTTTATACTTATATTGACTTATACGTAGGTTGATGGTAAGAAAACTTGTATGAGTTTAGCCAATACTAAAACCAAATATAATATAATATTTTTGAAATTATGGGATGATTTTGGAAGAGACTATATAAGCATTAGCCATTGCTTAGTAAATCTGTTTAAATAAACAACTATCAGTCGAACTGTACTTGAGGGACAGGATGTCGTTTAGGGGGGTGGGCCCCAATTTGCCCTATGTGTATATATCTGTGGCTTTGAGTCAAGTGCAATACTAATATTACTGTATCTTGTTAAAATATAAAACGGTATGAAAAGGTCAAACTATATCGAACTTCCTGACCTTAAGGGTCTGGTATATCTCAGTACATATTTTCTGTTGCTGTTGCTATATATCCCTCCTCTGAGATTTTAATAATTCTCATGTTAGCGGCAGTCTTGCCAAACAAAGAGAAATAATTCGAGATTAAAAAAAGAATAAGAGCTTCGTTATTGTGTTGCACTGTCCCAAAATTTTAAAATTACTGAATAAAGAAGTAAGACATACATTTAGTATTTCTAATGATTTCTTTTAACACTCGGAAAACAAATTCGTGAATAGTCTGATAAATGGTATGTGCATCTTTTGTTTGTTTGATAGACATAGTTGTATAGCCAGCAAGAGCTAACTTTGAAAGAAGTGGCTGGAAGCTAGTTTCAAACTGCAAATCTCTTGTGAAAGCATGAATAATAACTACAGTAAAGAATGTTGGAAGTAGTGCTTGTAAGCAATGTAGTACTTCAAAAATGTTAAATAAATTAATAGACTGTATTGGGTTTTTCTTTCAGTCAAGAAATTCATAAGCCTAAATTTTGATGTCTAAACTAGCGGAGATTCTTTTTTTTTTTTTTTTTTTTTTTTTGTATCCGGGAAAAGTATACCATTTTGTGATGGCAAGGGGCAATTATAAACTAAAAGTACGAGTAATATATCAACGAAAAGCATGGAACTCTATGCTGCTACTGGAAAATGTCTTCAAAGCAACTATTAGTTATTTAATGCTATTTTGTAAGTATTCAAATGCTATTTTCCGAAATTATCATAATAATGCTATTGGGTTATTACAAAAATTAAGCTTTTTTTTTTTTTTTAGTTCAACGTCTTCGGTTATGCTAAAGAAGACGGATGATTAACGAAAGTGAATGATTGTGAAATTAATTTTTTGTTCTCCATTGGCAATCGAACTCAGAACCACGAGCCCCAAAGGCATACGTGTTAGCCGCTACACCAGCGGAGAGAACTAAAAAAAAAGAGAGAGAGAGAGAGTTCCTGGAAGAGTATCTCAGAATTTTAACATGGTAGAAAACAAAGAACAAAAAGAAGACACTTTAAAAAAAAACTTACGTACTTTGTTTGAACGTTCATGAATGTAATATCATGTGCGCAAGCACTTTGTATTACATTTTCGAATATACATGTATATTTTTACTTCCGTACCGATCTGTAAAAAGATGCTTCAGTACAAAACTCAAAATAAAATATACTCAATGTGATCAAATGAATGTCTATCTGATATTTCCAAAGTGACGCACAGAAACAAATAAAATTGGAACACAGATTCATGAGCGTAGTGACCTTCTATCATTCGACTAAACCGGCAGTTCTATTTGTGTCTGTTCCATAATAACTTTCTTAAAACATCTGATTTTGATGAAAGGTTGAATGTGCCTCCCTCCAACCTTTCAAAGTAGTCTCATGCTTCGGGCTGCAATTTATTAAGAATAAGGGTTAAAATTTGTCCCATGTTACAAGTTTACCGATTGTATACCCAAAAAATTTTACTTTTAAATTTTGTAAAACCCGTTGAATTTGGATAAAACAAAGCATATATTTTCCTTGGGGCATCCACAATGAATGCGGTTGAAATCAATCAACGATAAGCGTGTAAAAGGGTGTAAGTTCTATTTATCATGCACTGATAATTAGTGCCCAAGCTTGGATAATATTCTAATTGTGCTTTTTATACGGATTTGAGGACGCTCAATCCAATGAGATTATTTCTAAATGTATCCATCAATCTGATGTCTCAAAGTATGGATATTTAAAATACCACTCTTGCTAATAGTGAAAGTGTCCACATTTGGATACATTTTTTAATCGCTGAAGCCGTGGTTGCTCAGTGGTAGAGCGTGCACCTCTGGTGTATGGGGTTCCGGGTTTCATCCCAGCTCCAGCCAAGTGAACTTTGTGGTGGACAAACACTGTGTGCATGGGTTTTCTCGGGGATCTCCCGTTCCCTCCCACTTTTTTCATTCCACCATTTCATTCATTTCTCATCATCACTGCCTCTTTTAGCCTAGCCGGCATAAGCGTGGGACTCCAAGGTTTCATTTCATTTCGTTTACTTTTAATCGCGATTTTTAAAGTTATTTAAAGGCGTTGAATACAATGGAACTGTTTCCAAACATATCCGTTCAAAGAGTAATGAGAATAAAGACCTTAAAGTTGGTTCTTTTAGCTAGCTCTTATGATAATGGTAAAAGTATTCATGTTTAGATACATTTGTCATTGTGCATTTTATACTATTTGAGGAAGCTGAATCGCATGGAATTATTTTCAAACATATTTGACGATAACATCACACGAGAAATGACGTCAAATTTGAGTTATGAAAGTTTCCTTGTCTAACACGATAAGGAAATATTTTCCTTGATAACTTTCACTTCACCGAAGTTAAAAGTTTTATATTTAATATGGTGCTTTATTTTCTTTGAGACTTCTTACTAGTCCCAAGTACATGAAGTTAAAATCAGTAAATCAGAAGAAAATGAAATCTTTGAGTTTTACGTCCCACGATTTTGCCGGTTAGGCTAAAGGAGACGGTGATAAGGAATAATGAATGAAAATGGTGGAATGAAGAAAGTGGGAGGAAACGGGAGAACCCCGTGAAAACCCACGCACACGGTGTTTGTCCACCACAAAGTTCACTTGGCGGGGGCTGGGATCGAACCCAGAACATCAAGCACCAGAGGTGAACGCTTACCACTGAGCCACCGCGGCCCTAATCAGTAAATCAGAGTAGTAATTATCTCCCTCTGATATATTAAGTACTATTTCTTAAAGTTTAGTGATAGCTTTCGTAACAATTATTTAACTTTCATACAATGTACAGAAAGTTAAATAATGAATTACGAAGAGAAACAGACAGAGTGAGGGAAGAGTTTTACAAAAGAAAATGCGAGGACATAGAAGAATTAGAAAGAGTTGGGAAAAATGAGGAAATGTACAAGGAGGTGAAATCTATGGAATTTCGCAGGAAACAAGGGGGTATTATGATGGCAGTAGAAAACAAGAATAGGAAGGTAGTCAGCGAGAGAAATGAGGTCATAGGAAGGTGGAAAGAATACGTGGAAGACTTATATGAGAGTAGGGATAGACCATGTAGCCTAAATGTTGAAGTAGACGAGAATGATAAAGGACTTAGTATTCTCCGGGATGAATTTGAAAAGGCTATATCCGAGATTAGGAATGGAAAGGCAACAGGAATAGATAGCATACCAATCGAATTCATTAAAAATATAGGAGACAAGGGAAAGAAAGAATTGTTGCTGCTATGCAATGAAATATATGAAATAGGAGAATGGCCAAAAGACTTTCTGAAAACGATCATGATACCGATGGCTAAGAAATCGAACCCAAAGAGATGTGAGGACTATAGAACTATTAGTCTCATATCTCATTCAGCTAAAATTCTGCTCCGTATACTGAACAGAAGGTTATATGAAAGAACAAATAAAGATGTTCAGGAGGAACAGTTCGGGTTCAGAAGAGGCAGGGGCACAAGAGATGCAATTGGATTGTTAAGGGCGATCGGTGAAAGATTTATAGAAAAAGGGAAAGAGGTGTATGTTGTATTCATTGATTTAGAAAAGGCTTTTGACAGCGTGAATTGGGAATTGTTGTTGGTAGTTCTAACGAAGATAGGGTTGGAATGGAAAGTTAGAAGACTCATAAGAAACTTATACATGAACCAACAAGTAAGTGTGAGGATAGGGGAAGAAATGACGGAAGAGAGTGCAATTGGCAGGGGAGTTCGACAAGGATTCTGCCTCTCGCCAACACTATTTAATGTCTATCTAGAAGATATAGTGAAAAAGAGCCTACATGATGATGATGGTATTTCGGTAGGAGGTAGAATGATTAGATGCATAAGATTTGCAGACGATATGGCGCTTCTTGCAGAATCTGAAAAGAAAATCAATAAAATGTTAGAAAAAATGAGTAAGGGCTTTGAAGAATATGGGATGAAAATAAATGTTAGAAAGACAAAAGCCATGGTGATTGGAACAAAGGGGTGTGAAATATAAAAGTAGGAGGGGAGAAAATAGAACAAGTGTATAGTTTTCGATACCTGGGTATCATTCTTAGTAATGACATGAAGTGCGAACGTGAAATAAAAGCAAGGATAGGAATGGCGAAAGAAGTCTTTAGGAGGAAGAAAAGTCTGTTTTGTGGGACCTTGAATAAAGAGTCGAGAAAAAGACTCATAAAATGCTTCGTGTGGAGTGTTGTACTGTATGGGGCGGAAACTTGGACATTACGTAAAGGTGACGAAAATCGACTGGAAGCCTTCGAAATGTGGGTGTGGAGAAGAATGGAAAGAATTAGTTGTTTCGAGCGGAAAACGAATGAGAGAGTGTTAGAAATGGTGGGTGAGAAAGGAACACTTTTAGATAGTATTAGGAAGAGAAAGAGAAACTGGTTGGGACATTGCCTAAGAAGAGATTGTATCATGAGGGACGTCCTAGAAGGTATGGTGGCGGGAAAGAGAGGGAGGGGGCGAAGGAGACTACAATTAATGGATGATATTAAAACAGAAAGACCATACGCGAAGACGAAGAGGTTAGCGGAGGACCGTGGAGCATGGAAGCTTCTCAGCTGCGGCAAGTGACCTGCCAATAAAGGCAGAATACCTATGATAATGATGATGAAACAATATAGTTTAATAACTTTATGTCTAAACTTTAAAGAAAATAACTTCAGTATGTTATATATTTTTCTACAAAGAACAAAGTATGTCATAAATTTGTTGAGCATATTGAATAGAATTTAGACTTGCGAATTTTTGCATTTCCTTCTTTGTTTCTTTCTTTCTTTCTTTAAGTACTAGGGGTAAACAACAGAAACACTGTTCGATACAAATTATAGGTACCAATGTGATATTCAATTATCATTATTATTGTTATTATTATTATTATTATTATTATTATTATTATTATTATTATTATTATTATTATTATTATTATTATTATTATTATTATTATTATTATTATTTATCACTTAGTATCTGTTATAGCTCAAAAGCATTTAATGAAACACTTCTTTCTCATTATCCTGGATTTTATCAATAGTTTTCGAATTCTCCTTAAAGATTATGAAGTAGTAAAACTATAAACGCACGTCTTTTAAAAACTTTCAACATTTGTTTGTAAGATATATGTATTAAACTGCAATCAACCACGGTATGTTATCTCTTTATCTATTTCCAGCATATGTGCAATTATTTTCAAACAGCAGCAGTTTAAAAATTTACTACAAGTTCTGCCTTGTATTTGAGCCAAGCTTTATCAAATACTAACATAAATCATAAATATTTTCTCGTTATGAAAATTTTCTTCTTTTATACTAATGTTATGCTGTTGCAGAATTGTTTCAATTGTGTGTAGTGACGCATCTGTGTTACAACGATTTTCCAGAAAATTTAAACTCGAAATAATTGCGACAGTTTTTCCCATAAATAAGAAATGAGAGATACTGTATATAAGATCAAATTTTAAATTGTTTCAGACCTTTGGTCATATAGTTAATTACAGGATATCTCAGGATTTATCAACATGAGTAACGTGATGCAAAAAAAAAAAAAAAAAAAAAAAACTAATTCTTACAAGCATTTTTCATTAAGAATGGGATTTTTCAAATGATAAATTAGTTTCTGGTTTACCTCATTTGGCTCATTCACAAAAATATGTTACATTCTGTTGAAAAGAATGTATGCAGCTAAAAGACGAATTACGCTTTAAAAAAAATGAGTTATCTTTTAAAAAAATGCGTTTTTTAAAACATAAAATAGGCTTTAGAAGAAACATGTAAGCAGCGAAAGCTGAATAACAATTAAAAGTACTGTAATACTTTTATTAACATCATTATCTGTGTTAGGTATGACTACACTGAACAGGGTCGTCACAAGAGATTCACCATTTGCGAAGAGATTATAACTACTCTTTTGATGTCAAACTGACATTGCGTACACATATCTTATCATTGTTACTATAGTTAATACAATATATCAAAACTTTTTGTTGTTAAAGTCCAGCATCGAGACGTACACCTACAGTCGAACCACAGCAATACGTTCAAATTTCAATTCTCTTCCATCGGGAACCCAAACCGTGACTCCGTGCACAAAAGATGAACGCTCTAGCCATTAGAGCAGTAGGGAGGAATATATCTATCTATAGCACTGATAAAATTGTTTTCGGAACTTTATGATATTTTATTATTATTACTATTAATTGAGCTGTTCAGATGCCAAACCTATTAACTCCATCGAAAGAGATTTTTCAGTAGTGAGCAATTTAGTAATCAATTAGTTAGATACGAGAGTGATCAAAACGTTTACGCATTATAATGGCAAATTGTCAAACTATGAAGTTCATTCATTTTGGCTCTGAAAAGAATATATCTTTCCCAAGTTAAAAATGAGTAGAACTAAAAAAAAACAACAAAAAGTTCTGAACGCCTCAATTATCAGTTTTAAAAAAACGTAACTGTTAACAATAATCGGTTAAATTTTCAATTATCATAATTTCGTCCATTAAATTTTACATTAACTTTCACAGATTTTTTTTTCTTATTGCACATTATTGTAAATTACCATTTTTAATCAATTAACTTTAATTTTAACTGTTACTCTTTTCCAACATTAGTTTTAATTTAAACAATTATTATTTTCTTCCGAGCCCTCTTTATTTCCTATTCCTCTCCAAAGTATTCACAAAGTAACAAACAGGAAGCTGGGCTAAAGGAAAAACATGGGTTAATCCTCTAAAAGGAAGCTGAAATCATTTTTATAAATTACGTCCGGTGTGACTAAATGTTAATCTAATATAGGCTATACAAAGCGTTATTCACTTATCTTTTTGTTCTCTGCACGTCTTATTAGATACTAAATTTGCCTGACTTATTACCATCATGGTATTCTACAGCATCCAATTAATTTTAATTATGTGTGGTTTAATTCAAGGCGAGGCTGCAAGTAAGTATTATTTTCTTTCTTTTTATCTTTCAATATCTTGGAGGTATTTATCTTATTATCTTATTTAAGTAATTAGTAATATGGATATACTGACCACTGAAGCAGCGAGAATCCCGCCATCAACTCCAATGAGAGTAAAAGTTTTGCAGTTGCTCTACATGATGTTGCTACAGTTAACAGTAGTAAACGTAAATGGAACATAGTTGTAGTTTCCATTTTATTCCAATAGAGTTGCTGGAGTCATACGACCACAGTTGAGATCTAAGTTTTTAGCATTCTTTGAGATTATTTACATTTATATGTATATCTGATAACAAAGGAAAGAGAAAAATTAATTTAAAAACACATTCTTTGAAGGGTATGTCCATGGTAACTCACGTTACGTAATGACATATATTTTGAAGGATACTAACCACAATAAACTTAAAAGCTTCGTTTTCTTTCTTTTTTTTAAAGAAAAGAAAGCTGTCATATTTATACAGATAATTACCAAATATCGTCATTTTATATGATATAGCAAACCTAGGAGAAAAGAAAATACTATAGTAACTCACGTTACAAATTTTTTCCCTTACATTCAGAACCTGTGATTTTTTAGTACATTTTCTTTTGTCCTGGCATAGCAATGTGCATGGAATTACTATGTAAGATAGTGACACACATAATTTAATTATGACAAAAATATTAAATTTTTGTTTACATTTTATGACTACTTATTTTAGTGGAATATGCACAGAGTCGGGTAACTCACGTTACATTTGTCAACGGTCTTTTATTATTAACTATAAGCAACATACATTTATAATAATTTGAAATAAGCACAGTTTAATTAAGTTGAACATTGAGCTGGGATACGGACAAAATCTCGCGGCCGAAACATCGCCTCCCAAAATCTCGCCGGCCAAAACCTCGCGGGACAAAATCTCGCCGGGCCAAAACCTCGCGTGGCCAAAACCTCGCCGCCCAAAACCTCGCGGGACAAAATCTCGCCGGGCCAAAACCTCGCGTGGCCAAAACCTCGCCGCCCAAAATCTCGCCGGGCCAAAACCTCGCCACCCAAAACCTCGCGTGGCCAAAACCTCGCCGCGAATGAAACTTTTCTTTAAAATTTACCCAATGAGTTTCTTAATATGCAATTTCACATTACAAATAATAATAATAATAATAATAATAATAATAATAATAATAATAATAATAATAATAATAAGAAGAAGAAGAAGAAGAAGAAGAAGAAGAAGAAAATACAAAAACATCGTGTGCGTGGGCTTTCTCGGGTTATTCCCGTTTCCTCCCACTTTCTTTATTCGATCATTTCCTTCATCCTGGTCATCTACGTCTCCTTTAACCTACAGGACATAATCAAGGGACATAATATAAAGGACTCATATATTATTTTATACTTTCATAAATATTATTAGATTTTTGTTGAAATTTTAAGTTTTTGGATGCTCCAAAGTTCACGAAACTAACCCCGTTAGTCATTACTTTCCTTATGCAGACTTTCTTTCCCTATAACCAGTTTAAAAACATCCTGTCGCCCTATCTTCACATTGAAATCCTCTAATACAGAAATATAATTTTCATATGGTATCGCGGGACTTGGTCAAATACCCGTGATACTTTTTCTGAAACAGCGTCTTTTATACCGTCATCCTTATTATCTGCTGGAACATTTACATTTTGGTCAGGCGAGATTTTGGGTATGGCGATATTTTGGGGCGCGAGGTTTTGGCAAGGCGAGGTTTTGGCCCCGCGAGGTTTTCGCCAGGCGAGGTTTTGGCCCCGCGAGATTTTGGCCCGCGACGTTTTGGGCGGCGAGGTTTTGGCCAGGCGGGGTTTTGGCCCGGCGAGATTTTGTCCCGCGAGGTTTTGGGCGGCGAGGTTTTGGCCAGGCGGGGTTTCGGCCCGGCGAGATTTTGGGAAGCGAGGTTTTGGGAGGCGAGGTTTTGGCCAGGCGAGGTTTTGGTCCGCGAGGTTGTCGCCGCGAGGTTCTGGCCGCGAGGTTTTGTACCCAAACCCATTGAGCTTTACTTTAAGAAAAGGTTTCATCATTTATATGAAATTTTACTTGTTATATCGACAGAAAAAAGTAAGACCTATGTAATAATAAATAAGGCTTGTATAATATAATCATTATACATTAAAACTTAATAGATGAAAGGTAACCTACGGGAAAAATAAGAAAATAGTAATTCTCTGAAAACAATTTAATGATGACAGCTACATCCAACTATATTTTTATCAAAAGAACAACTTGACTAAAAATTATAACTATATTTCTTTCATGAATTTTTGTCCCTATTTCCGTGGACATACCCTGAAAAGTTTCACATTGTAGTTAATAGTGTTGAGTACATACACCATTACAATGATTTACATACTGAAATCTAGGATTAACATTAACAGAGTAAAAACGATATCCAAGAAGAAATTAATTACCGACTGAAAGCAGGGAATTCGTGTTATTATTCAGTTCAAAATCTTGTATCGTCGTGAATTCTGTCGACGAATTTGAAGCTTAAAACATATAAAACGTTAATCGTGTCTGTTGTCTTGTATGGTTGCGAAACATGTTCGTTTACTCTGAGGCAGGCCGGTAGCCGGCCCCAAAATGTAGGGGGGCCCGGCTGAAGTTAGGGGGGCCCAATCCAACCATATTATAGTTCATCACCATACTATATATTATTTGTAAGCCTACGGTGAAAATTTTAGGAGGCATCAAACATTTAGGGGGGCGAGCCCCCTAGACGCGCCCTGGATCGGGCCTGCTCTGAGGGAAGAACACGGATGAAAGTATTTGAAAATAGAATTCTGGGACAAATATTCGGATCCAAGTGAAAAGAGAGTGGGAAATGGCTGTAACTTCATAATGAGAAACGGAATAATTTATACCGTTTACCAAACATTGAGGGTCATCAAGTCCAGAAGGTTCAGATGGGCACGACATGTAGCTAGAATGGAAGAAAGTAGAAACACTTTTAGAGTTTTGACTGAAAATCCAATTGGAAAAGAAACATTAGAAAGACTGAGGCGCAGATGAGGACAATATTAAGATGGACCTCGCAGAAATAGAAAAACAATGTAGAAACTGGGTCCATGGAGAACTTTAGTGAACACTGCCTTGAACCTCTGGGTTCCATAAGCCATAGAGTTAAAACCCGTTCGTGGCAAGGGAAGGATAATGTTTAAGCAATATATCATATTTAATGGTAGTCAAATTAGTTAAATAAATAATGAATAGAAACATCTTTGGCGTTGCCATTCTTAATATGAGTAAAATAAATAAATAACGAAGAATGCGTTGCCCCTGTCAGTTCCCGTCTCGACTCAAATATCATCAAGACTGTCATCAATCACTTTAGTGATCCCGAAATCTATAGATTGGACACTAATATCGGTCATTTCAGACATGTTACTTTTCACGTCCCTAAACTCTGTATGAGGGACGGGGACTATACTTAGTCTTGAATGGCGTCTGAAGTGTTACTGTTCATTTCAGCAACCCCCAAAAATTATGAGGCTGACACTAATTTCCGGTGTCCGGGAATTCATTATCTCCCATTATTCACACATTTTCACCTTCTCGTACTGTCAGCCCGTGTCGAAATTAAGAAAAAAGGGCATCGTAGGCGATTAGATCTGGTGAAGAAGAATCCTTGTACCAAGTTCGGTGGCTCTGCGTTACTCTTCTCTATGCAGAAACTAATCACACACACACACACATACTATTTTATTATTGTTAAACTTTCAACCTATGCATCTCCTTCGCTGACTCTCTATTCAAACCAAAATTGGTTCAAATTAGTCACTTCCGGTTTCAACGTTTATGGTCATAGAATAGAAAATGGTAACATATAGCTAGATTTTTTTTTTTTTTTTTTTTTTTTTGCAAATGTTTCACCGTATCAAAATACCAAATCATGACTATGCACAACATTCTACGAAATCGGAGGTAGTTCAAGTTTACTAATTTCTTTCGGTTTCATTACTGATTTCCGTAGAGCAAAACAGTAAATGATATCAATCGATTTAACATCCCAATAATAGTTTCCATCTCCTTCGTTAACCATCTATTTAAACCAGAAGTGGTTAATATTATCTATTTCCGGTTTTAACGTTTAACGCAACATATCATGACTATCCACAACAATCTACCAGAAAAACAGAAGTTTTACTATTATTTCCGGTATAGTACTGATTTCCGTACAGCAAAGACGTTAAATACTATTAAGATCTTGTTTCCTTACAATCGACTCTGCGTTCCAAGAATGTGTTTAATCTTTTCCTTTGAAGCTCTATTCAAACCGGAAGTGAAAAAATAAATAATTTCCATTTTCAACATTTATCGCCACATAAAAACCACGGTAATAGATAACGAGAAACATTTTTAGCAAACAATTCAGCGTCTAAAAGTAACATATCATAATCATCCTCAACACTCGAACTAAACCGGAAGTGGTTCAAAATTACTATTACTACCCATTTCAACGTTTATAACCGTGTAACGAAAACGATAAGAGATAAAGAGAAACCTTTTCTGGTAAACGATTCTGCGTTTCAAGACAATATATCATGACTATCCACAACAGTCAACCGAAAGTGAAAGTTGTCCAAATTTTCTCTTACTAACGGTTTCAATACTGCTTTTCATAAAGCAAAAATGGTAAATAATATCAAAATTTGTTTTTGGAATCAATTCAGCTTCCAAGAAATGGTTTCATCTTCTTCGCTGCTCATCTCAGTATTCAAACCGGAAGTGGTTCAAATACGCCATTTAAGATTTATATGTTTATTAACACATAACAAACACAGTAATAGATAGTTAAAAGCGTTTCTCAAACGATTCATCATTCAAGGCAACATATCATGATTAATCACAAAATTCTATTAAAACCGGAAGTTGTTCAAATTCACTCTTATATCCAGTTTCAATACTGATATCCGTAGAGCAAAAGCGGTGAAAGATATCAAAAACGAGCTTTTTGCAATCGATTCAGTGTTCCAAGTATAGTTTATATCTCCTATTCAAACCGGAAGTGGTGGAAATAAACAATTTTTCACTCCAACCTTTATTACCATAGAACAAATACATTAAGGTACAGCTACTAAGGGTTTTTTGATATGGATTCAGTGTCCGAGGATCTGGTTCTATCTTCTATTTCCAGGGGTGTAGCCACGGGGGGCCCATCGGGGCCAGGCCCCCGAAATGATTTCCTGGGCCCCCAAATGACCAGCCTTTAAAACATCATTGTAAGATTACCTTTCTTCAGTCACTTAAAGATAACAAAGTTTACATATAATTAATAATTTAGGGTAAAATAGTATGGAAAAATACTATTTTACCATACCAATCTAAAAATAGTATGGTATCTCCTCCTTATACCAATCGGAAACCAGTGTGGTTTAATTTTATTTTATTACAGCAGATTACACAATTTACTGCGATTTATATTTGACACTTGGAAGGCAAACGTTTCAACGTTTCATAAATATTACCATAAAACAATGGTACTAAACTGATTTGTAAGTACGCCTGCATTAAATTTTTTTATATTCTGTAACTAATATTTTTAAAAAATATTTATATCAGATGAAAAATTTGGTGAAAAACGTTTTTCAGTATGGATTTCAATTCATCGGTAATTTTCAATTATTTTTACATGTCACTATTCCCCTTAGGAGTACTAATGGGGACTGAAGTTGGATTTAAACGGCATCGGAAGTGTCACTGTTCATATCAGCCACTCCGAAAACTATGATTCGACATTAATATTGGTCATTTTCGATCATTTTTGTATATCTTCCCCTTCTCTTCAAAGTGAAGCTATAAAACCATTCCAGGCTCTAATCTCATCTACGTTGAAAATTTAATCGAAATCAGTCGGGTGGCTCAAGAGTTATTACAAATCTAGTCATTTCATTATATATATATATATATATATATATATATATATATATATATATATATATATATATATATATATATATATATACAGGATTGACGGTAACTACGTGGACAAATTTGGGCGGGTGATAGTACATCTAACAAGAAGCAAAAAAAAAAGTCGTAGTGAACAGGGGGGAAATTCCGTCCCGTTTAGGAGTGACAGAGTGTCGAAAGCGTGAGAACATGAACTTCAGAGGCCAACAGCTTAAAAACAATATATCATAGAGAGTGCAGTTAAAAACATAACTTAGAAAGTCATACCTGCTGTTGAAGAATGCATGTTTGGAAACGCAGCTATGCGTGTGCACGGGATGCCCCAAAGGAACGGAGGGATTCCCAGACATGCTGTAAAGGAAAGAAGTGTCACACGTTGTTAATCCCGTGCGCACACGTAGGTGCGTTTTCAAATATGCATTTTTCAATAGAGTAGGTATGACTTTCTAAGTGACGTTGTTAACGGCACTCTCCACGATGTATTGTTTTTAAGCTGCTGGCCTCTGAAGTTCATGTTCCCACGCTTTCAACACTGTGTTATTCCTAAACGGGACGGAATTTCCCGCATGTTCACTAGGACTTTTTTGCTTTTTTTTAAGATGTACTATCACCCGTCCAAGTTCGTCCTCGTAGTTACCGTTCACCCTGTATATATAGATATATAGATAGATAAATAAATAATTATGTTATTTCGGAAAGTTGCGAACTATAGCCTATATAAATTGAAACATACAGAAGTTATTCGAAGGTGTACTAGACACCAGCATGACTCGTGAAGAACCCTGTGTGTATTACAATACAATAAACCTCCGTTTTGCGGCTATCGCAGCATTGCATTTACATCACACCCTTTTCTGGAGTTAGTTGTTAGTGATCGTAACCACCGCTTTAAAATTCCTTCGCGTTTCCACTTGTATCGCTATTTCTGAGAATATTATTTAAAACTTCTAATTCGAATCATTACCCACTCTTTTCTTTGAAGAAGTTTCGCATGTGAAACAGAAGAAACTTTTTTCGTGAAATATTTTCCGCGACGGAACAATGCACGATTTGCAGACCCAAAGATATTAAAAACCTAATTCGTCGGATATTAATTTCGTACTACTTTTTTTTTAATTATTTTTTGATTTGAATATTTCTGATGAAATCGAGTTTATTCGCATTCTCGCACTGATTTAGGAGAAAAAAAAAGAATTTGTAAAGTGGTAAATTGAATTCCGAAGTCCAAAGAAGATGCTCGAAAGCTGGTTTACAAACAAGATGTCCCTGCTTCTTCACGTGTGCAGCCACTTCGAATCTGTAGTTGACTAGAAACAGAACTCTGCATCGTTAACACTGGCGAACTTCAAATGCACGAAGCATCCTGGATCTCGGAAGAAGAGGTCGATGTTATTTCCTCCACCATCCTGTTTTAACTGCATCTTCAGCAGTACTTTCTCCTTGCCAATCACCAGTGACCTAAAATGATGGGTGCGATCACCTTGGGAAAACGACAGTAGTTTTGAAGAATTAGGATTGGTTAATTAAACAACCTTATGGGGATAAAAGATTATTACGAGTTTACCATTTTCTAATACTTTGATTTGTTGGGAAAAAACACTACAAATATATTTACATTTTGTAACAAAAACTTCTACCATTAAAAATAGTTTTTTTATTGTAATAATCACTAAAATAATCAAAATAATGAAAAACCAAAGATCAAAATATATTACGTTACAAAGAGGACGGGTTAGGCCTTGCGTTACGAAGTGTGACAAGCAGGAGGGAGGGGCGTAAAAATTGGTCAAAAATAGCGTTACGGAATATGTGGACTGCCCCTAGCAAAATATTGAGACATAGATGTTAATAAAATAATTTTTTAAGTCACGAATGATAATTATTTTTGTCAGGAAATCTTAAAGAAAATAAGTGAAATTTCAAAGAAAATCAGCTTTATGTAGATAGGTTCTGTGTAAAGGGCTTAAACTAAAATAGTTATGCACAAAGATATAACGTTTGGTTCGGGACAATAATATTGATTAAACATAATAAAAACTACCTGGAATATAGTTTATGGACAAAAAGCAAATAATAATAATAATAATAATAATAATAATAATAATAATAATAATAATAATAATAATAATAATAATAATTTAGAAACCAGTGGTTTTTACTTTCCCGGAAGGAAACCAAAATTTGCCGGTTTTTTCAGGCCTGGAAAACACTAGCTGCAACATAATTTCTTTTGGCTTTGTAGCTGCCCCCCCCCCCTCAAAAACGACGGGCCCTTCCTACATATACCTGCTGGCTACACCCCTGTCTATTTCTTTCCAAGATTTTCGCTGAGATAAATGATGAGCATTGATAGATGTGAGGGTGTTAGATGTATAGTAACCAGAAACCAAAATCAATCTTCAACTCAAGGAGCTTGGAATGATATTTTCCTGCTTTGATCTAATTTTGTTTCTCCTACCGCACTGTTGGCAATTTGTATCGTTAGCTTCATCTCATTAGGTGAAAGTGAAATAGGAACAAGTGAGCAGAGTTTGGAACATGGGTGGACCCAGAACATTCATGAGTGAAGTAAAGGGAGCATAGATCTAGGAATGAATTAGGAATATTTTTGATATTTTCCCGATATATAGGCATACATTAGGAGCGGCTGCTGATTCCAAATGCTTGTTCTGTAATATCCAAAAAAAAAAAAAAGTTTTTAAGTATTAGAATAGTGTTTGAGCAAGAATAAGGTCTTGTTCTATAGCGGAATACAATATTGATACAGTCTAAAGAAAATCATACATAGAATAAGAGAACTGATGAAAGAGAATGGTTTACATTTTTTGTTAGTTCACAGCTGCAGCTACGCCCAACTAATATTGAGTATGTGACTGGAAGTCCCAATACCGTACTCAATGGAAAGACTCAATTACACCTGCATTACTCCTATCTTCTAGTGTTGTAGACAAATGATTGCAATTTCTTGGCAACCTCCAGCAGTCTGTTTGCATGAATTCTTGTCAAAATGACCCTGAGAAGAAAGCGAGGACACAAAAACTCGACTCAAAACTGCATCACGTCAAAAGGGCCTGGTCAAAGTGGCCCGGTGATAAAATGGCCCCATGTCAAAAGAAGTCCGGGTTAAAAGGGGTACGGTTAAAAAGGCTCCCGCGACAGAAAGGCTCAGGCAGAGGTGGACCCACTTCCAAAAGCGTAAAAATTTCTTTTTAAGTCATGATGTGGTGTAAACTTGGTTCTTTAAATTAACAGGAAAAAAGAAACTTTGTTCAATAGTGTAGAATGATTAATTGTATCAAACAACACGTTTATTCCTTATTATTCCGCAAGCTGCAAAAATTTCACTTGTGTTTTTCAGTTGGCCAAATTTCTAGAACATTGTTAGCATTTAGTGAAAAGAGAAAATAACTGAAGATGAGACCCATATCATCAATTGATCTCATTAAGTTGAACAAGATTATATAAGTAAAGGTAAAGGTAAAGGTAAAGGTTGTTACAATCAATGATGCAGTACGATAATCACGATATGTATTAAATGGTACAAATAGTATACCTTCATGAAACTATTTAGTATTTAGTACACGTGATCTAAAAAATCGGCTGTTCTGTTTATTACATTTTTTTTATAATCACTTATTCACAGCTTCTGTGGACAGAATGCTGTTGCGTGATATTATAACAGTCTTGAGAGAGTATTATTGTTTTCGAAAAGGTGGTAAATCTGGGTTTACAGGCCAAATGCTTGAAAATAAAATAAAGCATTGTTATTTCAATGATAACATCGTTTCAAATACATGATTAGTAAATAAACCTTAATTTATAGTCAAAAACTAACATTATTAACCAAAGTGACCAAGTGTTAATTTTGTATGAATAATAAACGATTCTTTATTTAAAAATATTATGAAAATACATTACTCCAAGTCTTTCAGATATACAGTATATTATCCGACGTTTTGGATGTCCGCCCTCCAAACAGACAAAATAACAAACTGTACAAAATAACAAAAATTGCCTCTTCATACACAGATGGGTTAAGCTCTTGTTTGTGATCTGGAAATATGACAGTGCACTTTGTTGTTAAACTCTATAATTCAAATTACTATTAACTGTTAAACTTTAATTATGTTTGTTTAAAATACATTCGAAAGTCAACAGCTACATATATCTGTTAACTGAGAACAAGTTAAACAATATGACACATTTGAGGTTAAATTCGCGCTTATACAATAGTTTCCGTGAAAATAGAAGAAAATTATTTTATGGTACTGAAATGTATGAGTTTGTTGCCAATATTAGCTAGGACTTTTTAATCAGTTAGAAAATATTGCTTATTTATTTATTGTATGTATTGTATATGTAAAAAATATATATACTGTTAACTAGATGTTTGTGTTCTTCTGACGCTGATGTCCTTCCTACAATCAATGAGACATTTACTCCCAACAGTTACACACATACTACAGGATTACCCAATAAAAGCACCTACATTTCAAAGGCTAATAAAACAAAAAGTATTGCAGGTAGAAATTTGTTTATTCAAAAGTATACAATTTGTATTGTAAACAGTTTTAAAGTGCTTTGTTGCGATAATGAAATAGTTGACAATATAATTTCAAGACAATTTCTGAAAGCTGCACATGGTGGCTCAGTGGTAGAGCGCTTGCCTCTCATTCGATCCCCGGCCAAGTAAATTTGTGGTGGACATCATCGTGTTCATGGGTTTTCTCGGGGTACTCCCGTTTCCTCCCACACTCTCATTTTGCTAAATCGTTCATCATTACTCACTTGCCTTAATCACGTTAAACTGCAAGATTGCATTTAATTACATTTCTAGAAGCTACAGGTTGTAATTGGTCAATATTCTCAGACATACGAGCACTTTTAAGTCGGTTAGATTATTTTTTTTCAACGCTGAGCCCGTTGTTCGGAAATAGTCGATCCACTGCAAGTTTATCTTGCGATTAGGAATATTTTCATTACGTGGAATAGCGAAACTTTAAGTGAGAAACTCTTGGGACAGTAATCACAGAACTGCTCCTTTTCAAAACAGATTTCGACTACATACATATGATGAGCTCCTTACCAAACCATACTAACAGCTGAAAACACCAGGAGAATGTGAACTGGGATTACCACTCTTCTCGTCCTTCCACTGACTGCTATAGCAAATAATGAAGTGGAGGATTTTTATCAGATGTTAAAGACAATAACTGTATTGTCAACTGATGTGTTATTTCAACACAAGGCATACTGAGAAAAATCCGTTCTCCAGACCATGGTATATTGTACAAATTTACGGAATCCTCTTGCTAACTACAGAAATAATTCAGAGCATACGTTATGTTCCGTAGGCATGAAATGCCACATAGACACTGCCCTAAGATGTTACATCATGTCGTTGCAGGATGTCTGATATCTAACAGTCTTCCTTAGATTACATACATATATGTATGTTACGTTCGTCAGCTATATGTTATATACGTAGATTTGTATGTGAGATCCTGACCCCTATATTGTTTCATACGGAAAGTACGTATAGATGGAACACTTATACAGAAAGTATTATAAAACATGCGTTTTCAGTTATACGTTTGCTGTACATTGTCCAAAAACTACAGGATTTACAAATGTAACATACGATTTTACATACGCCGCATACGATTTTTTTCTTAGTACAATAGTAATTCAAATCAGAAAAAAGTAGATACAATCTGTTACCAATGCCAATTTATATTTTCGAATAAACAAGTTTCTCTCTGCAATACTGTTTGTTTTATTAGCTTTGCAGGTTTTATTGGATCACTCTACAGTCGTAACTTTTTGAGCATGGAAAGATAGCGAAATATTAGAAATCATGAAAATTTTTGTATTGTAATCTCTTTCTCTAGTAAATCGTAATATCTACATCATATTAAAAAGTAGTGTATATTATTTCAGACGGAAATCCTAGATTGAGTGATATATGTGGAACTTCTGTAAGCAGTGTAATATATGGTGGGGATAGAACTTCTCTTGAAGAATTTCCGTGGATGGCATTGTTATACTACAGAAAGAGTAAGTTAAGATTGCATTTAAATTTAGTTTCATTTACAAGTGTTTAATAAAATTTCAAATGATAATTTTAGAACTAGCGTACGTCTAGGATGCTTAATTTTTCAAAAGACCAAAAACAAAAAATATGTAGGAAAGAAAATGTAGAAATTAAAAATATTCCCTGGATATGTCACAACATATGGTCTCCTGCAACATTGTTATGTGACTTACAACATTTTGGTACATTTTTAAAGAGTAACAATTAAGATGCTTGAACTTACGTCGTTTCTAAAATTTATATGATATAGTGTAATGCTTCTTGTGACATTGTTAGTTAAATTGTATTCACTGTTAAAAAAATAAACAATTAGCATCAACTGGTAGGCCATTAGTATCTTATGACATTAGTTCGAGTTATTACAATATCACAAATAAGGGTTGTAACAATATAAGTATATTTGCTGGACCTTTTTCTTGAAAGTAATACTGATAATTCACTTTAATGTCTCAGTATTTCTCCTTGAACAAATTAAACATGACTTTCATTGTCAATCTTCCATCTAAAAAATATTTCTCTCTCCCAGACTAGTGATATCGTTTTGTAGGCAATGAATCAATATGTTTATGAATAAGATTCTTTACCTCAGCAGACTTTGCATTTGAAGTAACATTTTTACCCCTTTGGTTAATTGGACATTTATCACAGAGCAGTAATTCCCTTATACGACGAATTCTTCAATCGATTTTTTATTCCTAGTACAACTCTACACGGGATGCCATTCTCTTGCGTCTTGCAAATAGAGATCTTGTTCGTGTTTCGTTTCTAGGCCATTGAATCTATTCAATATCAGTGTTCTTGTACCTCTTGTATGTCACTAAAACACGTTTACTTAGGCCACCATATATTGACCATAGGATAGAAGGGCCGAGTCGAGGTTCAGTACTATCACCAATGCAACAAAGTCTCGTACTGCATATTAATTCGAACACGTGCTAGACAAATGCGTCTCCAATGTTGGGACAGTTAACTTGTTCATGATACCTCTGTCTCTATCTCTCTGCTTCCTCCCTTTCCTCAGATTGGCTGCTTTTCTTCTAATCAGTGTCTGATTGGTATTTCAGTAGCACCTGGAACCAGTTCTTCATGTTAAAATTGTAGTTTTTATATTCTCTTCCCCCTACATGAGCACGTTTTATCATTTCACATTTATACGAAGCTATCTTTTAACACGTTTGTGATTTTTCTCGTTTATGCCATCCATCATCATGCAGTTTTTTTATTTATTTATTTATTTACATACACAAACAATAACCGTATGATTATGCCTAGAAGTCAGCGCGGATGTGGACATCTGCAGATATATCTACGAGTATCAGCATCATTATAGTATCTGCAGATACATATTTTAGTTTGTTTGTGGATGACAGATAAAAATGCAGATATTCGTGAAAAGACAAGAATTTTAGTGTTATTCTTCTAAATGCTATTAATTATTTTCATTTTATATAATTACTTTTATAATTAATTTGTATCATTATTTTCATAATTATTTTGTTTTCATAAAGTGTGATTTCGCATTTGGAACAAATTAATGCCAGAATAAAATTGAGTCAATATCATCAACGTTTTAGAACCCAATGAGTGTTAGCCAACGGTTGATTTTTGAACGGTTCCTAATAAGCCCTACATCGCCCTGATGTCGAGTTTTCCGCAGTACTTTTCAACCAATCCGTTTTTACCGAAAAAGCAACCAAATTACCAATCATTTGTTTAAAACTTAATCACAGGAAATAAATGTTAGTTATATGGCTAATGTTGGTTGATTGGATTAAACGAAATTAGCAATTACATATAACTGTAGTTGAACTAAAAGTGAAATTTCGTTAGTTGAAATCAATGTTTGGGGCCCAAAGTTGTTTCACGCACAAAAAATCAACTAAACCACAAAGAAACGCTGTGCTGAATGTTTTGGTTACTTGGGCATTTGAACGATGATATTCAGGTTTCAAGTATTAGATAGTTGTTGTACAGATGATCCTAGCATAATCCAGGTATAGTTCTCAAATAATATAATACTGAGAAGCAATTATAATCTTGCATTTTTTTAAAACTCCTCCTTAAAATCTATATTATATATATAACTGTAAAAGTGTCTCACACATAAGGCACAGGGCATTCTACTAGAACTACAGAGATTAAATTTGCACACTGAAACAAGGGGTAAATGAGGATCTTTCGAAATAACGAACAAGAAATCCTTGAGACTTAAATTTTTTCGTCAGGAATAGTGTATCTCACAAATCCCTGAAGTTAAGGCCACGAAACTCTTCACACAAATTCATTAAAAGTAATTGAAAACATCTTTCATAGTTTTCGATAATTACGATCCTTAAGGGAAAAGGGAACAACTTCTATAATATTAAAATTTCCCTTTGTTTCTTTATTCGAAAAGTGCTCAATATAAGAGTTTGCTTAAGTTGGAGGTAAGAAATTTTAAAAGAATGAGGCCCAATCAACGTATTTGATTATTCCGTTCCTAAAAGAGGGAAGGAGACGATTTCGGATATTGTACGGAGCAATTTAAAAATGGTATAAAATTTCATCTTGGTAACATAAGACGATTCAAATTTTTTCTTGGTGATACAAGATGTACTAAATTCTGACCTAGTTAAAATTGGAATTTGAAGATTTCTAGACTAACAATTAACATTGAAATACACCCCTTACTCTCACTGGTACCGTACGTGTTTCATTGCAAATAGATTAGAGGTTCAGTGCACTGATGAGAAACTCCTACAGTAAAGTACAGGATTTCACCATTCTTTACATACCTCAGATAATTGGCAAATACATGATCAGCCTATGCATGAATTCACCTGAATTGTCAATCCGATAATATCTTCATTATGTTAAAATAATCCATATTTCATCATCATATTAAATAATATTAGATTCCATAGAGGCTATTTGAAAAACTAACATCAAATGTTCGATATACTCATAATTACTCATATTGTTTCTTACCGATCTTCTTAATCGCATATCAGAGACAAAATATTAATACGATACAGTTGGAATTTGCATTAGGCGTGTCGATCAGAGGCTTTGGTTAATTTGCAACCACACGTTTTAATACAAATTACTTATCACAAAACACAATCTTATGTTTTCATATTTAGCAAACTGTAAAACCATTTATGAAGACATTTCGGCTGTTTACTAATAAAAATTAGAAAAAGTTTTCTTAGATTTTAATTTTAAGATGATATGATACGGAACAAATTCCAGTTTTAGCATCCTGAGCTAGAGATTGAGACCGGAGTTGCCACTTTTTTCAAATACCTTGTAATGCACTAGGTTCAGGTTCAGTTTAGTGGCGCATTACAAAGTCAAATGTTATGTATGAACGAAGAGAACAAAGAAGAACGGTAGCGCTTGGATATTTCCACAATTTTTGACACTGGTAATGTTACCATAATACATAAAAAATATAGTTATGATTTACTTTCCTAGATATTTAGATATATTTAATATGAAAATGTGAAAAGAGGTTATGAAATTGAAAACTTGAATTAATTTTGATTTCTAAGTTACTTATATTTGATTTCAATTGTAATAGGGGCCTATTTAGTTTCTTGAAGCATATATTAGAAGCTTTCAGCATAATTCACCAATATTTAATAAATAGCTTATATTCTGAACTCCTGTGTTTTCCTTTAGGAAATGGCATGATTGTATACGAATGTGGAGGAGCATTGATTTCTGAAAGTTACGTTCTGACTGCAGCCCACTGTGTAAAAGATATTCGTCCAGATTTAAAATTGTAAGTACACTGCACGCATATGGTTAATATTCAGTATTTAAAATAACGTACACAATATATATTCACAGATCCTTATCACTTTGATGAAATATTTGGAATTGTAAACAGGCTAGATGTCTGAGTTTGTAATGGTCAGACGGGAATCTCAGTTCTGGGCTGTTGGTGCTGTTCGGTAGGGAAAAATTCTTTACTACGTGGAGAAGAGTAGAGTCGCAGTGTGCAGCGAATTTAACGGACCGGGACAGTGTGAAATGAACAACCTTTCTGGTTTCCAAAGGGGACAAATTGTTGGCGCTCGGTTATGTGGTAAGAGCGTGATAACAATGGTAATTGTGCTGGGTGTGAAGCGAGGAAAAATGTTCAAGGTGACTACTTCCCACATAAAATCAAAGGAATGTTTTCCTATCTTCGATTTCCTTATAAATTACGTATTTCTATAGTTGTCTGAAATCTATAATCTTTTTGGAGGTATGTCTTTATGTTAAATCGACATTAAAACATATATATATATTGTTAATTTCCAACAAAATTTGTTTCAAATTATAGAGATTCAAAGAGAAAAGTGATAATTAAAAGTACCAAGTAACGAATACTTTAAATTTCTTTACTTTTCATTGAATTATTATTATTTCTTCATACAGTTTAGGTGTTCGCCTTGGAGAACATTCTATCAGCGTGGATCCCGACTGCGACGAATATTATGGATATTGTGCTCCAGCTGTTCAGAATTTCTCTGTGAGAATTATACCTCACCCACGGTACAGAAGTTATAACCCACTCTACTATGATATCGCCCTTCTCAAGTTAGAAACACCCGTTAAGTTTACAGGTAAATGAAATGTTTTAATCTACAAGTTACCATATGCGAAGTCTGAAATTTGATAGAAATACATTTACGTACGGTAAACCTACATTTTATGAAATATGATTGCCAGACCTATTAAATGTACTGATACCTGAAATTATTTTACGCACATAAATAACTCAACAAATATTTATTTTCCTGCTCTAAGAAATAGCAATAAATTCAAAGTGATTCTTGATAAATAAAAAGTGTCATATATCTATATTAAATTGGTCCATAGCTGATGTAGTGGAGTTCGTAATTGATTGAGAGTTTCTGTTATTATTTTTTTCTTTTTGTATAATTTGCGATACCCCTTTCCTTCCTCTCACTGTTGCCTCTCGGGAATTCCCGTAAGTTAAAAAAAACGAATTTAATAAATAAATATAAACATCTATCATCTGAAGCTGTAATAAAAATATTGACACTTATCTGTGCCAAGTTTGTCTAGAGTAGAACCGAAAACACAAAATAGAACCGAAATTTAGAAACACTAACTACAAGGATTTAGCGAAATTCTTTATAGAAAAACTTTTCTTTCAATTAGACGAAATACTTTATTTCTTAATAATCACTTTTTGTGAATGAGAAATTCCTGAATTAAAAGTAATAGCTCTACATTGTTTTACAAAGTTCCTCCTCCAGGAGAAGTACCCTCCTAAATAAATCCTTAAGGTTGCACACTTCAATTAATGAAGTAATTTATTAGAAGAAGCTAAATTCACTTAAACGACAGGAGACTGAACATGCGGCCATGTACAAGTTATCATACCCTCTACCATAATCTGAAGACAAGACTCAATTCTGAGAGATCTGTCTGGCCTAGAACCACGAACATGGATTGCTCTGAACTTGACTCACCCTTAAAAGGATTAGCTATCATAGTATTGATAGTGATATGTTAGGTAAGGTCAGGAGAATTAACTCATAGAGAAAATATAGCACTTCTTTTAGAGGTTAGTTACTGAGTTAAAATCTTACATAGCTTTCATACTCCTTAACATGAGAAATTCAGCTCAAAATGAATTTGACATTGGCTGTAAACAGCCTGACTGCAACAAAATAGGTCAAATGACTCACCGTTGGTATTCTTTCCCAACCAAACTTCGACCGATTAATTAATTGGTCCAAAATTGTCCAAATTGGACGTGGCCACCAAACTCTTAATTCTTCCTACTAACTTTTGCATTAATTTATAAGAAACGTGATTTAACTATCCAAGGGAGTGTCTCATCTAACCTTGATTGTGAAAATAAAAACTTCGTTCATATATCTATTCCAAAATTACCTTTCCCGAAATATATACCTCCTGAAACAAAACTGAAATTTGGGGCCTATTTCCCAGCCATTATTATAAGCTGATATTAAAATAGCCAGAACACCGGAAGCCAGTTCGAAGACGAGACTGTATGAAAAAGAACTCTACCCAGAATCAAATCCCATAGCATGGAGGTTGAGTATTCCAATCTAAAATTTCCCTCGAAAATCAAGCTACATGTTTCCATCAAGTAATATTATTCCCTTGTGCCTCCTGCCCCTCTTGCTCGAGCGGCCTCTTATAAATATATGTGAGCCTAAGCTATCTCTCCAAGGCAAAGGAGGGACTGTTATAGAGAATAACCTGTTACAGAGAATATATGTAACGAATAAATCATTCCTCTTCAGCGCTGGTATACCCTGATAAAAAATGAATAATAATTATACATATATTTCCATATAATTACAAACATATATATATATATATATATATATATATATATATATATATATATATATATATATATATATATATATATATATATATATATATATATATATATATATATATATGTACGCTCATGTCCAAAATTATTGTCGCATATCTATAAATATGTTTTTGTAGGAATATAATTTGATAACGAATTCCCATGGCATTTCTTATAATGTTAGTATGTGTATAATCGGCAAAGACATGTGTGGAAAATTTCATGTCAAAAGAGCAGTAAATAAGAACAATAAAACGAAAATAAAACTTTCTTGGCATTTAGCAACATTTTGTTTTACTCACTCCAATTTTCGTATTTATAATTCTTTTTCTATGAAATTTACCACAAATATATATTTCCCGATTACACACACAGTATCAGTATTAAAAGTACCCTGCAAAATCATTATCAAATTATATTCTTACAAGAAGACAGTTATAGATATGCGACAATCATTTTGGACATGAGTGTACATAATAAATGATATAAAAAATACTAAGGACTGCAAAGTGAGATATTGCAAGTTGCGTTTGTATCAGTGTCAGCGTTAATTTCTCCCCTCCTCACGGACGCCACAGCAGTAAATTAACAGAAAGCCCACTTTTGAAATACAATTGTTCCAATATATAATTAAATTCGATTGTTGTACCGCCTAAGTGATCAATATTCTGCTGGCCTCTCTTCTTCATAGCCTCTTTAGGTAAAATAGGACAGATGCAAGACCGACTTACGGGCAGTATAACTTAAAGCTGGCTAGCAAGGCAGATATACCTGTTTCTGTGATTCCAATGATTCCTGCTATTGACGAAGACGTTGGAAATCTCTGTATGTATAAATCTTGTATATTTATTTCTGGTTTTAGGTTTCAGTATGATTCTTAGGAACGCTTATCCCATTAAAAGTGCCTAACAACAAGTATTAATTCGGGATTAGAAACATTACAATGCATTTTCACTGTTAGTCCATATTGAAGATAAAAAGAATGAATTCAATTATGTTATTAAATAAATTAATTTGCTCTATACTGTTATGTGTTTACCTAAGTTTAGCACTCCTTTTCAGCAGTGAGGGTATCTGAGACATCAATCTACACTTTAATTTGAAATCCAAACTATCATAAAATGTTCTTCCATGGGAAGAGCGGCGTTTCGGGGTGGCCAATGGAGCAACCTCCCTAGGCCCCACGTTCTGAACATGTTTCATCCAAGAAGTAGGTACAAAAGAACATTGCACCCCCAGTCCGGTGCCACCTAGTATATCTTCGAAACGACTGCAAATATGAGAAAACGCAAAAACACGTTCATCAGTATTTTAAAGGGTTTGAATTTTGAGCTATAAAAGGTCCACCAGGAATACGTGGGGTCAACTTGAAAAATTTAAATACCAAAGGAGTCGAGTACTATATCATTGAAAAGATCTTGATAAAAGATATATTTTTTGGTCTAGGAATTAATTCGTGCGGGTGGACAAGAGATGGCGCAACGAACGGAGCGTCCCACAGTTCCGTGTATCCACACATGTGTTGCAAACCCCTGTCATCGCGTATCGTTCGTAGTATAGGGCAGTGGATTAAAGCGTCAACAACACCAGTTTGTAGTTAAGTGAACATGGCGCAATTTGTGCCTGATAAAGTGTTTTTGCGGGGTGTCCTGCTGCATTACTTTAACATGCAGAAAAGTGCGACTGAAAGTCATCGTATTTTGGTGGAAGTGTATGGTGACCATGCTCTAGCTGAGCGAACGTGTCAGAAGTGGTTTGCACGGTTTAGAAGTGGTGATTTCGGCTTGGCAGACCAAGAGCGAGCTGGACAGCCAAAAAAATTTCAAGACGAAGAATTGACAGCATTGCTCGAGCAGGATTCGTGTCAAACGCAGGAACAACTTGCAGCATCATTAGGCGTTGATCAAACAACAGTCTCCAAACGCTTGAAAGCCATGGGAATGATTCAAAAGATGTCACATTGGGTTCCACATGAATTGAAAGACAGAGACGTTGAAAGACGAAAAACCATTTGCGAATTGCTGCTTCAACGACAGAGCAGAAAGGGGTTTCTGCATCGAATTATTACGTATTACGGGTGATGAGAAGTGGATCCATTACGAGAACCCTAAACGAAAAAAGGCCTGGGTGAAACCAGGTGAACCAGGTCCATCACAACCAAAACGAGATATTCACTGTGCAAAGGTTATGCTGTGCATATGGTGGGATATGAAAGGTGTGGTGTACTATGAGCTGCTGCAACCGGGTGAAACTATGAATGGAGAACGTTATCGACGACAATTAATGCGTTTGAAGCAAGCTCTGGCCAGAACACGACCAGAATGGGAGAACAGACATGATAAACTTATTGTTCAACATGATAACGCTCGCCCACATGTCGCAAAACCGGTCAAAACCTATTTAGAAAATGTCGGATGGGAAGTTTTACCCACCCGCCGTATTCACCAGACGTTGCTCCTTCGGACTACTACTTGTTCGATTGCATGAACAACGATTTGATTGGACAGCGGTTTACTTCTTCAGAAGATATCGAAACATGGGTCTCTGACTGGATCGCTTCCAAGGATGAGGACTTCTTTCGCCACGGAATCCGTACATTGCCTGACAGATGGGCAAAAGTGGTGGCTAGCGATGGAGAATATTTTTCTTAAGGTATTTATGTATTTTGTGTTTGTACTACAGCTTCAATGTGTGCGTACCAACCGCACGAATTAATTCCTAGACCAAATATTTTGCCGAAAGTTTAAAGTCCCTATGTTGACCCCATCCAAGATGATGGGGGTTCACATTTTATGTCCATAAAGTCTGTTGTCACCCCGTGTACCTGCGAAACGACTGCGAATATGAGAAAACGCTAAAACACAACCGCCATTATTTTAAGGAGCTAGAATTGTGTGCTATAAAAGTTCCACCGCAGACCCCTATTTGGGGAGGGTAAACGTGAACATTTCATATGACAAAGGGGTCGAATAATTTCAACAGGCTCGCCAAAAGAACTTTTGCTGTAAGTTCTGAATTTGATAGGTTGCCGAAATCTAAAATAGTGGTGAAATCAAATTTTGCAATGAAGGCCAATTTGACGAGGTCGATCCTTAACGCTTTGTGTTAAACGAAACATTTTCACAAGTTGGCGTACATACTGATGATTTATACTAGAACGTTCGGGATACAATTAATTAAATCTACTAGCAGTCACACAATAATTTCGCCCACATTCTCCGAAAAGAAAAATAAGTTCAGCTATATCTTTAGCAGAACGTGCTCCTTCGATACTATTCATGATGAATGTCGTAAGAAAATCTTCAGTAAAACTCGAACACACACACACAAGCTCATTCAAACTATCCTCGATAAAATGCTTTAGAAGAACACAGCGTTCACTACTTCATTTCACTACTGATTGGAAGACTGCACCCAATTGCATTCGTTTGTATGAAGATTGTATTTGACGCGAAGACAATACTAAAATTTATGTGCACTGCAACGCGTGACTCATCATTGTGTGTGAGAAGTGTAGAAATTGCTAAGCAAAATAACATAAAATTTCCAAATAGGATAGGAAATTGTACTTTTAATTGCCTGCGTTAGCCTTAATTTTTCTTGGTCTTAAGCCTGTCTCAGTCAAATGGATGACTTCCCTGACCGATTACTCTATAGGTAGGTTGTAGTGAACTCTTCTTCGACTGGTGCGCCTAGAGGCAAATCTCAGAACGAACAACCGACCCATTAAGATGTTTATGCGAAAGTTGATTTACGCCAATGTAACTAATTTTAAGGTAATTTGGGACTGTGTACGCGGGTTGTTTAATTTTCAATCAGCGAAATTATATAGTCCTTCATATCTAAAACCTGTATTGATTACCATTTCTCTACACTCTGGTAGTACTGATGCCTCTTTCTGACTTCCATATTTTCACAACTCTTTATTCCTACTTTTGAAATAACTATTTCTTAAAACCTTACTCTCATGGCAATACAGTATAACGGCAAAATGGGCCTCCGTTTACAAAACTAGGGGCAAGATGCACAGAAGCAAAGTATCGACCCATTAACTCAACATTTTCTCGTTTTAGGAAAGTACCGGTACTTACGATACTTACACCCTCCCTAATTTTCTTTTTAAATGTAGAAGAACTACACTCACAAACCATAGACATCTAAAAGTCATCAAAGACCTTCAATCCGAAATTTGATTTTACCGCCATTTTAGATTTCGGCAAACTAGCAAATTCAGAACTTACAGCAAAAGATGTTTTATCGAGCCCGACAGAACTACTCGATCCCCTTTGCCATTTGAAATGTTCAAGTTGACTCCCGTAATCCTATTTAGGGGGTTTGGCTTTTAGAGCACATAGTTTCAATCCCGTAAAATAATGACGGACGTGTTTTTCCGTTTTCTCATATTCGCAGTCGTTTCGAAGATACACTGGGTGGCAACATACTTTACGGGCACCCTCTACACACACACACACACACACACACACACACACACACACACACACACACAAATATATATATATATATATATATATATATATATATATATATATATATATATATATATATATATATATATATATAATAGATAAATTTTGAATTCGCACACTCGGTGATTTTCACCAGTACTCTTGCCCTACGGAATCATTATTGGCTCGCACCTAACGTCGCTTTTCTGCCCATGGGATGCGAACCTAAAACCATGCATGCGCTAGTAACATGAAACAATTCTGAAAGGTACGAGATAAATGGAACAGCCACCATAGGTATCAAAAGCAACTATCTGTGTCATGAACCCAGAATTTTTTATGTAAAATCTTAGATCGGAAGTGTTTCGAAGGAAGGTAATAAATAACATAACACTTTACCATAGTTCTTGAAGGCTCTATGGCTCTATTAATGTCATATTCACCTAATAAAGTTGGAACCCCTTAATGGAATCACACAGAAAAAAAAATCCTCTTTTAAATTCTTTTATACAAGAAAGTAGGGTGTTGTAGGAAATCATCAGAGTAACTTCAAAATTAACGTAAGAGCGATGAGCGGAACAATACAACCTCGAAACGAATAGAGAAAAGTGACTTTAATCGTAGTTGAATATAGACTGAAGTTTTTAGGTTATGGATGGATTGGTGTAGGAGATGTACACCATATGAAGAAATCATATTTGTTATTATTATTATTATTATTATTATTATTATTATTATTATTATTATTAATAATAATAATAATAATAATAATAATAATAATAATAATAATAATAATAATAATAATAATAGATATCAATTATGAGACAAAACCCTTTTTTTGGCTGTGTTGAAAGAATAGTATTCCTTTAAGAAAAAGTAGTAGTAGTAGTAGAAAAAGTGGGGTATGTTTAGTACAAGGGGTCCAGAAGCACGTAAGAAACACAAAATTTACAGGAGAAATGAGTGATGCAAGTACTTAGACGTAACATAACGTAACCAAATCTAACCTAACCTAACATAAACTAACGTTAGCTAACCTGAACTAACCTAAACTAACGTAATATTAGTAGAATCATTTTTTTGGAAAATTATGCGAGACTCCTACACTAATATAACACAAACTAGACTAACCTAACGTAACCTAAACTAGCCTAACCTAACTTAAACTAACCAACCCTACCCTAAACTAAGCGATTATGAACAGAAATTACCAAAATTGTAACATCTTTTAGAGAAAAGAGCTGGACCCCTTGTGCTAAACATAGGCCGAAAAAGTAAAAGATTTATCATGCTTTTACTGTATAATAGGGTGGGCCGAAAAATGTCATTTTTTTTAATTCGTGATACCACGGAAAAGTTGCAAATTAGGGAATCTACAAAGAAGTTTAAAAAAGAGAGATAAAATCGGTTTATATTTTCTGGTCGCGCATACCAGTAAATATAAACCGATGCGATTGAAATTTATAAATGACCAAAAAAAAATCCATACTTTATGACCTACATAGATGGAATCCCTAATTTTGTTGATAAAGTGTGTCAGGAGAGGATCTAGATGTGTTAAAGATGTCTATAAATGTATTGCTTGGATTACTCCAAGATGTGGTAGAATAACGCGCTCCAGTGAAAAATGGTAGTAGGCCTGATATGGGGTCAAACGGGTTTGGCGTTGTAGTTGTGTGTAAACGAAGAGAACATTGCCTAAAAATAATTACAGAAGATCACATAAGTCTCGGTTATTATGGTATTTAGGTCATTATCAGTACTTTGAAACTGCATACTGAACACGGAAGAAGATGAAGCTATGAACTGTCAGGCAAGAATGGTATCAAGAATATGACGTGTAGGCAATAAATTGAGCATCTGGATGAGTGATAGATACCTATAAGAGTGTGGTACAAGATAAACTTATTTTCGTATGTTGAATACGCGCCGTGTGAACTTTGTGTTGGACAAACACCGTGCTCGTGGTTTTTCTTGGGGTTCTCCCGTTTCCTCCCACTTTCTTCATTCAACCATTTCATTCACTTCTCATAATCACCGTCTCCTTTAGCCTAACCGGCATCACCGAGGGACGTAAAACTTAAATGTTTCATTTCATTTCATTTTTTTATGGCAGGGAAGTGTTAAAATAACAGGGCCAGAATAATATCAGTTAATACCGGTATGTTAAAATCAAATATATATATTTCATGGAGATACGTATCTTTCTTGTGCTGTGTGAAATTTCCGGAAATTTTGAACCCATTAGAAAAAAATCTTTTGTTCGGAAATATTGGCAAAACCCGTAAAATATAATTAAAAGCTATTTCTTCGCCTGATACTAATCTTATTTGCTGTAACGCGTCTGCAGCATATATGTATACAACGTATTTCGCTAGCAGAAAAAAATACTTAAGCCAACAGCTTTTAATTTTACTTTTTAGTTTTCTGATTTGTGATAAAAATCCCTCTTTATTATTTGTAATTATATTTTTTGAACAACTCAAAAAAAGAGATTATCTTATTTACATATACACACACATATACCACACAAGTGCGTAAATTTGAGCAGCGACAAATATATTAAAGAATTTAACATGTGAAATTTCCAGTCTTTATTATTAGACCCTCTAAAGACTAACAGAATATTCGTTCTTCGCACGAGGAGAATATGTTTCATTTTGGGTATAAGGGACACTAAAGCTGTCACCAAATGAACTTAGGACTCTAAAAACTATGAATTCGACACTAATATCAGTCATTTTCAATTTCTTTTACATTCACTTTCCTCCTTTAGGAATAACTAGTGGGGGCTGAATATGGATTTAAATGGCATCGGAAGTGTCACTGTTCACCTCAGCCACCCTGAAAACTATAGAGTCGACACTAATATCGGCCATTTTGATCATTTTTATGTATCCACTTCCTCTCCCTCCAACAAGTTGCGGCGCTGAATTTGGATTTAAACAGCATCGGAAGTGTTACAGCAACTCCAAAAACTATGTATTCAACACTAATATTGGCCATTTTCGATCATTTGTATATGTCCCCCACCCCCAGGTCACGGCACTGAATTTGGATTTAAATGGGGTTAGAAGTGTCACTGTTCATTTTAGCGACCTCGAAAACTTTGGATTCGACACTAATATCAGTCATTTTCGATCATTTTTATATATCACCCCGTTCCCCGTCCCTAAAGTTTCGGCATTGAATTTGGATTTAAACTTCATCGGAAATATCACTGTTCATCTCGGCGGCCCTGAAAACTATGGATTCAGACTACTATAGATTATTTTGCATCATTTTTATATATTTCCCTCCTCCCCCAGTTTGCGGTGGGACATGTTGACATTTGTCTATTAGCTACATGTTGATATCAACACACACATTGGCCACATTTCAATATCGATCATGCGATCCCACTACTGATATTCCTTGAGTTTACTCAGTTTCTTAGTGAGTCCCCTTGCACAATTTCAACTTGGCCTCAGTTGCATCCTTATTGGTATGCAACCGTGCACATCATATTGCATTGGATTGAGGGAATATTATTGGTGAATTTGCAATCGCTTTCATGTTCTTGATGCTATTCCTTACATTTTCGACGCTTTGAACTTAGTATGAGAGCATTTCTGGGCATTTTTCGTTAATTGTTTCCACACATGTGAATCACCCTGCTTCATCTGTTGTGCTCTACCGACACTCCAGATGTCCTTCTAGAGCATTTGAGTACAAATTCGCTACAATTAATACTCAGAACGTTACTGTTGGCCAGCATCCGTACCTGGCGATTATGCAACCACACAACGGAAATAAAGGTGTCCTCTATTTTGTATTTGTAACAGATATCGACTTAATACAAACGAATTATTGTTACCTGGTAGAAACTCTATCAATTCATATCCACTTAGACCTATTTTCATTTGGCATATTATCCGGGACTCCCTACTTTCCTTTGGGGAATCCCTTGCGCGTGCATGGTAGGATTGTGAAACATGCAAAATTCAATACAGCAGGTATGACTTCTTCAGTGAATTTTTTACCCGCCTCTTTACATTGGATAGTTTCCTAACTATTGGCGTCCGAAAGTCATTTTCCCACGCCTTCGGCACCTTGTAGATCCTAAACTATGTCCGATAGCCGAAAGTTCAAGATATTTTTTTTTTTCTTGTCTCTGTGGCTGGAGTCACCTTCCAAGAGTTGTAACACGTATTTTGCAACATCCGATATATATATATATATATATATATATATATATATATATATATATATATATATATATATATATATATATATATAGGGTGTTTATGCTTATGTGTTAATAGGAGACTGTATTAGTTTGTGTTTGCATGAGATTTTCAGCACGTTTTTTGGCGCCTAAACATTATAATTTCATAAACAGTAAATTATTTATTACAAAATGAATAATTCGCCTGACGTGAATAATTCGCCTGACGCCTGACGTTAAGATCGATAACCACATAGTAGTGTGTTTTCAATATAACTCACATACTTGATTTGATATTTAACACTAATATTATAAAGCAAGATCCGATAAAGATTTAAGCTCATGGCTAGACTTTGTTTCTCTAGTTGAAACTACATATTTCAAGTAATGAAAACAACACTAACATTTCTCTGAAAATATACATTTATGAAATAATCAACCATATCATTGTTCACTTCGAGCACATAATCGTCGATAATAATGAGGTCAGGCTCATAATTCGATGTTTCCTTCATAAAATTTTCAACTTGAATTGGTGGATCTATAACGGATTTTGCAATTTTGTATGATTACATTGTATGTTGGGGAAATTTGTATTCACTATAGTAGGTAAGTTGGAAGGCAATCATTTTACAAGATGGGTTTTACCATAAGCACTTTGTCTAGGCACAATATATGAAAACAAACGTTTACATGACAAACATTTGTTAAGTATCTAACATTATTTATAAAATATTTTGAAGTATTTGCTAAGTTAGCAAATTAATACTTCTTAAAACTGCCACTGAACATATAATTTTATATTAGGCGTTATTATTATTATTTTTTTTTGAGTTTGTACAAACATTAATTTTTTGTAAATACTGCAGTCATAATAGTACAGTAGTACTCCAGTAATAAAACTTTATGAATATCATGTAGTTAAATATTACATAATATAGATATTTCAGTAGGTAAATTGGAAAAATCATTATTTTATGATAAATTAAATCAGTACTTATCCTTTAGGTTAGGTGAAGTATTTTTCTGCTTTTTAGTGCTTTTAATCATTTTCTGATTTTTAGTATTTTTTTATTTTCTGCTTCTTCCAAACTTCTCTTCTTTCTTCTGCCTTTTACGAACTTTTTAAAAGTGCGTTAAGATATTTTCTGTAACTGCAATAACAAACTGCATTTAAAAAAATGAATCTAAAGAAAGCCTTGTATAAATTAAAGATAAATTTTCATTATTTGTTTTATTTAATTTGAAATTTCGAGTTATTCTGTTTTGTTCACTTTGAAAATAAATTGGTGTGATTGTATTATGCATATTTGTCATCGTTCTTACGTTTTCTTTTCTTCTCTAGGATATGTGAAGCCAATTTGTTTGCCACAAGGTGAAATAAATACGAGATCATTTGCAGGTGAAAATGTAACAGTTGCTGGATGGGGGAAAACAGAAAATGGTATAAAAATAATTTTATCCAGCCATTTATTTCTTAAGTAGTGTAAATCAACGTTGTTCGTTTTGAAACATTTAAGATTTTTCTCATTGCAAGCATTAGAGAACACATTAAATTGTCTTTCATCTTAAGTTGAAAATGATGTTTAAGTTACAACGTGATGTTCAAGTTATAACAAAACATAATTTTAAATTCCAAGTCTATGATTTATCCTCTTCAGTGCCCGCGTCTCCTGTAAGAGACATAACCATGGTAGGAGACATGTTTGACTCACTGAGTCCCATTGTCGCCTACACGAGACATAGACTCCCGACACTGCAACACTGTAACCCGTCTCTTCGTACAACATGCATGCGCGCCAAGGTTATAGATGGAACCAAATTTTAGTGTGATAAAGTGATTTTATATTATGTACACAATTATAGATTTATTGATTAACATTTCTTAAAAAGCAAAACGTTGTTCCCTTACTTCACGGGTATCACTAACCAAGAGCATTAATGAGAGGTGGACTTGCCCCACTTTGGAGATAGACAGCTCAATTATTTTCAATATATATCTTTTTCTTATTTTACATTAGACGTAAATTAAATATATTAAGTAACTTTAAAAATAGTTTAAAATACATATTTTAAAGTAAATGACACTTACATAATTTACTAGATATAAGAAACACTGTGTTTTATATTCATGCGAATGAACTAAATTTCTAATATTTTTATTATTTTGAAATGGTCATTTCAAAAGAAAACTAAATCACATTTTTGTGAAACTTAGTTGTTATGAGGTAGTTTTGAATTTTCAGAAATTGATGCCAGACTTCAAACTTTAATTGATGAAGTACATTTAAAACATCTCAAATTCATTTTTTCGTAATTTCAGTTTTTTTATTCGTCGGCATTTCAGTTTTTGTTCCGAGGGCTATTCACTACGGTAATACCACAGCTAAGTCCAACTCAAAATCTTATTTTCAATATAAAATAATTTCAGCTAAATAGAATAACATCTCAGGGCGAAGGACTTGGGATGTTATTCAATTCAGCTGAGGAATTTAGATCTTTGTGCATTAGGGCGAATCATGTCGCTGCAATGGAGAACTTCAACGATAGAAAAATTTCATTCGGCTATAATGTTCTACTTGACCTTAGTCGCAAACAACAAGAAACTAAAGTTAGTTACTTCCCAGCATTCGACAAAATTGTTGGACTCTCTCGTCCGTCTTTTAAAGTCGGTAATTCCTATTGGCTGCAATTACAAGGACTGTTTCTGTTCATATAAGCACACCGGACAAAAAATAATCACTAAATCTAGAATGAGGATTGGTCTCTAGTATGTCAGTGATAATACTTGGCTAATTAACCCATTACTGCTGAAGGTAAGCAAATAACTGCCAGTCGCTTACATGAAAACAGCTCGTCAAGACGGTTAGAAGCAAAGATGTCACAATGATAGAAAGATATAATTGTGTTTGAGTGAGAACATGGACACGCAATAAATACAATTGACGAATCGGTTAGTATATCGAAGCGGACTGTCAAACATGTCTACAAGAAATGACGTCTCACACACAACAGCTCGTGTGAATACAAAATGTCGTCATAAATGTAAGCACCAAAAGATCCTTATCAAAGAGACCGCTAACGAGTTTAATGCCTTCTCGAGGAAAATCCTTTTCAAACTTGACAGCATTTACTGTAGTCTACAAATGTATGTTTATCCCGACTAATTTGTAACATTGCGAATAGAAGTTCATGCTGTGGACATTTTAGGTCGAAGTACAACGAAACAGGGCACTACTCACTACAGTGAATAAAGCTACACATCTTCATTGAGTTGAACATATACATGTACTATCGAGGACTAAACGTGTAGTGTAGTTCAATATGTCATGTTTTTTCCTATGTTTAAATTATCCAAAAAAAAAAAAATCAGTATAACTTACTCAGTGTTAAGTAAGTTTGCCAAAGTTTTTGCTCGGCTTCCTATGCCTTCTCCAGAAACCACATTGCAATACATTTTGAATTACATTAACTCTTTTTTGCCCAACATTAATAAAACGCATACTTCTCAGGAATCAAATTATCACACTTACGATTTCAAAGATGCACTTTCATTTGAAATTTGTCTGATTAAAAGACTCTTTTCATACATCTACGAACTACAATTAGTAGTATAGCAAGTATACAAATTTCACAGATCGCATACAAACTTTCCCCTATTTTTAAGTAGGATTTTTCTCCTCTATTTCGTAGCTGTAGGCGGAGATCTGAACTCGCTGAGCGCTCTTGTTATTATTGTAAATATCTACATGTAAGTTTCTCATTGGGGACCCTCTTCCAAACTGGTTTAGCTGCCCCATTGCAGTATTGTACCATATGCACATACCATGTCGTGAACCAATGTAAATTCCTGCAGTGCTCCTTTCCCTTGATGCCCTAACTACATCCTATTTTGCTTAATGGTTAATTCAGACAACGCAAAGAGTAGACATTTTACTTTCCATCATCATCAAATTATTAGCTTAGTATATTTCATTCATTTTTCAATATTTGAGCTGTTATTCGAACTGCTATGTTTCAGCTGTAATTCTTATAAACTGAGAGCTGTTATACTTCAAATCTCATCTAGGTTAAACTTGAAATACCTTTTTCTTAAGCAGGGTTGGCAAAAACCATGTTTTTTATTGAAAAAACAAAAAAAAACTTTTTTTGTTTAAACCAGGTTTTTTGGTTTAAATAATTTGCTCTATATATTCATATCATATATGGACAGAAATAAGTTTGTTTCGCCTTGATGTTATTATGCAACTACCGGGTTATGGTGGAAGGGGTCACATAAGCTTAAAGCGGAATAAAAACCGTTTCTCGAGTTACATCCGAGAGAAATTGTCCTCCATTTGAACTCAGAACCAGGACTAATTGGCCACAAATGCGATACGTCTGCCGACTTACTCACGAAGGAATCCTGATTAAAAAAATAAAAATAAAAAAAAACGTTGTACTGATCTTTACATGCTTCTTAATATAACTGTCAAGAGTCATTTCAGAAGGACAAAAAGATAAACAGTTGCACAAGTGAAACCATTATACAGAATTACATATGGACAATTTCAAAGTACTACAGAGTACAGAAGAACTAATTTAGTTCAAGTTAGTTAACAGCGACTTTTATTGGTCCAAATTAAAGAAATACAACGACTTAATTTGCATATTAGTAAGAAAAGTGAATAAAGATACGAATTATTTGAGTCCACTTTGACTCAGACTCATTTATACATAAATAGATACCAAAGATACCTCTCATTTCACTAAATGCCTCTCGTGGGGTCTGTATGACCCCCCCACACACAAAATGTATGGCATTTTGATGTATTTTATCAATAGTAAACATTGAAACGAAACAATATTTAGAATTTTTCTTTGATTTCAATTAAATAAAAAGAATAATAACAACTACAAAAATATCACAAAACAAATATTTATAAACTTATATATAAAAACGTTGCTTTTGTAGTATAATCTTTTTGAGTAATGAATGGGGAATTTAGGTCTGAATATAATACGAATAATATACGGGAGTGAAATGTGATAACTCACAAATGTGTGTTCATCAAGATTTTACAAACACTTACACTTTTACGAACATTTTTCGTTTTTTTGGCTTAAACCAGTAGTTTTTTTTTTGAAAAAAACCAGCTGGTTTAAACCACCTTGGTTTAAACCAGCCAACCCTGTTCTTAAGATTAGTTTTTATCTAGTCTATCAACTTCAAGCTTTTTAATTACATATTTAACAGCTTATATGTTTCTGTATTACCGAAACCTTTGATGTAACTTCACAATCAGAAGGGAGTTATGATCATATGATAGTATTAATTTCTTGGCTGGACAAGTAGTTTCAAAATTAAATATTGTATACATAAATGTTGAATGATTTAAAAATATCTCCATCCTATAGCTAAAGGGAGTGATGAGAAACTGAAAGTAACTGTTCCTGTCATTGGTGATTCCACATGCCAATCGATCTACAAAACTTCTTCCCTCAATGACCATCACATTTGTGCTGGAGGCTTGCGAGGAAAGGATTCATGCAGAGGTGATAGCGGTGGACCTCTTATGGTTCCTCTGAACAATAGAGGAGATTCACGATGGTATGTTCTGGGAGTGCTATCCCGTGGTTATCGAAATTGTGGAACTGAAGGTAAACCTGCTATCTACACTAAAGTTGGAACATTTATGAAATGGATTTTGCAGAAGATCAACAACTAATTTCGTACAGGGAGGAAATAAATATGTTAAGTACAAAGGAGAACTGACTATTTATTCATATTTTCTGTTTCAATAAGAAATTTAATAAAATCGCATTTTTCCCGTCCTATATCTAGTTGATAAATAGTAAAGATCATTATGATTGAATTAATTTTTAATATTTTGAGTGTCAGATCAAAATAATGTAAATGTAAGGCAGGGTTGAATTTATTTAACAATTTGAACAATCAGAAAAAAACATGTATGAAAAATACTTTGTCTTTTCCCCTAAAGCCTGTTGAATGATTATTTCAACATTACTATTTTTTTTAATATTTAATATGTAGGATTGTTTTTATATTATTATATAAAACATAATTCTAGTTACGTAACTTCATATCAAGCATTGTATACACAATGTCCCCACTTTCTATGATAATAGAAGTATAATACTGTGCTTATGTTTTAATATTGCTACATAAAACAATATATAGGTGCGTTCAATTGATCTTCACTTCGAAATAATTTTACATTTATTGACGAAAGAGATCATTCACACAGCTTTAAATGTTGAGAATTTCTTGTACATTGACAAAAATATATTCAAAATTATAGCTTTTATGAAACAGATTTTTATTGTACGACAGAAACAAAAAGCGTCCTCCTTCCTACAGACTTCTGTTTTCCACCTATTATTTAGTACATATTTCCTTCTGTATATAATGAGCGAACAGGAGTGCATTTTCTTTTTTTGTTTTTCCATATGGGGAAAACATAAGATATCATAACTGCAGCACTACGCCTGAATTTTTAACGTGTTATAATGGTCAAGAGCTGTTTTCTCCAAACCGTCATATATTTTGAGACGATATCCTTTATCGAAAATCACATGTTTTGATAAGGTTAACTAGATATGATTAGTTTATTGCAAAGAAAATTTCATATGTCGTATCTGGAAATGAATCACCATTATAGTTGGTATACAGTACTTAGAAAATGACATTAATCCCAGATAAAGTGTGCATATTCTTAATTGTGCATTTCTAAACAGTATTGTGAAAGTTGTTATATCTATGTATAAATACACATCACTAAAATTGTATTCAAATATATTACAGTCGATGACTTAATAATCAAATTTAATGTATTACAAGGTTACGAATGTGTCGCAAGTAAATGAGAAATAGTTGTCATTTTATATGTTGCACTTAGTAAATCCTGAACGCTATCAGCTACATGCAACATGAGAAAGTTATAAGCAAATAATATTAATGAAATATTGAATTTTTAAAATTTTAATAGAACTTTTCATTATGTGTCATTCGTATATCTCATTACTTTTGACACAATATTTTTACTAAAACACATCATACATAATTGGATTAAGTTTTCTTACAAAAATCGAATTGTGTTGGTCATATATAATTAAAAATTCATGCAATTCGTAGCAATATAAACTTCAATATTTGGTGCTTAATACACCGGTGAATATTTCAAATATTATTCAAGAATAATATTCAAGAAAGGTGCATTGTATATAAAATTATTTCTTACAATTACTTATTTTTAGAAGAAAATATAAGGGAACGTTTGATAACAGATACATAGCGACATGCATTAAGATATTTTCTTTATTTTAGAGCTAAAAGTATCGGTTTGTCTCCCATATTCAATAAATTAGTACAAAATGTATTACTAAGATACAATATCATGTGTTTCTTACACACTGTCACAACAAATTAAGTCGCTTACTAATACATAATAACAAAGAAAGCATTCTGAATGATCAGAGTTCATAGGAAAATATCCACAAAATAGTCCCAAGGAAACATAATTGTCAAATAATTAGAAAAAACTAATATATTTAGCAGATCAATGTATTTAGCAGTAATTCAAATGTTATGGTTATTCATATATGTTTCCTTTTGTAGTTGTATTTGATATTTTATGGAGTTTCATAATTTAATTAATTTGTAATTCATTAAAGACGCTACTCTCAATTGAAATAACGGAAACATAATTTTAAGTGCATATTTTTGTTAGCGTAATCACATATATAATTATGTTCATCGGAATGACGCTCTTTACGAATCATCACTACAAATAATGAATTGTCAGGTTTAAGAAGGAAATAAGTCCGAAAATAAAAATGTTGATAATCGAAGGGGAAAACTGTATAAGTAGTTGAGTTTTTATACAATAACCACCAAGTTTGTACTAAAACTTGAAAACTATAAACTATGCCACTCGCGAGTAATGCAAAGCTTGGAGATTATATAGAGTATACCTATTTAAGATCATTCTGTTTTTCTTTTCTTTCTTTTTTTTTTTTTTTTTTTGTCTTCATTCCCCTCTTAATTCTGAGCATTTAATTGTAAACAATAACACGAGACGTAAAAATAAATATTTAATTCCAATATTAAGTATTCAATTATTCACAAATTATTGGTAAAATAATACAATATTAGAATGTTTATGTTTAATAAATATTTTAAAAGAAGACGTGGCATATGAAGATGTTAGAAAATGTTACAGAAATTTCAATAGCCTTGTACTATTAGACTTTATTTATTATAATAAATATCTAAGATATAATCTTCGTTATTTACCTTCCTTGATCAGTGTCTGCTATATAGCGTATAAATAGTATAAAGTGTAAATTTAATAAGAGTGTTTAGTTTATTTTTGTGACTATAATATGCTACGTATTAAAAATGAGAGTTGACATTCATTTCAGAGAGCTCGATTTTTTTTTTTTTTTTAAATATTTTACAAACTACGTATTTCAAAAATGAATGACTAGTCTTACAATTTGCCTGCAAACTTCTAATATTCATACTTGGGAATTAGGATTTAGGAAAGTAAATGAGATATAATCATTAATGCAGTTTCAAGGTGCACGGAGTACGATATAAGTTACTATATATTGTAAATTGTGTCAACTTCATTACCATTTTTATTTAATAATGTAATACCGGATTTTTTGAAATTCTGTGTGGTTCATTAACAATAATGAATTTTGAAAAGTAACAAATAAGGTCTACAGCAGAAACGCCAATAGAGTTGAAAAAACATTTTTAAAAATAGATATTGGTATCATTGCATTCTACTCGTTCATTCGCATACGCGCCTTTGGCGCAGGAGACCTTCATCGTGTGAAATAATGTGCTTCGAAACCTAGGTTAAACTTTAGGTCCACGTCTCACATAGCCTTGATTCTAAAAGGAACGCTAAACTCCAAATAAAGTAACCAACTCTCATTTAGTTGTTTTAACGTACGAAATCAGAACTAAGGACAAATCAATATCATTTGAAGTGGAAAGGAAGTTGGAATTCATTGGAACGTTCTACGTATGTGATATGAAATCTTGTGAGGTGAAACTTTGCTAGAATGGACTGTTGGTTTTCCCACACATCTTTCAAATATAAATGGTTTGTTTCAAAATTTATTTGTAACAGTACTCCAAAATTCTTAATTTGTATAGTGTATCACACGCAGAATAATATAAATACAAAATTTATTTACCCAGTCAAGACATTTTTGGTAATCAGATTTCGTCCCTCAGAGTTTGCGTGCATGGAGGAAAAAACACAAACATAGGTTATTGAGTTGCTGTTAGATGTTGGAAGCTTTTATCTTAACGTAAAACAGGAAAACCAAATGAAAAGCTGTACTTCTCAATACTGTGCCTAAGTTTCGGCTATTAGAACTAGGACCACACTTGTAATGAAATAATACAAGATTTTGCTTTCTTATAATTTTTATTTATCAATTATACAAGCAATTCTTTGTGTAAACTTGGAAAGAGTAGAACTGTAATAAAACAGTTCGCACATTTGAAATAAACACATCTCAACAATATTTTACATTATGTTAAGATGATGAGTTTTTTTTCTGAGTTTGTTTTAAACACAACAGTGAAACAAGAATGCTAAATGGAACAATGGATAGTAAATGAAAATTTCAAGCATAAAACTTTTGTTACTATTCAATTTAATGCATTTTTATAGCTATCATCTACTGTAATGTCGCATGAGAACCAGAGTAACGTAACTCCAAAAATGCAGTTTTCGTTTTCTTTATATTTGGACATAATTTTGAACGCCCCGCTTGGTGTAAACGGAACGTAACGCCATCTGTTCTTCTTGTCGATCATCTGTTGTAATGTAGCTCAATTACCATCTTATTAAAAACACATCTTTCTAAGAAAATAATATTTTGTCCTCTCGCCTGTAAACCTATGAAAATGGAGTTACGTTCCTCTGGTTCTCATGCGACGATAATATCTGGTATGTAGCACTGAATAACATTTATTCAACGGGATGGAAACAAATAAGAGTATTCGAATTGATTGATTGATTTAACTTCACTTTAAGTTACTGAGGCTATATAAGACGACTTAGAATCGGAATCGCTAGTTGAGTAATTACCCAGGGCTTGTATATCCACTGCAGTTCGAATTCACGACTACGTGTACAGAAAGTACATACGTTAACCACTTGGCCACGAAATGTAGAACTAGAATAATTTTAAAGTTACAAATTAATAACCCTGTCAATAAAGGTTTTGTGTTGGGACTAATTAGTAAAAAGCTGATTTTTCTGGAGCGTTTGATCACAGTATAAGGGGTATTTTCTAAAATGTCCCCACCCCTCTCCCTCCTGCTTTCCCCACTATTCCTTAACCCTTTTAGATTATTGTATGTTCAGAAGAAAATTTTGATTTTCAGCTCAGTAACTACTGCTTCAGTACTCTTCGTCAAAGTATTATGAATTATACGTCATTCTCTTAAGATAAAACATGCTTTTAAGTGGTACCACACGCATTCTATGATGTACGTGTTTGCATGATGTACAATAGAAGAGAAATTTGGGGTAAAATAGAGAAATTTTCCTCCAAAATATCCCTTTTTTGAAATCTGCTGCTCTTTGGAGTAGTTCCAGCTACAGGTATCTGAATATAACCTATATTGAAAAGTATTACAATCAGTATGTAATGCACGTGCAAAGCTTTATTGCAATGTTTAGAATAGTTTCGGGCTGAAATATTTTTCAATCTTGTTCGACAATAGCAAATTTCATATCGAAGTAACGAAAAATTGTGTATATAAAATAAGTTTTAACACACAGTACTATCTATTCGAGTATCATAGTTAATATGTCATTCTTTTTTAGAATGAAACAAGATTTTAAATCATACCATACACATGTGTTTATAATGAGTGAAAAAGTATTTTGGGACAAATACTAAAATTACCCTCCAAAAATCCCTTTTTAAAAATTTTCCGACCCCTGGAGCCGTGCCGCCTACAGGTACTTGAATATTATCTATCTCGAAACATAATACTGTATTGGCTATATATAATGCATGTGCCCAGTTTCGTCACAAAATCTAGAATGATTACGAGAAGAAAAAATATTTCTCAATCCTGTTTGGCAATATATACAAATGACATACTTTCGGAGAATAGAATCCAGTAACAGAATTCTTATTCTTCTAATATACCACGAAAATTTGACAAACGGAAAACAAAAAGTAATTTAGTTTACATACTAGACCAAGGGCCCACTCCCCTTGGGAAACCTTTGCCACTATATTAGAAATGTTTCTGAGTGTCCTTAGAATCAAAAAATAGTTGCTGGTCAACATATAAGTGCAACACCTGGGTCCTGGGGCCCTTAACCCTTTAACACCCACAGTCATCTATGGGATCTCTTTAAATGACCGTAGATCAGACCCTTAGTGCAACACTGGAACAAGGTATACCTCGATCGATTTGCAAGATAGCAGGCTTTCAGTTTACGTAATAAACGGGATATTTCTGTGAACAAAAGAAAACTAATTGAGGGATATTTAAGAAAATTACCTTAAAAACGTCCCTCTCGCGATTCTTTATTATGACGTAGCAACACTGTATACTAGGTGCATAATAAAGTAAATTTATGTGTTCTATTTTATGTTCAACTTAAAACTGAAAATTTAATCTGGATCTATCAAATAGCAGCAGAGAAAATGTGGTTTTAGACGTTTCACAGAGTCCATAATAATTGATTTTCATGTAAGTAGTCTACGAGAATGAATTTGTCTCAATCTTCCGACCGTCAGTGCAACACTGGAACAACTTATACATCGAAGTATTTCTAAGAGTGTAGGCTTTCAGTTTACGTAATTAACGAGACATTTCTGCTTACAAAGGAAAAATAATTGAGGGATATTTAAGAAAATCTCCCTTAAAAAGTCCCTTCTCGCGATTCTTTTAGTTATTACGTAGCAACGCTGCTAACTAGGTGAATAATAAAATGTATTTATGTGTTCTGCTTTATGTTCAACTTAAACTGAAAATCTCGACTTGATCCTTCAAATAGCAGCAGAGTAAATATGTATTTTATAGTCTTGAAATGATTCATAATAATTGATTTTCATGGAAGTACGAGTATGACTTTGTGTCAATGTACAGTTATTACGTAGCAACATTGCAAACTACGTGAATAATAAAACGTATTTATGTGTCCTATTTCATGTTCAACTTAAACTGAAACTTTCGTCTTGATCCATCAAATAGTAGCAGAGGAAATATGTATTTTATAGTCTTCACAGGCTTCATAATATTTCTAATTGATTTTCACGGAAGTACGCGCATGAGTTTGCGTCAATGTTCAGTTTTATTTTCCAACAGAAAACAAGTGATACAAATTATTCTAGTTGATTTTCTCATTTGTTATATTATGACAGATTCCCAGTACCGAGAAATCCCCCAGGAAGGTTTTATGTTTGTTGGTCCTTGGTATAATGGAAATTATTTCAAAGCAATAATTTTACTGTTGTGCGGTTACATTATGTTCTTTCGAAAATACTTGTTTTTCTTGTATTCTGCAATGAGTACAGCTTCCAGACATGTCTGCTGGTATGTGAAGTTATCAAACCACTTTCAAAGTTATTGCGTAGGGCATGTATTATTACTACATATGCACAGAAATAATCGCACTTAATATAGTATGTAATATGTGGTATTTTTTAATTGCCGTAGTATTGAACAATTTGTTATATTCTTTGTACTCTTGTCTGTCTGTAAGTTAGTAATAGTAGCACATTCGCCTTGAAATCCACATGTTAGCAGTTATTTTGAAGAAGAATAGCAAACGAAAAGAAGCCAGTCAGGTAGACGACAATTGCAATAACAAAAGAGATTGCTCTTGTTAAAAATCGAAAAATCTGTGTAATAAACTACGCATAAAAGGAAACTGACATGAGGACAACAAATTTCATCGAAGAAAGCTTCCATAAAAACTTGCAGGTGAAAGAACTATGGCAAGAGAGTGACACTGCAAAACTGCATCGCTTAATATCAATTTGTATCCAAATTCCTACAGAATACGACACAAACAAACATGGTCTATCGCTGGGACTACCAAAGTTTCTCAAAATTTCCACGATTGCTAAGTCAGGCTACTGATGCATGTGTGGTGGTAAATTGTACACTCTTAGTGGATTATTTGGATAATTCACAATCTTTAGAGCATACTGCTATACAACAGTATGTAGCAGACATCGAAGAGCAGTGTAAAACCTGTTTACGAGGAGCAGTGCGTATTTTACCAGAAATAGAGCTGGAATGGGGATTATGAAAAAATTGAAAGGATGTTTCTTTTGAAACTCCAGTGACATATGTCACTAAAACATCTGAACGTGCCATTAAAGTAGGGCCGGATTAAGAAGGGGGCTTAGGGGGGCTGTAGCCCAGGGTCTCCAGGTGCACAGAGGCCTCTACTCTGATCAAAATCTCAATTGGCTATCTAAAAGGAATCATAAAAATACCATCATCATTATAAAATAAAATATGACAAGAAATATGAAACACAGTATATTCCTTAATTTTGCTACTGTACTTTCACAGAAATGTATTAGGCGAAGCCAGAAGGGGCTAAATTTTTTCTCGAGCTCCGAGATGGGTTAATACGGTTCTGCATTAAAGGAACACTAATTCGGTAGGAAGATGAGTAACTACTGTAACAGATTCAAGAGCTGTATCTCATAGCAGCCGAGATGATTTACCGCAACTTGTACCAGATCGTCGAGTTGAAATTGTTCATGGAAGAAACATACCTAAAGGTAAATTCGTTGAAGGCACACTCTGTGCAGGTATATCAGTGTTTTAGATACTGAAGCAGAATTATTGTTACTGTGAGCTTTTATTAATTACCATCGATAAGTGTCAGATATTTCGTGGCTGCCCACGCAAAATTGCTACATTCCGAGAGTTTAGACATACCTCATCTCCTTTTTTAGTTTATATCTATCCTTTTAGCTGCAAGTAATACAGTCCCAAGCCTTTGGAAAACCCACGTCGCCAAAGTTTTAACGCTAAATGTTTGTTCAGCTGTTTTAGGTATACCATGGTTGATGCCAAAACAGATGTTCCTAGGTATAACAAATAGTACAGAATTAATAACTCTGTTCAACCGTACAGGCCACTCATCTTCATATTCATAAATATTTGAATTATAAACAGCAATGTATGATTGTGTTGTCAAAAGCAGCGATGACCTCCAGCCATCAGTCTTAAAAGATTCATCTGTATTCTCCCCCTTTTGATGGGGTCATTTCCAAGGATTTGCGTATCACTTCCAGTTAAAAGGGTAAATAAAACTGCATGAGAAATGAGGTAAATATGAGCTCTTTGAATGTAGCATTCCCGCCGTGGGCGGCCACGAAGGAACTCACACCTGTTGGTGGTGATTAATAACAGCTCGCATTAACAGTAAATCTGTTTCAATAATCAAAACACTTACTGACATACCTGCACAAAGTGTACTTTCAATTAATTTATCTTTAGGTATATTTCTTCCATGAACAATTTCAGCTCGATGAACTAGTACAAGTTGTGGTACCTCATTTCGGCTGCTATGAAATCCACTTCTTGAATCTGTAACCGTAGAATTTCATCTTCCTATCCAATAGGTGTTCCTTTAAAGGCACGTTCACCTATTCTAGTGACACATGTCACTACAGTTTCAAAAGAAACATCCTTTCCATTTTTCGAGATCCCTATTAGCTCTATTTCTGGCAAATACGCACTGCTCCTCGTTAAAAGGACGTCTGCTACATACTTTCGTATAGCAGTACGCTCCAAATATGATGAATTATTTATTCACTAAGAATATACAATTTTTCACCACACATGATTCAGTAGACTGACTTAGCAATCATGGTAATTTTGTGAAACTTTGGTAGTCCCAGCAATAGACCATATGTCGTATTTTGTTTGTATTTGTATGTATTTGTTTGTGTCGTATTTGTAGGAATTTGAATACAAATTGATGTTAAGCGATGCAGGTTTGCAATGTCACTCTCCTGCCGCAGTTCTTTGACATGAATGTAAGTTGTATTCGTTGTACAATAGCAGAACAACAATATTTTGCGAAAGAACATAATGTAACCACACAACAGTAATTTCTATTATACCAAGGACCAACAAACCATGAAACATTCTTGGGGATTTCGCGGTACTGCGAATCTGTCATAATATGACGAATGAGAAAATCAACTAGAATAATTTGTATCACTTGTTTTCTATACAAAAATAAAATGGAACATGAACATAAAGTCATACTCGTACTTCCATGAAAATCAATTACTATGAACCCTGTCAAGACTATAAAATACATATTTTCTCTACTGCTATTTGAAGGATCAAGACGAAATTTTCAATTTAAGTTGAATATAAAAGAGAACACATAAATACATGTTATTATTCACCTAGTTAGCAGTGTTGCCACGTAATAACTAAACGAATGGCGAGAAGGAACTTTTTAAGGGAAATTTTCTTAAATATCCTTCAATTGGTATTCCTTTGTCCACAGAAATATCCCGTTTATTAAGTAAACTGAACGTCTACAATCTTACAAATCGATCGAGGTATAACTTGTTTCAGTGTTGCACTAAGGGTCTGACCTACGGTCATTTAAAGAAATCCCATAGATGTCTGTGGGTGTTAAAGGGTTAAGGGCCCCAGAACCCAGGTATTGCACTTATATGTTGACCAACAACTAGTTTTTTTATTCTAAGGACCCTAAGGAACATTTCTAATATAGGGGAAACTATACAGTTGTGGGCACCTTAAGGCAATTTTTTTGAATAATTAATTTATAACTTTTATACGTTTGGCCATATGTATCTACTATTTTTTAAATAATATTGTTACTGTATGGGCCTTAAAATAAATATGATATCGGACTGAAATGTAACAATAGGTACGCGCAATATTTTTTTTTTTTAAAAAAGTACTACCTGTATAACTTTGATAGTGATGGGCCCTAGAGAGACTGAGTTGGGCACTTTTGATTACAGTTATGGGCACCTATGCAGAAATTTCTAAAATTATTTAATAATGTCAAGATACATTACTTTGTCACATAAGTGCATAATACAGCATCTCGTTTTGATGTTTTGTAGTTTTATTGTAACAATTTTATTAAAAAATTAAGAACTTTTATGAAATAAGGCACTCTGTTTGCTTAATCACTGTCACTTTCAGTTTCCTCTAAGACCTGCAAACACTGGATACAATAAAATACATCATCATCATCGTGGTCTTCTTCACAGGCTGCGTCTCCAACAAGAAGGCAAGCTTTATGAAAAGCCTGTCCACAGCGTTTGCAGTTTATTCCTGGTAAACGAGGTCCTATACTCTCACTACACTGGTTACACAATCCAGAAAGTGAAAACAAATTACGGTTTTCTAATTGTTCCGGACTGTTTTTCAACACCCTCACTTTCAATATGTTTGAATCTTCTTTGGATGCTGAAGAAGAATGAATTCCCTCATTTTTGTTCGCTTGTAGTTTGCCAAAAAGCACTCGTTTAGCCGGAGGGACAGAAGGTAATTTCTCCATATCAGCTCTAGTTATACTTGTACGTTTAGAAGAAAATAGATTAACACTAGGAGTATCTTCGTGTCTTTTTTCTACTTTCCCAGCTGGACCTGACTGTTTAACTTCTCTTTTCCTCTTTCTCCCTCTCTTGTTTTTCTTTTGTATTTCTTTTCTCTTTGTGCAGCTCTTTCCATTTATCTTATGTTATTACGAATGGGAATCTTCGAATATTGCGACCTTTACGCTTTGGCGTTTCTGGCCATACCAAACAGTCCTTAAAAAGCGGCATATCTGATTTCTTGATTGGATACATTTTACCCCGGTCAGTAGTTCTGTTTTGCTCTTCGGGTGTCACCTCAGCTTGCTTCCTCAAGCTGTTCTGCTAAACCACTTTCAGTCTGTTGTAATCTTGGTAAGTTTGAGGCTTCATCTGACGGCAACTCATCATTTGCGTGGATTCTTATGAGCGTTTCATCTTTAGAAAATTCTTCAAATATCTTACAGAGAAGGCGAAAATCTTCACATTTTTCTTCATGACCATTTGGAGCTTTATCTTTAAATTGTTTTATTTGGCTACACTTCTCGGGTCCAAGTAAATCACAAAACTTCTCATAAGTCAAATCACGAAAACTTCCATTGATCGAACGACTTGAAGATTCACTAGTTTTAACTGTATCTTTCTCCTTGCGTCCAAGACACTTGCTAAAATCAATGTTTTCTGGGGCCCACGAAAACAAACCACAAGCTTTAAATCCATTCTTAAGAGTTTCTGGTTTAATACACTTGTCAATTACCTCTGCTAAGACGGGAGCAAATTCCTTTCTTGTGAGGGCTTGCGAAGGGTTTTCACGACGCCAAACCAACACTCCTTGTTTCCACGCAAGTTTAATTGGTCGGAATACCGAAACATCTGCTGGTTGGAGGATTCTAGTAGCATTCGGATATAATGCGATCAGAATGATTTGCAGTTCGGAGCACTGAAAGGTAAGATGCGTTTTGTGATCATCAACGAAGAGAAGAACTGGAAATTGTGTTCCAGTTTTCACCAAAAAAGGATGTAGAATATTTCCTACAAATTCGAAAAATATTTCCGACTTCATCCACCCTGTATCACTACATCCGACCCCCATCCGTCAGGAATAGATGCAGCTATATCGGCCGGAAGTCTTATAATTGTATACTATCATTCGAGGACAAACTATGCCATTCGCTCCGAATGTGGAAAGTACTGTAAGTGATTGCTTTTCGTTTCCACTAAGAACTTCATAGACATTTTTTACTCCTTTTGGTGCCAATACCTTTTGACTTTTAGAACACAATTGAAAATTGGTTTCATCTACATTAAAAATTCGAGAAGGGTCTTTAACAACATCAAATATGTTCTTCTCCTTTAAGTACTGCTCAATTTCTTCAAACCATTTACAGATATTTGATTCACTAACACAGGCACTTGGCATAGTTACACTTTCCGATGTTCGTGTAGCTAGTATAGGATGTCTTCGGAGGGAAAGCTTTGTACCATCCTGTACCGGGCATATTATCCTTGAAAGGGCGCTTTTCCGCTGATGAGACTGTAGAAAAGTTTGAACACTTGATTGCACGTCTTCCTTTCGACGAGGAAATCCCTTCTTACTAGATTCTAACAACCAGTTAACTAACATAGTTTCTTCCTCTGCTGTTAATATGGGATTTGGACCAAAAGTGGTCTTTGATTGTCCTTTAAGGTGCCGTTGAAGTGTCGCCCGAGGAACATTGTATCGTCGGGCCGCAGTCTTAATTTTCTCGCCGTTTTCCACAGCATTGATGGCACCTGTTAGTTGTTCTTTTGTGTAGCACGATTTCCCTTTGTTAGGCATATTTTCTGAAGAAAAAGAAAATAAACATTAATTAGCATTTTATTTACTCTAATGTATTATACAAACAAATGCAAACATATAGAGAAGCTCTATGTGATTTGAACACTTTTTTTAAAAGAGCATCTATTACAGTTGACGAATGCGATTGCATTTTCTATCGTTCACCGTACCAAAACTCTCTATCAAACATGCCGACAAGATGCTCTCTACATGGTTTATGCCCTTTTAGCAATTAAGAGAGCAAGTAAATTTCGAAATAATCTGATGAGGAAAATTCTAGTTTGTTAAATCAACAGAGGGGTTTTGCTGTTTGACCAGATATTGAATGTTGGGAACTGTAAATTGCATTTAAATAATATTGGAAATGATTCAGCCCTCACTCAGCGCCGCGAACTAACTTGGGCAGCTACCTGAATTAAAACGCTGTGGTTAGTTTCTTAAAAGCCGGTATTAACAACAATGGCAAATGTGCTGAGTAATCACATCCGAGGCATCAACGCAAAAATTACCGATAGACACTTGCCATTACATCACGGAATTCAGCGTAAAAAGCAACTAGGCCTATTTCATAAACCATAATTTCACGTGTAAGTACTATACTCCACGAGAAAAGCCAGTGCAGAATGACCACAACGTAAGTCACTGGTTTTTCTCCTAGCGCGAGGACTGTAGCTATATTTTAGATGGGCCGCAGTGGCTCAGTGGTAGAGCATTCACCTCTGGTGCTGGGGTTCTCGGGTTCGATCTCAGTCTCCGCCAAGTGAACTTTGTGGTGGACAAACACCGTGTGCGTGCGTTTTCTCGGGGTTTTCCCGTTTCCTCCCACTTTCTTCATTCCACCATTTCATTCATCACTGATCATCACCGTCTCCTTTAGCCTAACTGTGCGACGTAAACCTCAAAGATGTCATTTCATTTCATATATTTTAAATGTAATCACAATGGTGATATATATGAATAGGCCTTGTTATTCAATTTTCAAGGAAAAAACTGTACACTTAGCAACATGAAAAAAGAAGTTTCGGACTTACAACGCACACTGATGTTTGTGCAGTGCTTCCTCTTCTTGTTCTTTTTTGGAATCGTGATCTAGGTCTAGCTGTGTCGAAGCGTCGAAACCTCTCCTTTCATGTTGGTAAGAGTGCAGATTCATTCCTTTTCCCTAAACTTAAATGTAATCAGATACATGAGAAACTTAAATCTACTTAAGTAGCCTTATTATAATGGGTCCCATATCGAGATCGTAGTTATACACTCCCTTGTACATTTTTTAGAAAGGGGGGTCTATAAAATAAGCCTAGTTCTATTGTTCTGCATAATCATGGCCGCCTTTATTGTTATACATAGAGATGCGCACGAGTCGAGTCGAGACATCACTTTTACAGCACATTTTCGAGACGAGACAGCCTCAAATCTTGTCTCGTGAGCATCCCTAGTTATACAGGCCAGAGTCTTGAAATGGCAACTGCGCATTTTTGCCTTCCACAGACTATCCATCAAGCACAGCCGGCTGCCCAAATTCTCTGCATTAATATCTAGAGAAAGGGAGGATCCTCGCTAAAATGGTACAGAAATAATATGTAAACTGCCAACTGTTGAAGGTGGATAGTGTGTGGCAGGCTGATTTGCGCATTTGCCACATTCAAGGTTCTGGCTTGTATAACAAAGGAGGCCGTGGCTTAATCCAATATAAACATACAGTGATTGTCATAGTGAGTTTACAGTAATGGGCACTGGACCCATCACTGTTAAAAAACCTTTAAATTTCATGAAATTTTCAAGCAAGAAACACAACAGCCTGAAATGCACTTTAGGCTTAAAATAACGACAAAAAATCATATTTTAAAATATAGTTATGGGCACTAGGTGCCCATCACTGTCATGTCCCATTAAATTAAAATACAATGGTGAGCACCTCATGATTTGAGAGCAAAACTCATTTAGACTTACATCTCATTAGCATGAAGTGCTCTTATCATTTAATAATCACTCAAAACACAATATTTTAATTTCAAATTCATTTATAATGAAACAAAACCTTAATCAGTACACCTACCTGATTAAAAGAAATCTTTAGAAATGAACAACAACCATCACAACGTTTCACATCGCACACCTTTCGACACCCCGCCACACGCACAAAAGAAGTAAGACAATTGACAAACTGTGAGCGTAAAGAAGAAAGGCCTACCAACATTTGAAAGTCGTCAATAGCTCGTTACAGGCGCTCAGAGTCTTATTATTTGAACATAACTGGCATAGGTGCCCATCACTATCAGAGTGCCCACGACTGTATAGTTTCCCCTAGTAGCAAAAGTTCCCCAAGGTAGAAGGGGATCATCACCCCCTTGGCCCTTGATCTATACATTATTCATATGCACATAAGTTAATATTTTATTTATAACAGTTATATACAAATTTTTGGTAACTATAGTTTATTAATTTGTTTATTACTTGTTATATTATTATTGATAAGTTATATGGCAGTTTGGTTCGAGGGATTATTGCTAACCCTTAAACCGGGTTCGTTCCATTATTCACTACTTATCCACTACCTATGGACCTGTCGAATGTGTCTTGGACTGGCAACAATCGGTAGGTATTTAATAATGCTAAATAATGTACTTAATACCATTATCATTGACGACCCACACAAAACACACTGAACTTACATAAAATATTTTACTTTTTACAATATTGCTAAATATATAGATATACACATTTTATATAATCGATATTTTAATGTTGATCAATCAAATTCACTTCAGATCTCAGTCTAATCTCATTAAAATAAATGCAACATTGTTCACACTCGTCACTATCAAAGTGGACAACATCGTCGTATGCAGGAGAATTATATCAGAACAGTCCATTACAGTATTCATACATGGTGGAACAATCTAGCTCTACATTTTTATATTCACAGTTGTTGACACAAGATTATTTTCAGCTGCAACAAAAGAGGTCAAGAAGATCTTTAGGTGCCAAGGGTTTAGAGCTTGGTACTGGTGTTACAGCTTTCCTTTCATATATTCTATCTTCCAGCCTAATGCTGTGGAATCCAATTCGTTTCCAAGCCATGCCTGTACTTGTAAATACATTCTACATAAATGCTCATGGGCAACCTAAGATATCGGAGGAAGATTTGTGAGTTCAACGTTTGATCTTAATTTAGATTTCTTGGTCAGCCTTATAAACACAAAGTAGCGAGCTTCATCAAGATTGGATTATAGTTGCATTCCATACAGAGTTAGAACAAAGTGTTCTTCGTTGCTTCGCAGTTCTTCTTTGAATACTATCAACAATAAAGAGCAAATCTTGTGATTGGGCTTCTTTTGAAGACTATATTGTGTCCATGACTATTTTTTTTCCAAGACGAAAGGAAACACGACGTTGTGTTACAATCTATTATGGCATTAGCAAATAACAGGAGAATCCATTCACAATCTAGTGTATGAATCAATTTAGCAATACTGCAGTGTTCGTAGGTTTCCTTAAGAAACTTTCTCTCGACTGATTCAAAATTTTCAATTTTCATATCAAATTTTCCTTAGCTTGTTGAGTGTCCAATTCCTATGACAGAAGTTACGTGATAAAGGAAGTGCCAACCACATTTGTTTTATTCATTTTGTCCTTGCTTCTATTTTCTGTTTTTTCCTTCACTTATTTTTAACCAAGAGAACACGGTGGCTCAATGGTAGAGCATTCATCTCTGGTGCGTGGATTTTCCCGTTTCCTCTCACTTTATTCATTCTACCATTGCATTCATTTTTCATCATCACCATCTTGTTTTGCCTAGCCGGCATAAAGTGAGATATAAAATTGAAAGATTCTTATTTTTAACAAACACACACACACACACAAACACACAAATACACCTAGCCAACAATGGTGCAAATTATAGTACTTTGAACACACACACAATATATATATTACTATTGCATTACTTTATTTCTGAAGAAGAAAGAAAAATTTAAACATTTATGTTGGCCAATCAGTCAGCAGGAGAATTTCCTTAAAATTTTCGTTTTCCCGAAAATTCCCTTTTCTCCTTTTTTGCTAAATTTACCTTTGAAATTTCCCTAGATTAGGAAAATTTCCCTCAAACTATGAACCCTGCAATACTGTAGTGAATGTTCGAAGTAGTTCTTATAGTCCTGTTAGCAGAAAAAAAAAGATTGGTTAACAACAACAAATCAGTGTCTGTGTCAACAACAAGGGCGCCCATGTTGTGGTTTCCAAGGGGTGCAAGCATAAGCAACGTTTCAAATATAGTTTCAAATTTTGCAGTAACTATTCTATTATCTGTAAAAATTATATTAGGTTTTCGATATTCCCAAGTACAATTTCCTCTTAGGGGGGCAAGCGCCCCACCTTGCCCCTCCTGATGGGCGCCCTTGGTCAACAACAATTATATTCAGTTTTCAGTTTTTCATACCCGTTTTTACAATGGGAACGACAGCATATTCTATAATTGGACGGAGGGTAAAAGATAAGCCATTTTTATTCATTTTTCAGGAGAGCCAAAACACTGGGATATAGTAAAAGCACCTAAGGAAATAAGTTAAAAATCTAAAATTTTTACAATATGTTTCGTTGTAAATACTTTGAAGTTACGAATTGGAATTTTACTCTTACCAACATTATTAATGATATTATGTTATGTTATGTGACTTATTCCCTTTAGTTCAATTATATATTGATATGGTAAAAAGGAACGAATCATCATCATCATTATTTCCAATAGAACTGTGTCGTGTTAAACTACATAAATGTTTACATTAATACATACTTTGATTTACTAAGAATACAAATTACCCACACTAGATACTAGTCGAGGTTCTCAACTTTTATTTCTCACCCGTCCCAAGCGAGTGAGTTTCAATTCCTTTTTGTCTTTTTAACGTTTAACAACCGATGATGGCGATGCCATGAGACGAAGTCGTACAATATACGATAAAGAAGGTTGAACAGTATTGTCAACTATTATTTTATTGGAATACAATATAATTTTTAATCTTATATTCCTTTTGCAATATACAAATTATGATAAAAAGCAGTGAGGTTATTAATAAATTTACTATTAATTTAATGAAAAACATACTTTCTAACTTTAAAATATTTGAAAATTACCAGAAATATTAGTCATGTTTTGACTTAGAGGTGACTATATCGTTAAATATGCCTGCGTGCAAACCGACCAAGAGTACATTTTCAAAGAAACCCCTTCCATTTATATCAGAATTAGGGGTAATATGATGATGACACTGTGAGGAGCTAACTACAAACTTTCCCCCATCAACTGCATTTACTTATCATCTTCAGAATCAAGCAGTGGATCTTGCACAGTAGCTGCAGTAGGTAAACCTGTGTAGAAGTTATGAAATATTGGTGAAATATAAGACAAAAGAGATAATAGAACTCTTTTTCTCTGCTGAGATTGGTAATAATGCACTGCAACACCCACGGGTTCCAAAGGGAGATTCTTTATGCGTCTCCGAGACAGAATTTGTCATCATTGAGTGATGTTTTATAATACAGCTTCAGTGGTTCATTACGAAAATAATGGAACCACTTCACATACTGCCACACAAATTTTGCTCCCTCATTTTTTTTAATTGCAGCTCTGTTTTTGCCAATATGGAAAAATCAAGAAAATTGTCTTGGGTCATTTCAATTACTTCAAAGGGATTTTTCTTGGAAGCAACTCATTAACTGTGTGCTCAGTCATGAGGATGAGAGATGGGCATTTGTTGTCGGTTTTCGATCTTCCTATGATCAAAGTCACACTCCATCCTGTTGTGTCCTGGGACCAGAAACTCGTTCTCTAAAATGTTCATGTGAGTTGTTTTACTTATAAATGATACACACGTTACCACAAATGGAGTGATTTTATTTTGTACAGAGTAGGAGTCACTGTGAAGTAGTACATGATTTTTATCCTTTGGTGAAGCTGAAGTAGCTTTTGATACACACAAAGAAATCTCATTTGCCTCTTTTTTACCTACGATTTCATACCACACATAGCATGAGGTTTTCTCATTCTTTAGATTATGGACAGTTAATTTATATGTCCATAGCTGTCTTTCGTAGAACGCAATTGATGATTATATGCAGGGTGAGCGAAGATACTGTTGAAGATCAAAAACAAGCATTGTCATATTATTCCCTTCTTTTGCTACCATTTTGTCTGTGATTTTAGTCTGATAAGCTAATTCTGCCTCTTTATGATGTTTTTCCTGTTGCTTTAATATTTCTTCCTTATCTTCACTCAAAGCATATGTAAGCCTAATTTGAAATGCATCACAAGAATGGCATGTGTCCGTTTGGGGCTTTTAATGGCAATATTCATATTATGGAAGATATTTGCCCCCCCCCCCCAAAAAAAAAGAATAACCAGCAGGATTTTGTGTCTGTTCTCTGTATTTCTTATACACCTCAGCTAATGTCATGTACGGTGACAAGTACTTTATACTAGTTTCTCTTCAACAACAATGGCTTTCATATATATTCAAAGAATTTAGGTAATCACGAATTTTTCCTTGGAGGCCTCAACCAGGCGAAATTAAAATACAGCTAATTTTACAGCAATTATGTGGTATCTTCAAATAGATAAAATATAATTGAAATGTGGAACAAGAGCGTCATATTTTGCGTGAGGTACCGTTATCACAAGTCACCTATTGGCTTTCCGTTTTTAGCCATTTAGAAACGCGAAAATAAATATCGATTTTCAAAATGGCTCGAAATCGAAAGCAGATAAGTGAGTCGTGATAACGGTATCTCATGTAAAATGATATTGTCTAGGGGAGAGACAAAATATACTATAAATAAACTTATGTTCGTATGCTTAAAACAATATTTCATGTGAGATAATTGAAAGAAAAAGTTCAAAGTTCAAAGTAACAACAATTTCTGTCAATATTTCTGTCAGGTTCAAGATTCAATTCTGTCAATATTTCTCGTGTTCAGGCTCAAAAATTCCCTGGCGCTAGGTAGCTATGGCGGTTTCAAATATAAGTCTGGTGCCAACATAATTAAAATCCAATATGAAATTATGTGTTCCCATATATCAAATTGTATTATTATGGTGCCTAGTTTTGAGAACTGGCACCTAGATCAGAAGAAATATTTTTGAACACTTCTCTCGTTCATAATGCTCTTTCGACAGCCTAACTATCTGTCTGCTTCTATTCGCTATAGCTTTCTTCAACTCCAAACCACCACGGTGACCATAAAAGCATTTCTCTTGTAGTTAGTAAAAAATAATAAACCGCTATATAATACATTCCTATAGCATTAAGATAAGAATAATTACTATTTACCTTAACAGTAACCTAGATATTACTATTTAACTAAATTCATTTGAATTGTTGAGTTCGAAACCCGGTCATCTCCTTCGAAGCAAATTTGAGAGGAGTGACAAACAGAACTAAGTTAGTCTATATGCATCTGACATATAGGGTTATTTTCATTTTCGGACCGTAGAACTGACATTTTTCTACTTTTCAAAAATGAAAATAACTCTATATGTCAGATACATAATGAATAATTTAGCTTTGTTTGTCACTACTCTCAAATTTGCTTCGATGGAGATGACCGGTTTTCGAACAACGATTCATTTGTAGTTTACACTAAGATTCCCTGAAGTTTTCAATACGGTTCAGAGAGGGATACCAGATATGACGTCAGACCAGGTAAATGATGTGACCAGAGAGGGATATTTATGTATCATTATTACCTATTACAGAGCTATTGCTCCCTTTACAATAGGTATTACAGGTACTTTCCTTGTAAAATTACACAGTAAAGTTAATAAAAACAGACATTACAAAAATAAAAGAATAAACAGAGTGAAAAGAAAAGTAACAAACGTTTACAGAATAATGAAAGAAAATAGTACATACATTCAATACATTACATAGTAAAAGAGTAAATACATCGTTTTGTTATATATGTGTAATACATGAATACATGAACAAAGTACAAACCGTAGATATTTCTATATATAATTTCATATGTATTTGATATTTGTTTTGTAGTTTGTAAATATGCATGTGCCAAATCTCATTGCAAATCAGTAGATCTCATTAGCTACAAAAGTACTGTTTTACTTATTAATGTATTATTTTATTATGATAATATAATATTCAATATTCATTGCAAAGTCAACATCACAACATTTTTTCACTAATAGATTATACTTTCTAGTTATCCTTGCTATTGGCTAGTTTTGATGTACGAGTGTATTAGATTTACAACAGTAAAAAGGTAATCGAACTCGTAGACTGTGCTTCCTAATATTAAAATTTAATGAATGTAATAGTTCCTGACTATCGACCAAACCATTAACTATTTTTACAAGAACATTTGATCAATTAATTCCCTCCTATCACACAAGCTATTATAATGAAATTCCGTTAAAAGGGTTCTATACGATATTCTCTCTTGATACGATGATATTTTATATTTTTTTATAAAAGACATCTTAAAAATTTATTTTGTACCCGTTCAATCCTTTTTATATAATATTGAAAGCAGGGAGTCCAAATTATACATCCATATTCTAATTTAGTTCTTACAAAGCTATTGTATAGATTGCACATTACATTTATACTTCTGAAATCAACAAGATTTCTGTTTACAAATCTCAATGTTCTGTATGCATCATTAATAACAGATTCAATATGGTTTTCATATGTAAGAGGGCAACTTATTGTCACACCTAAATCTTTCACTTTATCCTCTCTTCGTAGTATTTCATCATTCATCTTATACTCATATTTATATTTTACTAACTTTCTAGAAAATGATATAACAAGACATTTTTTTTACATTAAAAAACAATCTGTTTTCTACGCTCCACTTGTAACAATTATTTAAGTCAGCCTGCAAATCTAAAGCATCATTCATTTTATTAACTACTTTATATATTTTAAGGGCATCTACAAACAGCAAACAATGAGATGACTTAATTGTTTCCGGCAGATCATTTATAAATAACAAAAAATAATGGTCCTAAGTTGGAACCTTGTGGGACACCTGATAGAACTTCATACCGTACTGAATTAGTCTGATAATAGGAAACATGCTGTTTTCGACTTGATACATAGGATATTGTCAATTTCAACAAACTATTAGAGAAACCATACATAGCCAATTTTTTGATCAAGATATAGTGATCAAGTTTGTCAAACGCTTTAGCAAAATCTGTATAAATTACATCAACTGAGTTACCATTCTTAATTGCATTAGATATAAATTGAGTAAAGGTTACTAAATTTGTCACTGTTGATCTTTTAGGACAAAGCCATGCTGGAATTCTTAAACATATGATTTTACATGATATATTCTTTTGTACAAAATCTGTTCAAATATATTAGAGGATACTGAAATTAATGACATTGGCCTATAATTCTCAATCACATCAGGATTACCTGATTGTGAATGGGACAAACTTTACTAAGTTTCCACTTATCAGGAAATATTTGAGTTTTCAGAATGAAATTATATATATAACACAGAGGCTTCAACATTAGATCGCGACATCCTTTATATATATACTGAGGTATTTGGTCAGGTCCACTGGATTTATTTGATTTTAATTTCTTTATTGATTTCTTGCATTCGTCTTCATGTATGATATCAATATTTAAGCAATTAGGTACTGTCAACTGATGTGTGCTTGGAATTTCGTATGATGGAGGTTCTGCAGCATACACAGTTTTAAAATATTGTCCAAAACTATCTGCTATTTCCTATGTAGACAGTAAAAGTGTACCACGATATGTCATAGTATTGATGTTTCGATTGTTAAGATTTTTACTTTCAATGTAATTCCAAAACTAACTAGGGTTCTTATCAAGGTTCTTTCCAAGATTGTGTAAATACAGATTATATTCCATTTTTATCATTTTCTTTAGCTTCTTACACAATTCAATAAACATAGTTTCATTATACTCAGAATAATGTTTTCTCTTTCTATAATATTCCTTTTGTTTCAAAGTTTTAATTATGTCTGTGGAAAATCAATTGGGAAATGATTTTTTCTTATATAACTTAATTTTAGGGACATTTTCCTCAATAATGCTGTTAATAACCCTATAAAAGTGACCGAATACTTCATTCGGATCTTTCGAATTATATATTCCATCCCAACTAACTTCCCGCAAATTGTTGGGTTTTATATAGTTTAGTAACTTTAGTTTAAGTAAGCTATTATTAGAACATAAGATCTGGTAACACTGAAAAGAAAGGAGAGAGAGTGTGTGTGTCGGATGGCGGTGTGCAAGGCCATGTTGATTTCCAACGTATTGTCTGGCGTAGTTCTACCAACGAAAAAATACAAAAGTATAGATTGTTGACTGTAACATATGGTACAGCATGTGCGCCATATTTAGCCACAAAATGTTTACAGCAATTGGCGAAAGATGAAGGTCATAAATATCCGCTTGCTTCAAATGTAGTATTACGAGATTTCTTTGTAGATGATGTTCTGTCTGGAGCTGACAATGTTGCACAAGCCATAGAGTTAAAAGAACAATTAATTGAGTTGTTAAAAGAAGGTGGCTTCGAGCTAAGCAAATGGGCTTCTAATAGTAAGGAAGTACTTGATTCAATGTCAAGAGAAATCGATGAAAGAAAAGTTTTATATATATATATATATATATATATATATATATATATATATATATATATATATATATATATATATATTTGAAAGTGATGCAGTAAAGGTGCTGGGAATTCAGTGGTGTCCCAGTTTAACGGGTGTTATTGTCAAATATAGCTCAATTGTACGATCCTCTGGGATGGTTGTCTCCCATTACCGTAAGGTCTAAAATTCTCTTGCAAGAATTATGGATATTAAAGCTAGATTGGGATGGTGAATTACCAACGAATGTAAGATTAATGTGGGAGCAATATTGTTCTGAGCTTCCATTAATTGAGTCAATTAAAATCAAACGTTGCTTGATGCAGCCAAATGCAGTAAAATTACAATTGATCGGATTTTCTGACGCAAGTGAAAAAGCGTACGCAGCAGTAGTGTATTTGCGTTCTGTGTATTCAGATGGTCATGTAGAATGCAATCTTATAGTAAGTAAGACAAAAGTAGCGCCATGCAAGAAAATTACTTTACCTAGATTAGAACTTTGTGTTGCATTATTGTTAACTAGATGATTAATACAGTAAAGGAGTCGTGTTTGTTCCCGGTGTATGATGTATTGGCTTTTACAGACTCTACAATAGTATTGTCATGGCTGTCACCTCCTCTTGGTAGGTGGCAGACCTTCGTAGTCAATCGAGTAGTAGCAATTCAGGAATCTCTTCCTATAAACTAGTGGTCTCACATCAACTCTCTATTAAACAGTGCAAATATTGCTTCCCGAGGGCTTGCAGTAAAATATTTAATAAATAATGAAGTTTGGTGGCATGGCCCCGAATTTCTGAAACAACAATGTTGCCAATATGCAAAACACAGGTGTTTCATCCTGATGCTATCAATGAACAGAAAAGACAGGTAGTAGTTATGCATTCGGTAATATGTACGGAAATGATAGAAAGATTTTCATCATTTTCTAGGTTGCTAAGAGCAGTAGCTTGGTGTCTAAGTTTTATTTACAATTGAACGAGTGAGTTGAAAAAGGTACACATTCCAGAAAATAGGCAAGCTAAACTGAGATGGTTATATTCATTTTGTATGTACCTACACCGCTTGAGAGGAACAAAGAACGCATTCATTAATTTTAGGTCCTCTTTACTGAAGTCTACGGGAACGTATGTGTGAAAAATCGAAGATATTTCTGGAATGTGTTCATGTTTCCACCCAGTGTTTGAAAGTTGTGGTTTTTGGAATATGTCCCTTTTTCAACTCACCCATTCAATTGTAGATCGTCAAGTAAGTTGAAGGGAATTTTGAGCACTAGTGAATTAAGTCAGACCTTGATTGCCTTAGCAAAAGTAGTGCAAGCCTCAAGTTTTCAAACAGAAATTAGAAATTTAGAGAACAAAAAAGAACTCAGCAATAAAAGTAGATTATTGAGTTTAAATCCTTTCTTAGATGAGCAGGGAGTTCTGCGTGTAGGAGGTAGACTACGTAATGCTCTAATTTCAGAAGATAAAAAATTTCCAATTGTACTTCCCAGTAAACATCATTTTATTGAGTTGTTAGTATAGAATGAACATTTACAAACATTGCATGGAGGTGCAGACCTGGCGTTAGCCAATTTGCGTCAAAGATGATTTTACGAGGCAGAGATGTTGTAAGACGTATAATAAAAGGTTGCGTAAGGTGTCATCGATTTGAAAAGGACACGACTACACAATTGATGGGTAATTTGCCGTTCGCTAGAGTTACTCCTGGTAAGGTTTTTACTTATTGCGGAATTGATTATGCTGGGCCCATGTTAGTTAAATCTAGTAAGCTTCGAAGCCAGCGAGCTTACAAATGTTATATCTGTTTGATTACTAAGGCCATACATCTTGAGCTTGTAAGTGATGCTAGTACTGAAACATTTCTTGCTGCCTTACGAAGATTTCTATCGCGTAGAGGAAAACCATTGCATGTATGTACTGACTGCGTTAGCAATTTTGTCGGTGCCAACGTAGAGTTAAAAACATTATTGAAATTTATGTTAGATACACAACATAAGGAAAAGTTATCAGAATTTGTTAATACTCAAGGTATTGAATGGCATTTCAATCCTCCTACAGCTAGTCATTTTTGTGGACTCTGGGAAGCAGGTGTAAAATCAGTAAAATATCACCTAAAACGTATTGTTGGTAGTGTAAAGTTAACATTCGAGGTAGCATGATTTTGCTGAAGGATGATCATTTGCCACCGCAGCAATGGAAACTAGGTAGGATCACAAAGGTTTATATGGGTACAGATGGATTGGTACGTGTGGTAACTTTACGCACTACACAAGGAGAATGTAAGAGGCCTATTGTAAAAGTGTCGATCTTGCCTTTTGAACAATTGAATGAATCGAAAATTGTATTACAATTATTATATGTAAGTTGTTGAAGTGTTGACTTCAAGGGCGGGGACATGTTGATTTTTATATATTTTGGTAACTTTAGTTTAAGTTAGCTATTATTAGAACATAAGATCTGGTAACACTGAAAAGAAAGGAGAGAGAGTGTGTGCGTTCGATGGCGGTGTGCAAGGCCATGAAAGCGGACTTGTGGTGGCACTGAACCAATTTTTGTGTAAAATTGAAGCTAATGTGTAACATCATTTAAATACAGTCCACATTTTTTATATAATGACTTTTCTCATTTAGAACCAAACCAAAACACAAATCATGATACAAACTCAAAAAACCTGCTTTAGACTAGTTATAAACTGTAATCGAGTTGCATCTAGCATGAGATGATCTAAGGCCGTTATTTAAGGGGGCCCGAGGACCAACTTTAAAATTTTAAATAGAAACATGGGGCGAGGGACACCAAGTTCGATAAACCTTTACACACTAAACAACGTTGTGGCAAAAGATTGTTCATATGGTTCATAAGATTTTTCATATCGTTCACCGTATTCAAAATGGCCGCCAAGACATGGTGCCTCTATCAAATAAAACGTCCAGTACCACTAATATGAAAACGGTTGAAGATAACAATGGATGAACAGAATAAAACTCCTACAGAAAATCACAGAAGGTATTTATCATTCTAAGGCTCGAAAATGTGCTACACAGGAGAACATGATTAGAGTAAAAGTGCCATAATGCAAAGAAGGAAATCTAGTTCCTAGAAAATCATCGTTCCAACGTCCTCCGTGAAATTGCAAATGAGAACCTTAGCTTTTCCAAATTGTATCTATACAACAAAATTATCGGAAATATATTTTTATAACAAATAGATGTGTGTAATGGAAAAAGTAGGCTAAAATTCTTGTTAAATGGTACCTTCCATTTTGATTGCACGTAATGATTTGTGCAAAAATGAATCAACTGAAATGCGAAACCAGTTTGTCGAACAATGCAATTTTACAACAACGTGTACAAAAGTCGTCTGCACAATATTGGTTCATTGCAGTACCAGTCACTTGTACACCCAAATGTTTCAGACAAAACATACCTATTGCAAGTACAAGTGAGGTTATTATTTGAGATTTTACCATTCATTTCCGCTTCACCCACTTGCGGAGGGAGATCGGAAAGATAATTTTCTACGAGTTAGATTTTGTAACGTGCCCGTTACAAGTAACAGGAAAAAAAAAGAAATTATAAAAATAAAAATGTAAATCTAAGATAAAAAATGGTCAAATAATATTAATGTATTTAATATAATATATGTTAAAGAAGGAGGCTTTAAAATAATAAAAAAAATCATCATTTTTAAAAAATAGGAGAAAAAGACATGAATGAAATAACGCTTGTGAGAAGATTTCCTTTCTATTCACAATCAAGAGCTTCAAGGTCTTGGCTTATACGCTGGTAGGCGTCTGCGCATGGTCACAGCCTTGCCACCGCAAGCAGCTTGCCTCGGCTAGCTGACTTGGGTTGGATTATCCGAACGTGCAACATCTGGATTGTTTGGTTGATCGAATGGATTACGAATCGAAATGGACGCTTGGGCTTTGCTTCGTTTTTTCTTGTTCTTGAAGTCTTCGTTGTAGAAGAGTGTGATATTGAAGTGAAATAAGAATAACCCTAATACGTGAGGATTATGATAATCGTAATATTTCATTTAGTGCAATATTACGTGTTTTTGTTTGTTCTTATAAAATTAATGAAATTAGTGTTGCTTGATAAGTCGATAAAAGTATTGAAAGGGAGGCTTGGTTTAGCTCTCTCTGATTCTGTTAACAAGCAAATTACAGAAAAGTGCCTTTGTAATACTCAGAATCACATAATTATAATTGTTTCTGAATTTTTTATCAAATTTGTGAATGTGGGAAATTGTGGATCTACGTCCCATTTTCTCAATTAAGTTATTGTTTGAATTGGGATCGTTAAAACAAACCCTGAGCATAACCTCACTATACAGTGGATTATTCTTGTTTGATAAGTGAGTCCAAGGCAGTTGAGGGCAGAAAAACTACAAAAATTAGAGGTAAAAAGGTGGATTTTCAAAGGTGAGTGATTTTTCAATTTTCCTATTACATTGTTTGTCTGCGTCAATTATGTGTTTCTGTGGGTCGTCTTTTTGATTTCCATTTGACTAGCCTTTCCGCGGAATATATAGAGATTTAACGCGAGTAAGCTCGGCAAATCCAGGGGAGCAAAGGTGGAGGGATTATACCCGAAACCTTTGAAATGTACTTGTTACCCTATGTTCATTTCAGGTTTGAAGTTCATGATTTTGATTAAAGGAGTAAAAATCGAAAATCTTATTAATTCTGATTTGAATACTTATAAACTGAACGTAAAAATTATTTCTTTTTTAAAAAAAGTAAAAATCATTTGAAGTGTTCGTATTGTTTGAGAGTAATGTTTGACCGGTTTATGTTTGATAATGTTTTGAAGTTACAAGGCATTTGATTGGATGTAGTAAAGTCTGTTGCGGTTGCTTTCCGTCGTGAAATTTCATTTCCAAACTAATTTGAGTTAAATTAGTAAAAATAGTATTTTTTTCTTTTTTTAAAATAAGTATCATCGGAAACTTTCTTTTGATTTGAAAGAAAAGGAAATCTTCATTCAGTATTGAATTAAGGTGCGAATTAATTTCTTATTTAAAGGAAAGAAAAGATACTAGTAGTTAAGTAAGAGAGGTCCTTGACTGGCCTAGAGTATAGGTATTTGCGTCAAACTTGAGAGTTTCCTAACTAGCCTGGAGAATATAGTTTATTGTTCAAATTTAAAGATTTACGATACATCGGATGATTCTTTCTGGAATTTTTATTATTTTTGTCGCTTCTAAAACTGATGAATAAAATAATTGATGAATCCAGATTTGACTTGGCAGCGAAAAAACACAGATTATTATAAATTTTTGTAATAAATATTTTTTCCTGAAATTGTTGTGTTGTTATTTGTTTATATAATTAATATTAATTCATGTATTATTACACCTTCTGGATTTCCGAATTGAAAATAACAGCTGAGCTTTCTAGGTGTTTGTGCGTGTAAAGCCTCTTCTGCGGCCAGGTTGGATTGGGTTTTCCCACCTTGTCCGCTAGGCTACGGATGGGGGCGTTACAAATTGGTTCCAACCCAAGTCCGTTTGTTATTTTTTGTTGTAAGTATTTAAACTCGTTGTTATTTTTGGAATTTCGCAAATTGTTTTTGGCATTCAAAATTTAATTAGTGATTGCTATTGAAACTTATTGTTCATTTATGAATTAATAGTATGTTTGATAAATTGGATTTAAGATGAAGCAAGGAATTATTAGAGTTATTTCCATTTCGTCATAAATTCTGGGTCGCAGTAGTGTTCGTAGTTAGTATTGTATTTTTATGTATTATAGTTATATTATTTATGTTGTATTTATATCTGTATTGTTCGATAATATTACTTATGTGTAATCCGATGGAGTATGTAAGTAGTGATATTCCGGAGCAATATTCAGAATTGATAACATTAGATAGAACCGGTAATCTAGAAACAGATACTAGATCTGATTTTGGACGGTTGAATATGTCACTGACTCCGCCAACTCAAGGGAGTTTTCATATTAGACAACCAGCTATGAGAGCTAATAGTTTGGAATGTGGGAGTAGTTTGCATTCATCGGCGGATGAATACAATTTTAGTAGATTTGTTAATATTGGGAGTTTGAATGAATCTTCGAGATCAGAGGCAAGTTACTTTTAATGAGCCTTTAATGAGTTCTAGTTCTAATAATGATAGGAATTCGAGAAATTTTGGAAATTCAGGTTGTGATAAGAATGAGGTTCCTTCAAGGTATTTGAATCTTAGAGATTATTACCGAAGGGTTTCTCAAATTAGAAATTCAACTCCCAAGACTTCGTTACATCCGCGGTATTGTTCTCCACCCAAGAGAACTCAAATGGGTGACAATGTATTAACAGGGTTGCCAACTTTGCCTAGTACTAATGAATCTTCAAATGTTGAGCATAATCTCCTGATGAAGTATACATTTAAAAGAACTAATGATTTTCTAGAGTCAAAATTTAAGGAATTTAAAACAACAGATGGCAGTAATAATTTGCTAGTTTTTGAGATATTAGCAAAAATTGAGGAAACTCTAATGGATACTAGTTACTCTTTGAGTATGATTCTTTCTGTTCTTGTCGGGAAATGTGAAGGTTCGTTATTAAAAGAAATTTTGTTAGCATTAAATCATCAAATATCTTGGAATGAGTTAAAATCTAGGCTTGTTAATAATATTATTACGCCTGTTGCATTGCATTCACTTATTTCTGATAGAATTTATAGACGTCAATGCCTGTCTGAATCAGTTAATCAGTATGTGAGATCCATAGTAATTGCTATGAATGTATTGAATTTTATGGATAGCGAGTCAGACAGGGTTAATATCATCGTAGGCGGCATGAATTCAAATCACAGATATAAAATGTTGAATTATTACATCCCAGCTACCCGATCCGAGTTAATAGATATTGCTGATAAACATGAATTAAATTTTAGAAATCAGTTGGAATATAATAGGGAGATGGGTTCTTCTCGGAAAAAGACTAATTTAGTAATGCCAAACCATGATCAGGGTTTTAAAAATCGAGAATTTCCAGTGGGTGATAAAAATATTTCTCTGAATAAAGGATTAAATAATTCTTACCCTACTAATGTAAAGAATCGTTTGAAAGTAGAATCTCAGGTTCATGGAAAAAACAAGGTTCCGAATGAATGGTCTGATCAATTTAATGCACCTAATGCTTCAGTCAAAACTATTCCTAGTGAAATGGATAATACCATCGCTTCCTTTGTGGTTGGTAAAATTCATAATTATTTAACTGACATTTGTGTGGATGGAGGTTCAAGTTTTAACATTGTTCGACTGGACTTAGTGCGGCTTTGTGGATTAGAAAAATTTATTAGTTTGACTCCTGAAAAGGTGGTAAATGCTCCGTCCGGGTTAAATTTTTCAACGAACCGGGAGATAATATTGACTTTGAATCTCTCAGGTCATTTTGAGAGAATATCATTTAAGATTGTGGAACAATTGCCTTGCATGTGTCTTCTGGGAACGCCTTTCTTACGATCAACAAACTCAGTTATAGATTATGCTAGAAACTGTTTGATTCTACGCGGTGGTAAGAAACGGGTTAGATTAAATTATAAGAAGATTATTCAACATAAACATCTGAGGGGATTTAAATCTGGGGATAAGCCTGGCCCAAAGGATGAAATGTTAACTGATCATCACTCTAATAAACGAGATAGTTCTATTTCGAACTTTATGGCCTCAATTTTTATTTGTGAGGATGGATTTAATTTTCGGAAGAATGATGCGAGTATTCAGTGTGATTTGGATTATTTAGATCTTGAATCCAAATTATTAGAAATTCAGGCGCCTAGTGCTATCCAGCTGAATCATCTGAGATCTATGATTGATTCAGAAGTTGGAGACGTTCGTAAAATCAAAGATTCCATTGCATCCATGTGGAAGGATGAAAGTCATACGAATTTTGGCAAGACATTAGGTGGTGCGATTGAAAGGTCCGAAGTTACAAATCCAGTTGGGACTCAGTATAATAATTCATCTTCAAGGGCGATTGCGTCTCAGTGATTGATCGTGTTTGTGAAAATCAGGGTGGTGCAATTGAAATATCCGGAATTAACTTAAAAATTCGGGACAGTCCATTGTGAATTCTCGGTTAATGAACAAATTAGGGAATAAAAATAAAAATAGTTTAAAAGAAAAGTCGAATCAACCTTTGGTTTTTGGTTTAACATCTGGAGTTCGGAATATTGAACTTGGTCAAAGTGAACATTCGGCGAGCAATGCTAAGTTGCCAGATAATGATCATGATAGTGTTGTAAAACCCGATGCTAATACTAGTGGAAAGAAAATCAAGCGTAGGAATCATAGGAAGAAAGGATCAAAGAATAAAACTTTAGTGATAGCTCAGGATAAAAACTTAGCTGAAAAGAAAGTGGAGCTTAGACATAGCAGTGGTCCAGTGAATATAGTGGATAAGCTGAATTCATTAGATGGTAGTAGCGGCTCTGAGGTATCAGATATTGATGTCGATCAAGCTGAAAACTTTCACAAGTTGATTCAGAGAAATAAAAAGTTTATTTCGGACGAGCCTCATACATCAGATAGTTTACATGATCAGACTACCATGCAGGTGAAAAACCCGGAATGCACACAGTTGAAAAACCACAATGATAATCGGGATTCTTGGAGAATCAATGAAACGGAGGTGCTCTCTTTCATTGATTCTATAAAAGCTAAATATAAAGATGTGATATCAGATAGAGTAGGGTGTATTAAAAATTTTATTGGTAGACTATATCTAAAGGATAATAAACCATTTAAGGATACACCATTTCCAATTCCAAAAAACAAAGAAAAGATTTTCTATGATCAAATTCAAGAGTTATTGGATCAGGGTATTCTAGAGGAAGTTGATCATTCTAACCTTGCAAGTAGCTGTTTTCTTGTTCGGAATAAGAATAATACTCATCGTATTGTTGGGAACTACATTAAGGCTAACTCTCTTATAGTAAATGACGTATATCCGTCTCCTAATTTAGAAGAATGCCTTACAGGGTTAGCTGATAAGCGCGTGTACACGAAAATAGATTTACGCCGTGCGTACTTTCAAATCCAGTTAGATAAAGGTTCCCGAGATATTACAACTATTGTAACTCCAAAAGGGTGCTATCAGTATACTCGTCTTCCAGTAGGAATTAAGACTGGAAGTAATATTTTGTCTCGTGCGATGGAAAAGGTCTTAGGAGATATGAGAAAAGAGGGTGTTAAATTATTTTTTGATGATGTCCTGATAGCTTCCCATTCAATTGAAGAACATATGAAAACGGTTGAAAAGGTATTGGAACGATTTAAAGAATATGGTATTACTGTGTCCCCAGACAAATGTATGTTCTTTTACAGACGAATTAACTATTTAGGATATGTAATAGAAGGCGATCAAATGGAAATAGATCCTAGTAGGGTGTCAGCTATTAAAAATATCCCTCCTCCTAGAAATAGACGTGGTCTTATGAAAATTCTCGGTTTATTTAACTATTATTCAAGGTTTGCTTCTGAATTTCAAGAATTAATGGGACCTTTGAGTGCCTTGAAGTCACCTAAGGTTAAGTTTGAATGGACGAAGGAGCATCAAATGTTGCTAGACAGGTTAAAGAACATTTTGATTGAAAATGTCGTATTAAAAACACCGGATTTAAACAAGAGGTTCATTGTAAACGTGGACGGCTCCGGGAAGAGCGTAGCTGGGTGCGTCTTACAGGAAAATGAGAAAGGCAATCTTCAACCTGTTGCTTACTTTAGTAAACGGCTTTCGGAGGCTGATAAGCACCGAAGCATATATGAAATAGAGTTTATCAGCCTTGTTAAAACTATTTCACGCTATAAACATTATCTGATAAATGAATTTGACGTACTCACAGATAATAAGGCGTTAACTTGGATTTTGAATAATAGCAAAAGACTCCTGAAATATGGTCCATTAGTGGAAATACTGTGTCAGTTCAATTTTAAGATAAAACATATTAGATCAGCGGATAATACAGTTGCGGACTTTCTGACCAGGATTTATGATCCTTTTGAGTTCGATATTTTGGAAGGACCTGTAGGACTAGCTGCTTTTAAAAAGAACATGGAAATAGCTAATAAGTGGAAACTTCCTTTAGTAGAAGGTTCGATCGATAAGTTACAGCGAGAGGACATCGAGCTGAATGAAATAATAGAGAAATTAGAGTGTGGGGAAAGTGTTTCAGGATACCTTCTGAATAATAAAATACTCATGAAGAAGACCAAATCTGTTATGAATCCATATAAGGTAGTAATTCCTAAAAAACTACGGAAAGTTTTGATAGAATATCATCATGATGACAGATTAGTGGGAGGTCATTCTGGTACTTATAAAACATTAAAAAACTGATGAGGAAATTTACGTGGGAAAAATGAAAGATGATGTTAGAGACTATGTTTCAACATGTGATGTTTGTCAAAAATCGAAAGAAATTAATCAAAAGAAGATGGGTCATCTAGCTTCTGAATTCAGCAAATGGATTAACGCTCATTGGATGTTCGATATAGTAGGTGCTCTCCCAAATTCTCAGGGATATAAGTTTATTTTGATTGGGGTTGATAACGCCAGTCGCTTCGTTGTATTGGAAAAGTTGAGGACTATCGATTCAACTGTGGTAGCAAATAAAATGATGGAGATTTTCAGTCTATTAAGTTTTCCGGAGGAGGCCATATCGACAGACAATGCATCCATCTTTGTGTCAGAGAAATTTAGAACATTTGTGTTTGGATTGGGGATTCGTCATATCAGACTCAGTCCTTATCACCCGGGAGGAAATGCAGCGGAGAGTTTCATAAAAACCTTAAAGGCGGCGTTACGTGCCTATATATCGAAGAAGCAACATCTGTGGAGCAACCTTATTCCTCAATTACAGTTTACACTGAATATTAGCGAACATGAGGGACTGAAGATGTGTCCAATCGAATTGTTTTACGGACGTCCTTATTCAACACCATTAGAGAATCGATGGCACATCGTCAGTTCAGACTATGGTGGCAAGTCATCGGCTGAATTGTTGAATAATGCAATTGTAAATATGGAGAAAAGCTGGAGTAAACGACGGAAGTTGATGATGAGAAGAAAAAACCCAGTAAATTTCAATATTGGCGATAGAGTGTTATTAAAAACTCACGTAAAATCTTCATTGAAGGAGAAAATTGCTAAGTCCTTAGCAGTTAAGTGGTATGGTCCGTTTGTGGTAAGGAGTTTCTTAACTCCAAATACGATACTTGTTTCTGATGAAAATGATACACCAGATTCTTATCGTCGATCCCATGTTTCAGAACTAAAGGTTTATAGAGATAAAAGAACCCTAGATAGAGTTGAGGACGAAAATTAAAATTCCTTAGAAAGACCTTGTTTTATCCTTAAAATTTGCAACTAGTTTATTGTTCAATGAATTTGCAATTTCATTAAATATGTTAGTAATTATGGAAATTTATCAGTTTATTATTGCTATTTTTATTAAAATTTAAATTATTACTTATTATAGTAAATATAAATTTTACTATGGCCATAGTGAAAAAAAATTGTAAATAGCAGTAAAATAACTTTATATATATTTAAGTAAATTTTTTTGAAAAATTGAAAATATTTTAGAATATTTAACGTTGTTTGATATATATACATATAATACTGTTATTCATTTGAGAGTTATTTTAAAGTATATTGTTGTTTATATATGTTTTGTTAAAATTTGTGTCTTATGATCTTTTTGTGTTCCGTAGCTTGCCAAGAAGATGTCGAATAATTCTTTGATTAAGAATTTTTCTCTCTAGGGCGGCGAGTTTGTAACGTGCCCGTTACAAGTAACAGGAAAAAAAAGAAATTATAAAAATAAAAATGTATATCTAAGATAAAAAATGGTCAAATAATATTAATGTATTTAGTATAATATGTGTTAAAGAAGGAGACTTAAAAAAATAAAAAAAATCATCATTTTTGAAAAATAGGATAAAAAGACATAAATGAAATAACGCTTGTGAGAAGATTTCCTTTCTATTCACAATCAAGAGCTTCAAGGTCTTGGCTTATACGCTGGTAGGCGTCTGCGCATGGTCACAGCCTTGCCACCGCAAGCAGCTTGCCTCGGCTACCTGACTTGGGTTGGATTATCCGAACGTGTAACATCTGGATTGTTTGGTTGATCGAATGGATTACGAATCGAAATGGACGCTTGGGCTTTGCTTCGTTTTTTCTTGTTCTTGAAGTCTTCGTTTTTTCTTGTAGAAGAGTGTGATATTGAAGTGAAATAAGAATAACCCTAATACGTGAGGATTATGATAATCGTAATATTTCATTTAGTGCAATATTACGTGTTTTTGTTTGTTCTTATAAAATTAATGAAATTAGTGTTGCTTGATAAGTCGATAAAAGTATTGAAAGGGAGGCTTGGTTTAGCTCTCTCTGATTCTGTTAACAAGCAAATTACAGAAAAGTGCCTTTGTAATACTCAGAATCACATAATTATAAGTTTCTGAATTTTTTATCAAATTTGTGAATGTGGGAAATTGTGGATCTACGTCCCATTTTCTCAATTAAGTTATTGTTTGAATTGGGATCGTTAAAACAAACCCTGAGCATAACCTCACTATACAGTGGATTATTCTTGTTTGATAAGTGAGTCCAAGGCAGTTGAGGGCAGAAAAACTACAAAAATCAGAGGTAAAAAGGTGGATTTTCAAAGGTGAGTGATTTTTCAATTTTCCTATTACATTGTTTGTCTGCGTCAATTATGTGTTTCTGTGGGTCGTCTTTTTGATTTCCATTTGACTAGCCTTTTCGCGGAATATATAGAGATTTAACGCGAGTAAGCTCGGCAAATCCAGGGGAGCAAAGGTGGAGGGATTATACCCGAAACCTTTGAAATGTACTTGTTACCCTATGTTCATTTCAGGTTTGAAGTTCATGATTTTGATTAAAGGAGTAAAAATCGAAAATCTTATTAATTCTGATTTGAATACTTATAAACTGAACGTAAAAATTATTTCTTTTTTAAAAAAAGTAAAAATCATTTGAAGTGTTCGTATTGTTTGAGAGTAATGTTTGACCGGTTTATGTTTGATAATGTTTTGAAGTTACAAGGCATTTGATTGGATGTAGTAAAGTCTGTTGCGGTTGCTTTCCGTCGTGAAATTTCATTTCCAAACTAATTTGAGTTAAATTAGTAAAAATAGTATTTTTTTCTTTTTTTAAAATAAGTATCATCGGAAACTTTCTTTTGATTTGAAAGAAAAGGAAATCTTCATTCAGTATTGAATTAAGGTGCGAATTAATTTCTTATTTAAAGGAAAGAAAAGATACTAGTAGTTAAGTAAGAGAGGTCCTTGACTGGCCTAGAGTATAGGTATTTGCGTCAAACTTGAGAGTTTCCTAACTAGCCTGGAGAATATAGTTTATTGTTCAAATTTAAAGATTTACGATACATCGGATGATTCTTTCTGGAATTTTTATTATTTTTGTCGCTTCTAAAACTGATGAATAAAATAATTGATGAATCCAGATTTGACTTGGCAGCGAAAAAACACAGATTATTATAAATTTTTGTAATAAATATTTTTTCCTGAAATTGTTGTGTTGTTATTTGTTTATATAATTAATATTAATTCATGTATTATTACACCTTCTGGATTTCCGAATTGAAAATAACAGCTGAGCTTTCTAGGTGTTTGTGCGTATAAAGCCTCTTCTGCGGCCAGGTTGGATTGGGTTTTCCCACCTTGTCCGCTAGGCTACGGATAGGGGCGTTACAATTTCCTGTTTAACATTATGTCACTCATACTTTAATAATAATTTTCTCCGTTGGATTATTCTCGAGGCATTGAATGATCAATACCCTCTGTGATTTCCTATACGAGTTTTTTCTTGTTTATTTATCTCCAACCGTTTTCATATTAGTGGTACTGGACATTTTATCTGATACAGGCACCATGTCTTGGCGGCCATTTTGAATACGGTGAACGATATGAAAAATCTTATGCCACAACACTTTTTAGTTCTTAAAGATCTATCGAACGAGATATCACTTGACCTATGTTTTTTCCATTGACAAGTTTGTAAGTTGGGCCCCCATGAAGGGCGGCCCTGGTTGGCACCGCGACATTACAATTCGATTTGCCCCATGGTATTTCCTATTTGAGTTTCTGTTTGGTTCATTTATGTTCAGCCGTTTTCGAGATATTTCCGTAGAAAGATTAAAATGGGCCACCCTGTATGTATCCATAGCTATATACACAAGCACACACACACACACACACACACACACACATATATATATATATATATATATATATATATATATATATATATATATATATATATATATATATATATATATATATAAGCTGCCACTATTATCAAATTAATTCTTCTGTGTTCATTGATAGGAATTTACTCAGCTCAAAAACTGGTACGGACTACCGAAAATTTATTGAAACAGCAACACGGCGACCCAGCGATGGAAGAATGAAGGAAGTGTTCCAATCCTAAAAGGATTATTCTCAACATTTGATTTTAAACACTAAAGGACATAACACCCCAAAGTACAGTGGTGTATCAGCGTTTAAATAAAACAAATCTTGGGGGGAAACCAAAATAAGTATCAAAATGAACATACTTCATTACAAGTTTCCCCACGAAAACTACGTTAAATGTAGTTTAAAGTTTTATTCTTCGAAGTTTTATTGCAAGCGAAGCGAGCAAGAAAATTTTTAAGAAATCTACGTATTTCATCGATAACTGAAAGCAATATTGATCTAATAGGGCGCCAATACTTCCTGGGGGTGACTCATCTCTTACTCATGTAGAACGCCGCTTTTTCTTTTTCCTTGTTCGTTGGGCGCCCCCTTGCTATCAGCCCCAGGGTGTGCGCCTTCTGGCCCCCTCTTAGCTACGGCTCTGATAATGGTAGATGAAATTGGAAAGAGTCAAAGAAATTGGTTGGGACATTAGCTGTATAGAAACTATGCTTTGGGAGTCATGAGGGTAGATTGGGTAGAAGCAAACAGAGGGAAACCAAGAGATTATAATTAATAAATAATAATAATAATAATAACAGAAAATCGAGGAAAGTTCTATGAGAGGAACTCCATTGTTTAAATTATTATCGTTTCTATATTCTTAAATAGTCCATATATCTATTATATAAAAGAGAACGCACAAATCCTTTGTTAGCTCATCACGCTAATACGGCTGAACCAATTTCTTTCATTTTTGGGGGGTTATTAGGATTTGGACCCTAGATGGTTTTTATCATATCACTTTAATTTTTAACTACCAGTGTCTTGAGATAATTGACCATTCAAGTGTCCATAACGTACAAATCCTTTGTTAGTTCATCATAGGTATAAAAATAAACGTATTTATATGCAACCCGCATGACCGTGTCACTCGGCGGGTTAACATAAATGACAGGCGCTATAATGTTAACATTTACTGCAATTTGAAAGCGAAAAAGTAAAAATTATCTAAGTAACAAAGTTTATTGCGTTCCGGGGTGACCCCAGCGAAGCGGGGTGAACGCTGCTAGTACCAAATATCAATGTCATTAAGTCTGCTCTGCACATAATCGGAATAACAAAATATTACAAGGCGCTTTAAAAAGCCTACTCTCTCCCTCTTCACGTAAACACAAAACTGTAGAAACTTAATATTTTTAAAGTTCATCAAGTCAATTGAATTCCACATTATTTAGTCAACAAATTTCTATCACACACACACACACACACAACAAATAAACAAATAAAAAGAAACATAAAAGATAATGTAAGATACAGCTTTCTACATTTGATCTCACTTTCCTTCTACACTTCTCAATGCAACTCAGATCGAAAAAAAAATAGTTAATCATGGATTCAAAATTACACATTTGAAACATCTACAAGATACTATCTGTCAAATAAATATAGAAAGAAGTTAGACTTTAACAATAGGAACAATATTCCATTATTTTTTCAGTATATTGTTTGAGATTTAAAATAATGTTGTTGTCAGACAACCAGAAATGTGAATATTGTTGAACAACACACACGTTTTAGGAATATAATTTTTTAAGCTGACATTAGGAAACTGTATTATCAGGTATTATCCTTTCCTAATTTATAAATTTAGCTTATATATGTAGTTCTTTTGTTTGACGTCATTTTAACTTTTCAATAGTATTAGTTCCTGATAGCCTACTTATAACTTAATAGCTAAGGCTCTGTAGTGTTTAGTCGTGTTTGAAACATCTGGGTAGCCATCTTTCTTTCAGAGATTATATTCTTGCAAATATTCGAGGGACAAATCAATGTTTGCGCTTGAAATAAATATAGTAAATAGGCAAATAAATCATCATTTACGTATTTCAATTTAAATTTGTGTCATGGCCAAAATTAGAAGGCTTCATAGAAAAAGATGACTGAATCAGCGATGACTCAGTGGTAGAGCGGCTCACCTTTGGTGCGTGGGGGATCCTGATTCAATGCTAGGCTGTCATTAGGCTTTGTTATGGACAAACATAATGCTTGTAAGTTTTCTCTTTTTTCGTTTCTTCATTCTTTCGTTTCGTTTCGTTTCACTCTTTTCATCCCATTATTTCGTTCACTATCATCCATACCGTCTCCTTCGGGATTGGTGGTAAATCGAAGGACACTAAACAATATATATATAATTTAAAAAATAAATAGTTGGGCAGGATTCTCTTTGAAAAAAACATCATATTATGTTTTGAAATGATGTTTGTATGTTTTAATCATAGGTTTTACTGCCTATGTATAATGTTTTAATGCCTATGTATAAGCAAGCATTCTCTTATGGATTAATGGAAATGTCCTATCAAATGATGTTGCTTGCTTTCTCATACATTTATCACATAGATACAATATTGAAACTAGAGTGAGCACTAATGAGAATTTTGTAATAACAAGTCTCTTTGCTATGGATTGATCTGATTGTGATATATGGTCATTTCGAATTTAAAATTATGTAAATTCATTGTAGTTATTCCAGGATTTCAGATTTTCAGGAAACGTTAAATGTATTTCTGCATTAACTGAGAGCAATCTTTTAAAGATAACTGATTTTTATCGGTAGCGTACGCGGAATGTCGTCACGAAAGGTTAAATGATTTTTGTACGTATGTGGAAAGTTTTAAAATATTCTTCGAAAAATCAATTTGTTTACATAATACATTTTAAAATTTCTCAAAATAATCTTCAAAAACATCGATACATTATTGCATTCTTAAAAAAACACGAGTCAAATATTTTTAAAAACTCATTCTTTTGCAATCATTGTTTGAAAGCGGCGTCCTCGAAGCCTTTTCTTGGGTTTTGGGAAGAAGACAAAGTCACATGGAAATATATCTGAGGAATAAGCTGGGTGAGGTAACAATACGGACTCCGCTCTCCTGTGGAAACTCCAAAGTTTTCGCTGCTGTGTCTGGTCGTGCATTGTTAGGTTGATAAAGAAAGTGAGACAGTAGAGACTTTTCGGTGGGCAGATCTTCAAGCTTCAAAAACACTTGAAATGCAATAAGTAACGTACGACTCTGCTGTCACTGTACGTCAATCATCTAACTATATAGTTGCTACATAGTTGCCTAACCCCACTCAACCACCTCTGAGTACTTCACAGAAGACGTCAATCAGGAGCATGTTCCTATATGGGCTACTCCCTGACCGAATCTGTAAGATCCAATAGATCTTATCTCCAAGGCTTGCCAGAAGGTGCCAGACTACACACTTAACCGGGATAGAGTCAAAGTTCATTGTCATGCAATGAAGGACTACACCGCTACTGAAGCCGTGCTGAAACAGAATAAAATGAAATACGCTACTGAACAAAATGAAATGAATAAGCATCCTACCACTCTCAAGGCGATGATAAAGAAATTGCCCGTTGACGTTTGAAGAGATGGACTTTCTTGTCATCCCCATTTACCAGATGAAAAGGATAAACAAACAAATTACATAACAACATCCAAACAAATCTCTATTCCTTTGTTTATGGTAAGACTTCCACTAATGCTTCCTCCTCCTACAGCATTCCAAGCTTGCTACATTATCGTATAACTGTCGAATCTTGCCGTTCGGGCGAATTTCTTCAGTGTTCCTGCTGCCAGAGGCTGGGACATACTTACACTACCTGTTCTACAACACCCTGTTGTGTGAAGTGTCCACAAAATTGTCTCACACGGGAGTACCCGAAGAAGAGCGCCAAGATACCAGATTACTGCGTAAATTGTGAAGGGGGTTACCCGGCAAATTTCAAAGGATGCCGTTTATTTCAAGTTGAGAAGGAACGTCGTCAGTATCAGAAGACTCTTGTTCACACCATCTCTGCTCCCACTGTGGAGGGTCGCCTCAACTTACGCTACATACCTTCGGGAGTCACCATCACCACAGCAGTCATGTCATCACCCACTCAAGAAGGGGAACTCGCCACAATCTTGAGAGTTTACGGCCATTTTCCAATATCTTAAATTGTTTTCCATCATATAGATAAAATACACAAGAGAATATCGCAACTAAAACAGGGGCAAGACCACATGGTCAAACTTGTGCTCTGCATTGAAATAATGGTCGATATTCTCGACAGTGGGACAGATTATTTGCCCTCAACTTGAATACAAATTCAGGTCAAGCAGTGCCTAATTGGGTCAGCTTTCTGATGGCTGATATTTTCACCATCAACAGCAGCTTCAACCAAGGGCCCCGATTTCTCTGTAACTTTGGGGATACTCATTCAGATGTGTGTTTAGTTGCAGACAAGGGTCTAAGAAGGCATATATGAGAATTTGAAGACAAATTATATGCCAAATATTGTGTATTCATAAAAAGTACATATAACAATACGTACATATAACAATAAAATACATATGCATAAAAATACATGGGGTCTACATGAGCTTTGGGGATGCCGGGCTCCCAGCCCCCCAGGATCGGTGCGCTTAGCTTCAAACTACCACTAATCATAACATTATATGTGTCAAGGGTCAACCAACCAGCCATCGACAATTTGAACTCAGCGTTCGTGTTCCTGCTTCATTTGTTATAGGAGCTCATCTAGCCATGATGTTATTCCAGGGCCGCGACACTTACGATACCCTGTGCATTGAAATTTACGCATTCCATTATTTTTTTTAACAAAAAGAAGGCAGGGGGATGTTTATCCTCGGAACGCTGTAGCAAAACTTGTCAATATGACCTTGATCTTGACCTACTTGTTTACCCGCTCTGATTTAGAAACACTTCAACTTAATGTTGTGATTTGACGCACTTTTCTGAACTTCCCCATTCCATCGGCTGCACGACTTTTGTTTATGCATGAATGAAACCGAAATTTTGTCATTGTTAGTCTTAGTGTATTGTTATTGTTTAGGCTGAGATACTCGTGCTACCTTTCATCGTTCTACAAAACTTAATGCTTAAAAAAAAGTACTGGTATGCAGTTGAAGAGCTGGGGAAACATTATTGGTATTTCTTTGTTTACTAAATGTGGCAACAGCTGAGTGTTCTCAAGGACATCAGCAGGCAAGGCAGATTCTGGTTTAAATGGTAGTGATACGTGATTGGAGGAAGATTCATACAGCGACACGATTACAATGGATGGCATTCAACGGCATGACAAACATCTTGGCATTTGAAGGCGGCGCTCCAAGTTCCCTTTAAATGCTGCTAGCAAATGAGAGGCCAGCGGTATTGCCACGTTTATTTTGCACACATCCACGTCTATTCCCTGTCACCTATTCGGCTGTAGTTTGTCAGCTTAGCCATAGCCACACCCCTTTACCACTTAGCAATGTCGCATCAGAGCTTGCGTTTTATTCGTTTAGCTGAAATGCCAAGATGTTTGTCACCATGATACAGGCTTTAGATTCGTAGATCGTTCAGGCCCTCGTCGTTCTTCTAGTGGAAAGCTCGCTTACCTTTAGTATACAAGGAGCGCGTACATTACCACCTTCGACGTTCACATTCATTCGGTGTATTCACGAAATAGTGTTGCCTTTGGAGTGTTTATTTACGTACGTCACGGTAGCTCTGATCCAGAGGTTGTAATTCGAAATGAGTTGGGTTCAAATACGTACACAGACAACCAATAAGGTACGGGAGAGCATGACACCAAATACAGGGTTTTCTGGAATTACACCGGATTTTAAAGCCTCATGTTTACGAAAATGAGAAATGTATCAACATGAAAAAAAAAAAAAAAAGCAAAACGTATTTACTAACATCATAGTGATTGAGAAGTGAATGCACACTTTTCAAATAAGTACACACATTTACAATCCATTCATTAGGAACACTTATATGAGAAGGCTGAACATTAAAAACAGTTTTAGTTTTATTCATTTAGTGTTAAGTTTTACATGACAATTTAGAAACGGTTAATAAATTAAACTTTGGTAAAGAATTAAATTATCCAAATACTTATTTATATGTAATTCTTTCAGTAAACAATTACAGGTCCAAATGTTTGTTTTTCAAAGGAAAATTCTTAGTCAATTAAAAGTTGAAAAAAGCCTTGAAACAATTAAACATTTTCCAAAATAAAGTTACGCTAATTAAAGGTGTACAAACAATTTTTACGGCTCAACATTTACCTCGGAGCCTACTCGGATAAATTAATATTTCATGTGTATTTATTTGTAGGTTGGGAAAGGGGTGGCTCAGTAATAGAGCGTTCACCTCTGGCGTGCGCGGTAGTCTGTGGTTCACTCACGCCAAGTGAACTTTGTGGTGGACAAACACCGTATGAGTGTTTTTTCGGGGGTTATCCCGATTCCTCCCGCTTTCTTCATTCCACCATTTCATTCATTTCTCATATCACCGTCTCCTTTATCCTAGCCAGTATAAGCATGTGACATAAAATTGAAAGATTTCATTTTTTATTTGTAGATTGAAGATGTACTCTTACCAACACTCAAGACGTTGATTAACCTGATCTAGTGAAATGAGAACGTCCAACATTATGGTGTGCATCTACTGGTTTAACGGGAGACCATAGGGCAAAAAAACAGATGGTGTTGCCAGTGATGTGTTCACAACTTCAAGTCGGGGATTGGTCAGATTTAGACCTTCGTAGTTCTGTGACAGGAAATTTAATTTTAAAATATGAGCTGAGTCCGTTTCATTTAGTCTTCATCAGCATATTTTTAACTAGCAATAATCTATTTGGTCTAGGAATTAATTTCGTGCGGGTGGACAAGAGATGGCGCAACGAACGGAGCGTCCCACAGTTCCGTGTATCCACACATGTGTTGCAAACCCCTGTCATCGCGTATCGTTCGTAGTATAGGGCAGTGGATTAAAGCGTCAACAACACCAGTTTGTAGTTAAGTGAACATGGCGCAATTTGTGCCTGATAAAGTGTTTTTGCGGGGTGTCCTGCTGCATTACTTTAACATGCAGAAAAGTGCGACTGAAAGTCATCGTATGTTGGTGGAAGTGTATGGTGACCATGCTCTAGCTGAGCGAACGTGTCAGAAGTGGTTTGCACGGTTTAGAAGTGGTGATTTCGGCTTGGCAGACCAAGAGCGAGCTGGACAGCCAAAAAAATTTCAAGACGAAGAATTGACAGCATTGCTCGAGCAGGATTCGTGTCAAACGCAGGAACAACTTGCAGCAGCAATAGGCGTTGATCAAACAACAGTCTCCAAACGCATGAAAGCCATGGGAATGATTCAAAAGATGTCACATTGGGTTCCACATGAATTGAAAGACAGAGACGTTGAAAGACGAAAAACCATTTGCGAATTGCTGCTTCAACGACAGAGCAGAAAGGGGTTTCTGCATCGAATTATTACGGGTGATGAGAAGTGGATCCATTACGAGAACCCTAAACGAAAACAGGCCTGGGTGAAACCAGGTGAACCAGGTCCATCACAACCAAAACGAGATATTCACTGTGCAAAGGTTATGCTGTGCATATGGTGGGATATGAAAGGTGTGGTGTACTATGAGCTGCTGCAACCGGGTGAAACTATGAATGGAGAACGTTATCGACGACAATTAATGCGTTTGAAGCAAGCTCTGGCCAGAACACGACCAGAATGAGAGAACAGACATGATAAACTTATTGTTCAACATGATAACGCTCGCCCACATGTCGCAAAACCGGTCAAAACCTATTTAGAAAATGTCGGATGGGAAGTTTTACCCCACCCGCCGTATTCACCAGACGTTGCTCCTTCGGACTACTACTTGTTCGATTGCATGAACAACGATTTGATTGGACAGCGGTTTACTTCTTCAGAAGATATCGAAACATGGGTCTCTGACTGGATCGCTTCCAAGGATGAGGACTTCTTTCGCCACGGAATCCGTACATTGCCTGACAGATGGGCGAAAGTGGTGGCTAGCGATGGACAATATTTTTCTTAAGGTATTTATGTATTTTGTGTTTGTACTACAGCTTCAATGTGTGCGTACCAACCGCACGAATTAATTCCTAGACCAAATAGAAACTAGCAATACATAGAAATAATCTAGGTTTAATTTTTCATAGGTATTAAAAAACTGTCTGCCTTTAGCATAGTTTTTATCAAAATATTAGCAATAATAACTAAGTAATACATTGAAATAATCTAGGGTTACTTTTTGATAGATATAAAACCACCCTGTCTGCCTCTAGCCTAGTTTTTATCAAAATAGAAAAATCTAGATTTACTTTTAGATAGGTATAAAAAAATACCCTGTCTGCATTTAACCTAGTTTTTATCAAAATATTAGCACAAGAATGTGCTATATTATATGAAGGGTTGAGTGAGCCGAAAGAGAGGTGGCCATCTCAACTCGCGACGGAAATTACGGTAATTTTATTTCGTTGGTGCATTCGGACATGTTTATCATTTCCAGAAGCGTTGTATTGAAGTGGTTATTATTATTATTTTTTTGTTGATACTAGAAGTTAACACTAGAATTTCCTAGTACAAAACTAACACTAGACCATTTAATACTAGAATTTCGACTTATCGCAGTTTTCTCTTCTCATAAAAGAGAGGATATGGCTGAATTAGCTCTCAACTTTTCATGTTGGAAGGCATGAAGGAATGATTTATTACCTGCCTATAGAGAAAGGAAGAATTTATGTAATTTTCGAGCATTGTAATCGTTTACTGAGTAATCCTGAAGAGTTGCTGTGACGTAGTCGGTGAGGACATGGGACAGCGGGGATTCAATACTCGCTGTGGGGTCAACTTTATTTATTGCTATACCGTCATTGCACTCAGATGTTCACCTATTGGCTGTTAATTAAATATTAGGGAAACTGGGAGGAGAAGGCACCAGAGAGTGCTGCTGACATCACCTTAGAGTATGTATCAGTTGCAGACGGAGTTCCCAACTTCAGAGAACAAAATTATCTATATTCGTCTTTAAAATTATCGTATATTCGTTATACACGTGATAATTGTAGAATCAAGTATAATACTAGTAATAATAGCAATAATATACAATAAATTTATCTAGTAATCTTCAGTTTCGAACTCCAACTCACTGTTCTCACCATTAAAAAAAACCTCCCTATTAACACTACTCGGAACAACAATATTTTTCCACTTTCGTAAACGTAATTGAATGTAAAGAATGGATACAAAGTTACTATTTACTAATTCTCAAATCGTTATTGATTTATTGTAGCGGGAATAATCGTTAAAAACTCAGTGTGTGTGTTTTATAGTTATTTAATACACAACTACAACTTACTTGTACACTCAAAAACTATAAAAACGTATGCATTCTAAAATGATCGTATATTCAACTATTATTGTAAGGACATTATCGTGTATAACATTGTCGTATATATTACGATAAATTATCTTATGGTTGGCAAGAATGATTTAAGAACAACTGGAACTTTAGCTCCATATCATTCAAGTATCATTGGAATATCCAGAAAAGGAGTGATGGTATATTTGCTTACCTCATCTTATGATTTAAGAATTCCAAATGTTAGTCGTCTCAGAAACATATTCTCGCTAATTTCTTTTAAGTTATGGAAGCGAATTATTGCCATTTTACTTATAAGCCATCTTTTCTGTTTCATTCGTTGCGTCTTTCTCAATCGTTATTTATTTGAATTTCATGTGATCTACATGTATTTTCTATACGAAGGATATACAACTCTCATCTTAGATTATTATATACTATGGGTCCATTGTCGAATTCAACATTATGACGAGGCTTCATAAAATTTTGTATGTGAGAAGACTGCAGTGGGACTCAACTTTCTAATTAAGTATCCTGTTCAAGAGTGATTCGTAACGGCAATATACTTTATCTTACCCACTATGTATTATTCACAACAATTGTACACATATTATAGGATTTTAATTATGAACTCGTTATTGAAAGTTAATTCCATTGTGTATGCCTTGTAGTGATCTTAACACTAATTAGCTGACATTCAGCATTTTAGTGGACAAACACTATGCGCATAGGTTTTCTTGGGATTCTCCCGTCTCTTACTTTCTTCATTAAACCATTACTATCCACCTTACCATTCCCGTTTTCAATAGCCTCGCTGCATAACCATGGAACATTAAAGTAAATATAGGCTATATATATTCACTAGAACATAAACCTTCCGAAACTAAGATTGATGAGTTCAAAATACATGTTTTCCTTAAAAAAAAAAAAAAAAAAAAAGTTTTCTCTAAAATCCGTTATTGGAGCTGGCACTTGTGTTTAGGTCCACCGAAAAGAGACATCAACTTACAAAGAACTTAGAAGATATTGGCGTATTGTGAGCATTTTTCAAACTCTGGTCTGTTTATTTGAAATTGGAATGCCAATATCATGGTTTGATCTCCCACTATGGTGTACCCTAAAGTCCCGTTCTTGTTTAACTGTAAATAGAGTTGCAAAAGGAAGTCCCGTGATTGAATTGGCAGAAGGCGACCGAGTGTGGAAGAAAAAAAAGAGGCGAGAGGAATTATTCGAGTGTGTCAAGTAGACAAATACCTGCCAAGTAAACAAATGTATGTACTATTATCCATTCCACTTACGCGACTCAACTCATTAAAAAAAATGTTTCTTTTATGTTCCACTATGTAGGCAGGGCATAAATCACCCTGTCTGCCTTCCAAAAAGAAATAATTTTTACCATGAATACACACATTTACAAATTGATGTAAAACTTTCTTGCTTAATGTATTAAGATTCAACATTTATATAAGTTCGTTTTATATCAATATCTGGATTCTGTAATATAAATTATGACCTACATTTTTATAGCTTAAACTTAAAACCAAGTTTTAGAAAAAGCATAGTTAGCTCAAATTACTTTAATTTAGATGCAACTTGTAATAAAAATAGTTATGAATATGTTTGCAAATCTCAGCTGACATCTAGTATCTTTGTTGCAACTGAACTTAGATTCAAAGATTCCTAGTTTATTATAATATATACAGTAGATCTAGTGTTGGACATTAAAACTTAAAAAATTAAGAAAACATCGGATTGACCCTACATTTGTTCAATGTGTAGAGCTTGGAAGGTCAATGCAATGAGTAGCAGTCATAACAGCGACGTACCGCGTCAACCGTCTACGCCTCCTGAATACAGACACGTTAGCCAGGGCTATAGCCACAGTTTCCAGTGACCTGCTGTCGGTGCGGCGTAAGTATAGCTGGACGATCTAGTATCATAGTAAAATACAGAAACAATTCAAGTACATTTCCATTTTTGATCGAGGAAGTATTCTGAGATATCTTTCTCGCGACATTGGTGTCCATGTTTGTGTGAATACAATTGCAGTAGGGTTCCTAACTACAGGTTGACCCATTCTGGAACAGATATTTGACAATAGGCCCATGTATACTCATTTATGATGATTGAAAAGCGAGGAACACATCAGTTACCAGACAGATTTGTTAAAAAAAAAAAGTGTTAAAAGTTAAAGCTAAGTTCCTTAACATTACATTACTACTTTTACTGATATTGATATTCTTTTAAATTTTCATACCTTCCAGTTTGTGATTTCCACTATTATAGCATATAATGCACATACATTTACGAAAAATTAAATTCTCTACAAACGAATTTCTGCTTCCTGCGAGGCTCTGAAATTTAGTATTTTCCGTGAATGTAAAAGAGGACTTGAGCTATGCACCTCACCTGAACAACTCTCAGTTGAATTATCTCGTCCAATGACGAATGGAATGATATATAATTTATTACAAGAGGATGATATACAAGAGAATATGATATTTCGTGCAAATGTTTAAGGTTATTTTATTAGTAGACAAGAGAGAGAGAAAGAGAGAGACTTCTTTATGTAACTTCCTTATGTATCTCACTATAAGCCGGTAGCAGGAAAGTGCAGGAAGGTGGAAGGCTCTATTCTGTTCAACGATTATTTCGTTTACAGAAGTGAGAAATTTAGAATCTTAACTAAATATTGTATTACATATCTAAAGTTAGAATTCTAACTATAGTAATAGAAAATCAATGTGATAAGTTTACTTTATTATGACGCTAGTAATACGACTACAGTAAATACATTTTATGTATCTAGGTTTGAACGCTATTCTTTTAAAATGCAAAATTGCAGTGACGATTTCAGAGGGTGGTCCGGTGGAAAATTCATCCTGGAAGTTACCAAATTCGCTTCAGTATGCTAGACTTTGATCGTTAGTATATTTGTAGTGCTTCTTTCATTCTCCGCGTATTGAAAGTCCTCCGATGAAATTTCTGGAACTATCATTTTGCATGAACGCTTCCCAAAAAAGCCCGCTACAAGGAGCGCCTTTGGCAAGCGTGAAACCCCTACCATCGAGTAGGTAATACATAATCAGACATGGTGAACACAAATATTTCTTTTTAAAACTAATTTTAGTATTCTTATGCTCTACCCAAACGTTCGTCAATAATTTAGTTTGGTAGAAGTAGCAGTATTTTATTTCATTCAGATGTTATATTAAGTATTATAAATGTTTAAACAATATGTGATATTACCATGTCTAATTATGGGGGACGGGTAGCCACACTGATTCTCATTAATGTGTTTCAACGTAAAAATAAACGCTTTTATTGAATGGCTCGTATTCTTTCGTACCGAAAATGAACTTTTCTATAGTTTAGTTAAATAACATTCGTGTGTGTGTGTGTGTTTTAATATATTTACTCAGCATGTAATACACGTTAACTAAGCCTAGGCATCTACAGCTTAACATGAGGTCCGAACTACGTCAACTTCCAGTAGGAAATCGAGTGACCTTTCTCGCAAGTGGTTAACGTGCTAGCTTTCCATGCACATGGTCTCGGATTCAATCCTCAGTAGAAGTGTTTGCCTCGGTTACAGATCCATAAAGTAATTTGGATTCAAGTTTAAGCATTAGGTCACATCTCATAAATGGCGACAAGGGACATTAAACTCCAATGAATCAACCAAATCAGGGCCGTGCTGCCAGCATAAGAGTGTGAACGTTACCCATTCAACCACGAAGGATCCAAGAGAAAATAGTTAAATATTAGTATAACAATTATCTAATTACGTGATTAACATTATTCTGGCGTATTATTAAAATGAAACGTTAATCTTTTATAAAATTGACAGTTATTAGCAGTTTCTGGTTCAAATCTTCAAAGCTTTACAGTGATGTTGCCGAGAAAGAAAGAGAGGAGACAGAATTTTCATCATAAGATACGAAACGAAACAAGAGTCTGACAGAAGCAAAATTACCTTCCCGAGTCAAGAAACAACTTTCACTATACCTTTTCGAGACAAGACACCCCCAAATCTATTGTACATCATGACATCCGTTCGTGCCGATGCGGATCAAAATTGATTTGTAGACATAAGTGCCAACTACACCAGTGACCCGAAGAATTCGTTGCTATGAACGTATGTCCGACGTGAGAAACTCATCACTGACGGAAATGAATTATTATTAGGATTCTCAGCTTTCAAAAGTAGAATGTAGAAACACTTTCTGCAGCCAATAGGGGAAGAAATGTGCAGTTTTGTTTAAAAAGCCTTGACTATCAAACCATCTTATAACAGCACTGCACTCTTACCTACAATAGGAAATAAATCGAACAAGTGTGGAATGGTTTAGTAAAATGAGACTTTTATTTAAAATCAAAGAATCGGAAATCAAATCACCACACACGGTTGATAGAATATTGCCTCTTAAGGCAAAGTGGGTGGCCAAGATTTTTCCAAGAAGACTATAATAAGGTGGAATTATTTTTCCGTAATAAGATAGTATGAGTCTTCTTAGTGAAGAGTGAACCATCAATATACCATGAGACAATTTAAATCAAGCAGGCTCTATATCATATAATATAGTATAGGTCGGCACTTATATGTATATCATATAATATAGTATATAATAAGGATATGACCAATTTAAATATAAAGGTAACCAAGAAACTTCTGTTGCTTTCTGTGGAGGTGCGTGTTCCATTGGCCCTCACCGTGAGTTGAATACGAATGGGGATAAGGCGAAGGTCAGTTGTTGGTGTGGGTATATCCAACATACTACCTGGTTGTAACGGTTCAGTTACATGGTGAACTTGCGTAACGACAGAGTGAACATTGGGACCTCCATAGAGTGTCATAAGAGGGTGGATGCTGTACGAGTTCAGACTGGGATCAAAAGCCGCTGCAGCGGGGCGGAATATATGCCAGGCCTTTGCTGAGGGTGTCGTGACTAAACGGACTGTGTAGCGGTTGTTTAACAATTTTAAGGACGGTGACGAAACATTCGAAGACGCATCACCTGCCGGCAGACTAACACATGTACAAAATGAAGATCTTCAGGCAGCAATTGTGGTCAAGAGTGGCCAGACATGTGAGAAACTAGGACAACAATTCAGTGTGAGTGGAGAAAGCATTCGGCAGCACCTCTATCAACTTGGGAAGCACTACAAGTTGAGTCGATGGGTCCCACATGATTTGACTCTGGGCCAGAAGGCAACGCGAGCAGACACCTGTCTCGTGTAGGGAAGGAGCCATTTCTGGAGAGGGTATTGACATGTGATGAGAAGTGGGCCTTGTGCGAAGCTCCATGGCACCGTCATCATTGGTTAGTATCCCATGAACTGGTTCCAAAACAACCGTAACCAGCACTGCACCAGAATAAGTTCATCCTGTGTGTTTGGTGGATTGCTCGCTGTATCGTGCATTGGGAACTGTTACCAGCTGGTCAGAATATCAATGCAACTGTGTACTGTCAGCAGTTGAGCGTTTCAAGAAAAACTCAAAACTCTAGAGCCAGCACTTCTGAATCCTCCTGTTAGATGACAACGACAAGCCTCATGTGGCTAGGATGACCCGGGACACCATTCTATGCCTTAGATGGGAAACACTATTGCATCTGCCATACTCTCCGGACATTGCACCATCCTATTATCACCTGTTCCATTCCTTGAACAATCACGAGGACGCCAGTTCAAATCCCTAGTAGAGGAGCAAAATGCGCTTGATATCTTCTTCGCTTCACGGCCCACCAAGTTCTACCGCGATGGAATCCATAGTCTTCCAGAACGTTGGCAGGTGATGGGGACTAATTTTGATCTTCCAGGTACGTATTAGGTGAAATATCGATGTTCGAAGTTGGTGGGTGAAAAAGCGACAGAACGTTCTTATTTATTTTTATAGTATTATCCTTTGCGTAATCCTACATGTGACGTAATTAAATATATGCAACCTATATTTTAATATCACTTTTGTTGTTGGAACAGTACCGTTTGTTATTGTTTCAGCTGCTGCCATTCCTATGTGTCTTTGCTTGCTGCTGATGCTCACATTTAACTAGCTGTACACTTCTGGTTACTTGTAGCTGCCTTGAGAAGTCGATTTGCACCAATTACAAAGTCAGCTTAGACCTTCTGATGCCAGGAACACCGTTATTGTCAACTGATATTATGAGGTATCTTCTTATTTTGAAGGCTCTTTACAATTATTTGGAAACTAAATTCCAATACAAATAATGACAATTTAGTCACCAAATTCATGAATAAACATGATAGTAGAGACATTTTAAAGTTCGAACAGAGCCACATCGGAACGCAGGACATTCTTTTTCGACATCGATAGTGTCCTGCTAAAACCGGGACCTGTAGTAACCCTAATTATTATGCATGGTAAATTGTTTCCTTCAATAAAAAACTGATTATAAGTATTAATTTTTTAATATTTCGCTATTTTATCGTCTTGGTTAGGAATTAGTGATGCGCACGAGTCGAGACACACTTTGTAAAATTCGAAACGAGTCGAGACAAACGTATTTCTCGACTCGAATTTTCGAGTCGAGACACAAGTCGAGTCGAGACAGCTCGTTAAAACTCGACTCGACTCGAATGTCTCGAAAATCTTTCTATAATTTTTACTATTGTTCTGAAGAAAGTACTCACTCGGAAACACTCGGCACGAGAATTTCGGAAACTGCAGGACTTGTCAAGTGTTCGAGGAGTGCTGTGGTGAGTGTCTTCAACATGTGGCGAAACCAAGGAGAAACGACGTCCAAACGTCGAGGGGTTGGGCGCTCCCCACCTCGTTACATATGTAGAACGGCGTATTCTGGGCAGACTGGTAAAACAGGACAGGCAGCAAACAGCGTCGGAACTAACATTAGAATTTAATGCTGAGCAAAGTACAAGTGTGTCTGAACTAGTGTTGTAAAATTTTCGGAAATTTTGAACCTGCTGGTAGAAAAACCGGTTTTTTCGATTTCTTTCCGGAAAAATTGGAAACATTGAAAAAAATAAAAAATGTTTGTATTAGGTTAATCTTACTAGTAATGATATCCTATTTTATTTCAAACGCGTGAAAAATATAAGTTCAAAAATTTCAATATTGCGAATATTAAAAAATAGCACTCGAAAATAAAACTATTCCAACTATTATCTGTATTAAAATACTAGATTTACGCGTATATGTTTGTTTGTCTCCACAAAAAGTATATATCTTTGTCTCCAGTCCTTACGACAATGAGATATTGAACCCACAAGTGCTAGTAACTTGCCGTTTTCATTGGTCGATTCCAAATTTTGTGTAAATTGTCCAGTTTTAATGAATATTTAAAAAGAAACATGGCCATTAGTTCTTTATAAATTTTTAGGGGTACACTGGAAGTACTGAAATTTTTGAAAAAGTAAAGCATCATACCCTACGAGCTATATATCCCAATATCACATAGTTGTATATAGGGGTTGTATATCTCTCAGGTGTTTGGTTCATGGCCAAATGATAAGAAAACGAAGGATAACCATTTCTCCAGTCTAACAATAAGATGAATCTTCATTGTTTGGAGAGGTTTTTTTTTCAATGAACACCATATATCACATATAATTAATTGTGTGTGTAATTTATTTAATTATTACGTAATGCATGCAAAAAGAAAGAAAACACTGGTCATGTATGAATTAGAAATTCCAACCACAAGTGGGCTCAAATCTTCCAAACAGTGCTAGATATTAAAAAAAACAATCGAAAAAATTTCCCCTTTATGATAACGCTTGCCGATTTTTATGAAGGCGTCCTTCACTTGTATCTGTAAAGGGACATGTACAGATATGAGGAATGACAAGGAGATTCATGCTCATATGTGAATGATGCGCTGTGTAGAGAGCGCTGGTTCAACTAGTTGAAAATTAATAGTCTGCAGTTATTCATGTTATGTCGTTTATTCCTGGATGTGCATTAATTACAGAACTTACAGTTACACACATTAATTACAGATACATACAAGCCTACCAACATAAAGTGTTCTGTTGCAAGAAATTGGTCTCCTGAATAAAACTGAGTTCTCAATATGCTCTTTGGTCTCGTGAAGTTTTGTTACTTTTAACCAAATTACTTCTAAAGAGAAAGAGCAATAGGCAAATTTCACTAATACTCATGCAATAAAACATATAATTACTATTATTTAATATTCTAATATAGAAACTTCTTATTTATTTATGCACACTTTTATTTATGCACAAAATCCTGTATGTAAACAAATATGTTTTCTAGTGCGACAGATTATCTATTACATATCAAAATAAAAGTGACTATGTTTGTATCTTAATAACTCTTGAATCATCAGGCAGAACTCGATAAAGTTTTCAACATATATGACGTTCGGCACGGTTTTTATCATTTCACTTTGAAAGTGCCACTTGAGGGAAGGAGAGCGGGGAAAATAACAGATATTAGTGTCGAATCCGTAATTTTCGGGGACGCTGAAATGAACAATGACACTTCCGATGTCGTCTAAATCAAAATTCACCACGCAACTTGGCGGAATGGGAGGATATATATATATATATATATATATATATATATATATATATATATATATATATATATATACAGTGGCGGATCCAGGATATGATCAAGGGACGGGCTAAATCACAGCTTGAAGCTATATCAAGTGTAAAACAGGATTGAAGTCCATTTTATCCAGTGTATACCTTAGGGTCAAGGGAGGCTAAAGTCCCTATAGCCCTCTTGGATCCGCCCTTATATATATATATATATATATATATATATATATATATATATATAGAGAGAGAGAGAGAGAGAGAGAGAGATTTTTGGCGGTACGCAACGGTACGGAATACCGGCACCTCTTAAAAATGGTAGCGAATGGTAGCGAAAAATTTCCTTTTTTTCTGTCTTAAAAATGGGTTGACAAGAAACTTTAAAAAATACCAAATAGTAAATGTATAGGTTTATAGATAATCAGAGTTTCTTCGTTTTCCTTGTTTCTTTCTGGAATGAGAGCTGCGAATCTTTGTTCCTTCTTAAAACCAGTTAATAATATTCAGGAATTTTTAGTCGCTAGTACGTCATAGGCTCTGAACCGAGCAGATTTTTTTCTGAAAAGGTTGACGTCACAGAACAAATTTGTCGCTAATTCAATGGCCATTAGAGATGGAAAGTTGAGGGTTGAATTCCTGAGATAAACAAAGGAATAAGGCAAAAGTGGTCGGTGAGCAAAAGCCACACTCTCTCTCTCACATGCACGCACTCACAGACACAGACACACACACACACGTACATATATATATATATATATATATATATATATATATATATATATATATATATATATATATATATGTATGCACACACGATATGGGTATTCAGTAAATGGAAATGTGCATTCAAGATGCAGAGATACTTTATCTATACAAGCCGGCTACGAGTCTTTTGTTTTGGCCATGGGTGCAGTCCAAACTACCCTTTCCTCCTACCAACTTTACAATTTAAGATTGAGCTTCTTTCGGGATGTGTAGCCTACCGAAGGACCACACAGATGTTATCGAAACTATTGTGCTATTATTTCTTTGTATGCTATGACAGAAATATCTTTAGATATCAAAGCCCGCTCACTTTTGTTACTTGCGGATACGTTGAGAAAAGCAATTTAGTAAACCAAGCTTTCTGCCTAAAATCTTTGTTGTTGTTGTTGTTGTTTGTTTGTTTGCATTGAGAAGCGAGTTTGTGCTCAATTACAGGTAGAAAAGATTGAAGTTCCGACCACAGCAACTCAAGAGATCCTGTGAACCTTAAAATTTTGCAAGCGGCTTCGGTTTCGAGGGCACTAAAACGTCGTGGGATAGATTTTCAAAAATGAAGTATCTTTCATTTAGTTGGTCGTGTAATTTGTTGTGTGGTGTTGCAGACAAGAAAGCTGTAAATATTTTCATATTATGAAAATTTTAATTAAATCTTAAACGTACGTATAAAAGTGCAGTGTGTAGAGGAACGTCGAGTAGTTATCTCCAGATAAGACAAAAAATATAGTCGCTTTTTTGAAATTGCCAAGGACCATGTAAGTACATTTCTTATCCTATGAACCATGTTTTAAAATATTATGCCGTATTTTCGTAATTTACGTTGCTGTAGCATATTGCATCCTATCACAACGCAAGACAGTATAGCTTATTCTGCTCCCATAAGATAATAATCAAATTAAAAAATAAAAATCATAATTGTTTTGTAGCTTTCTTATATTGAAGGTAAGTAAATTAAAATTACAATTAGTGTTAGCAAAGGCAAATTTATCATACAGTATGTTATTTTGCTTTATTTTTAAGGAAACGGAACGATTGTTTTCAAATGCGGAGGCGCTCTAATTTCTGACCATTCACTTTTCTTTACGACGTCGATTTCTTTTTAGACTTCATCGCTAAGCCCGAGACTGTTCAAAACAGTCTACATAACTATATTAAATTCAGCAATTGCCATAATCCATCAATTTGCACGTGTGATCCTACATGAAACAAATATAAATTTCTGTCGTAACAAGCTATCGTATAATTCATTTCACGGCTTTACAATTACATTCTGTATGCAATGAAAGTTCAACGTTATGAATAATATTGAACTACATATCAGAGAAATGTCAACAATGCCATTGCTCGCAGCACGCGACGGATAAGACGATTTGTAAATGCAGTCCGAAGATAAAATAACACCATATAGACAAATTTCAAGTTAAGTAGAAACGCGAAGATTATTATGATTAATATTTTGGTTACTAGGATATATAAACGATCGTTCTTTTCAGGAATGTTCACTTACAAGTCAATTTGTCTAATTACCTATTCGTATGGGCCTAAGCTAATGTTTACTCCAATTTATTATAAAATGAGGGTCATTTCCGTATAAACCAGAACACTAAGTATAGGATATTAGCAACGAATAATACTAAATTTAGACGCGATGGCGCTAGTAATCGGAAAACAGCTTGTGCACAACTGAATAATCTTTGCACTATTTTGTTAATTATAAGCCATGTACTATAAAACTACGGTACTAACTACTATGAAATTCCTCGCTATGGAGTAACGTACTTGTTATGACGGACCAAAAAGACAAATAAACAAACGACAATACACTCTCCATCACTAAATATTTCATACTCCCACTCGCACCTTAATCCTAAAATCTACACTACTCAATTAAACACATGCACATTATACTCCAAATACCCAAGAAAGTAAATACTGATACATATAACTATACATGCTAATACATATTATTACACCACTCGACTATATATGAATCAAATAAGATTATTCAGTTTCATCAATCGGGTCTATGAATTGAAACGAGGAGACGAAATGATCAGAGCCAAGTAGCCCTTCTGCAAACTAAATCATGTTTTCAAATTACTGCTAATGCCATTGAAAGGACATATCAAAACTGCTAATTGTGAGGGGTCCCTTTCCTGAACGGAAAAGAACTCTAATAAAAATTTGTTTAACCCATTTTGGTTGGAAGCTTAATCAATTCCGGAATAAATGAGAGCCCCTTGTTTACGTTTATGCTAGTATAATGTAAATCAACTCATCCACAAAGAAGCCTACGATTACCGCCATGTTAATGGTAATAAAAAAATCACATTTCCACGTACACAAAACTATACTTGGACAGGCCTAGGGTAACCTTAAAACTGAATTCCGGGAGGGGTAAAAAGGAGATTTAAATGTTTAGATCACTGAAACTTCATTTAAAAGTTGAAGATTTTCAACACTAGAATCGAAGCTCTTTTATGCTACTTCTGTCCACAATTATTAATGTTTACGAACATGGCGTGGCTGAACCCAATCCTTATTTTAGATTTTTTTGACTGATTTCACTGTAAAATTTCACGGTTCAGGGCTCCCTTCCGCTTCCTCGATGGTTCATTTTTTAAATACTGTTAATTTTACCTGCTTTTACCTCCTTTTTATCGAGAAATCCCAAAATTTGGAAGAGCCGATGTAGCGTGCTGTGGCTTGGTTTTTGTCCGGTTCTAGAATAAGCATTCTCGCCCTTGATATCAGAGCGTCTGAAAATAGTTCAATCAGGATCAAGTGTTTTGGCGGGGAAATTTTTAAAACGAATGAAAAATAGTCAAAACTGGATAAAACCGGATCTTAGGAGGATATGAGCATCTCAGAGGGACGAAGGGGGTCTAAATTATTCTGCCAAAAATCAGATTGGTGGATAATTTCAAGAATTTCTGTCCAATTGTGGGCCTATGTTTTTGTATAGCAGTAAGATGAGAATTTCAATACTCGTCGATCTGAAATGTCCATATATGAGATTAATAATAAGATAATGTATAAACACTAGCGTGCGCAGGACATTGGGAATGTGGGTGCCAGATCTAAAGTACCACCATATGGAATGTCGTCCTCCCCCCCCCCCGTTTCCCCTAAGAAAAGATAGCGTCATTGCACCCGACGCTGAGTCGGCGACTCATGGCACACATGCAGACGGGAAATAATTTACACGTAATCTCTTCTCAGTTTGTAATAATTCTACATAAAAAAGTTTGTCTAATGAAGGTGCCAAAGCACGCCTATGTGTATAAATAAAGATATTATTCCCCAAAATACCAGTACTACTAGATTATTTAAAGGTTCCATATTAAGTTTGGTTTTATTAAGCGACGAATAAATATCCTACACGGACCGAAGTTATGTTTTGAAAACTCACGTAGTACAGTGCGGTGAAAAATTATTGGACCCTCTAAACAAAAATTACATTAACTGTGATGATACATTACAAGATGAAGATTGTAGGGTAGCAGAGACCTACATTCGAAATCATGTAATGCAGCTGTGCGACAGAAAAGCTGTGCGACATGAAACAAACGGATCTCCAAGCTATAAGAGATCTTAGCGATAAGATCAAGCGCAGCTTCATTACTATCAACAGAAACTCAATCAAGCTGCAAGAAGTGGTAAAATTCCAATTTTCCGAGGAGATCCCATTCAAGTTTGAGGTATCTCTATCCTATAATGTTGAAACCTGGAAGCAAGTGAATGTATGCAAGAGAGGAAAACCACCCAAATGAAGGATTTAGATTTCTGGGCTTTCGGCATCTGTGGCCATTTAGCCCGTCACGTATGAGAGATGACGTCCCTTAACGAGCACACTATCTGGGAAAAGGAAAATAAGAAAGAATTGGGGAAAGAAGAAAGAGGCCAGGGAGTAGATATGGTAGATACCACCCCGGTATTTGCCTGGTATGAATGAGGAAAACCCAGGAAAACATCATTTAGGATGGCTAGCCTGAGAAAGATTTTACAATTTTTCGACTAAGTGTCCCACCGGAAATCGAACCCGGGACGACTCGCACTGAGGGCGCTAGCGTTAGCGTCTACGCTACCACTCAAATGAAAGAAGTCTCGTAAGTATTCAGAAATTCGACCCATTAATCGTGAGAAAGCGAAAGACAAATGTCCCTGTACAGAAAACATACCGTCCATTCACATTCAGAACTTCTACAATCACACTCTGAACAACCAGGGCGCAGCACTCGTTCACTCTACATTGTTATAATCTATTGAACAAAATACAATAACTTAATATTATAAACTGTTATTTGTACATGTGAACACGATTTCTGGGTATGTTGTTGTACTACAATAGTCTAATAAATGCTGTTTTTTATGTTACCCAAGGCACGAAAACCAGTAAGATAGTACAACTACCTTTATGGAAAGTGGAGAAACATGACAACCCACAAAAATTGTGTTAATTACCGTAATAAATCGTTACCAATTTAGGCAAAGAAAAAGTTCCATTAGATAATAATTTTGATGGGAAGTTCATATGGTAAGTTGGGATGCACGATTTTGCGCATTAGTTGTGAGCTTTAAACTCAATTTCTGAAAATTTTACTTCTTGAGGGTTATCAACTTTTTCGACCACATCCCTTTTTGATAAATATATAGAAGAGGGAATTTTCGGGTCTAGGTCAAAACTCCCACAGCCAAAACTCCCACAATGAAGAAATGTCAAAACAACCACATAATCGGTCACAACTCCCACACAAATTGACAAATCTCCCAAACGCAGGAATGGTCAAAACTCCTACAGCCAAAACCCCCACACTCAAGAAATGTCAAAACGCCCACAGAATCGGTTATAACTCCCACACAAATGGATAAAACACCCATACATAGCAACGATCACAATCCCCATATAAATGGACAAAACTTCCACACGCAGAAATTGTCACAACCTCCACACAAATGGACAAAACTCTCACACAATCGGACAAACCTCCCACACTTTGAAATGATCATTGTTGCACGTCTTGTAAGTTTCACACGCTGAAAATAATGAAAAGAAGTACAACGGGATTTGTCCACTTATCACCTTCTCCACTTTGGATCATAGGCGTTTTTTGGACCTTTCTAAATTATTTCATCATGTGAAATTTATAAGACGGCAACCAGGATCATTTCAAAGTGTGGGGAGCTCCTTTGTGGCTAAGCGGTTAGCGTACGCGCTTTTGGCGTGGGAGACCCGGGTTCGATTGGTTCGGATTCCACGTTAATCCGTAGGTCCACGTCTCATATAGCCTCGCTGCTGAACGGGACGTTAAACAAAAGTCAATTCAAAGTGTGGGGGATTTGGTCGATTGTGTGGTGTTTTTGTCCATTTGTGTGGCGGTTGTGACAATTCCTGCATGTGGGAGTTTTCTCCATTTATATGGGGATTGTGGCCGTCGCTATGTGTGGGAGTTTTGTCCATTTGTGTGGGAGTGTATGACCGTTGGGGTTATGACCTCTTACCTGTGTGGGAGTTTTGGCTGTAGAAGTTTTGACCGTTCGTGCATTTGGGAGATTTGTCCATTTGTGTGGGAGTTATAACCGATTGTGTGGACGTTTAGACATTTTCTGAGTGTGGGAGTTTTGGCCGTGGGTGTTATGACCGTTGGTGGATTTGGGAGATTTGTCCATTTGTGTGTGGGTTATGACCGTTTGTGTGGGCGTTTTGACATTTTTTGAGTGTGGGAGTTTTGGCTGTGGGAGTTTTAACCTGCAACCAAAGTTTTGCTGGACAAATTCCTAAGAAGCGAAGTACTTATGAAACAAATTACGTACATTATTTAAGCTTTTGCTTATTATTTTAGTCATACGTGATATTATACCACGTTAAACATATTATTACTTCCTCCGAATTTTGCGGAAAAATTAAACTCAATACGAAATCACTGAAAGGAAGCAAACAGGAAATATTTACATTTGAAAGGAAGCTTGATAATCTAAGAACTTATCTCCGGTATGAAACACCAAGCTAAAATATCCAGTAGTGTTTTCTAGACTTGATAAAACGAATAACGAACATCATGAATTTCAACTTAAACATTCAATTCATCTTAGTGTTTTATATGTTGGTTATTGAAAGCATTGCATGTGAGTAGCATTAAATTAATATTACTTTTGTGTTTCTTAAATTCATACATCATTATTCTAGTAACTCACTTTATTCCTTAAGATGAGTTATAGTGGAGATTTTCATTTATATTCTTATTCAATGTTAATTTTCTAAAGGACAGCCTATACCGGTATTATTTCTCAAAGCCAATTGCTCAGGGCCTAGGCTCTAGAGCCTATTTCTCAAAGCTAATATAGAGAAGTAATACTTGTTCAATCACTTCTGGTACTAGTCTAAATATACGAGTATGTGTTTCACGAACCTCCAAAGGTAAAATACCAGCTAGAAGTCCTAGGACTAATGTTGGAAGAGCAAGTGACTTCCTTAATAGTGATTCCATTTCACAAAACATAAGTGTGGCGCAGTATGTTTGTAATATACTAGTAAATATTCACAAGAGATTTGAAAGTAGGTTTCTGTTACTTTACAAATATACAAGGTAACCAAACAAGTATTTGCCGTTCTAGACCAGTGATAAACAAAGATCAACACAGTCAACGGTACTTGCTTGAGATTTCAAAGTTATCTCCATCAGCATTCAGCACCTTGTGCCATGGTTCCCGCAGCTGCACAATAACCTGGTAATAAAATTCGGCGGTTGTGCGTGCAAAGAAGTCCGTGAGTGCGTTTCTCAGGTCTCCCTCAGTTGCAAAGGATCTCCCACGGAGGTCGTTGTCGACGGAATGAAATACTTGAAACACCTCGTAATATGTTGGTGCAAGGTCCGGTGAATATGGTGCATGGCACAGTGTTCACAGCCAAGTTGCTGAAGGGTCTTCTGGGTCCTCTTTGCCACATGTAGCTTGACATTGTCATGCAGGAACAGCACACCCTTACGATTCACCAATATTGGCTTCTTCTGCTGCAATGCACAGTGCACCCTTTGCAATTGTTGAAAGTAGAGATCAGGAGTGAAGGTCTAATCAGGTGGAAGGAGGTTGTAATGCACTACTTACCAACAATTCCATTATACAGAGAGCGTAACCTTTCGTAGGTACAGAAGTGGTCTTGAAGTGTGAGAAACAGGTTCACGTGGCGACAACCAATGTCTGCTGCGCTTGACAGTGTTATATAGGATCCACCTTTCATCATCAGTGAGCAAACGATCAAAGATGGATGTGTTCAAGTACCGAATAAACAAGGACAAACAAGTTGTCACTCGTTCCTTGTTGACTGGCGACAATGTGTGGGATACCCACTTGCTTAACTTATATGACTTCCGTATTCCATAAATGTACAGTCTGGCTGTTTCAGCGGAAATATGGAACCTTTCTACAAGTTCATCACACGTTAGACCACTGTCCTCCTCGATGGTAGCTTTCAGGGCCTCATCATCCAACACATGAGTTCGTGTACTGCGAGGTTCATTCGAAAGGCTCGCACCTTCCGAACAAAATTTCTGTAACCAATGCCTAGCGCTGCGTTCTTTGACGGTATGCTCCTCAAATGCCAGATATATGCGGCGACGTGATGCGAAAGCTGACAGACCCACTTTAAAGTCATACAACAAGCACACGCAAATAAGCTGCTTCTATACCTCTATTTCTCTTCTACACTGCACGAGCTATGAATACGGTATCTCCGCAACGTGCCTGTATTACTGAAGGCGTATGGCCAGATTAACGCTAGATAGCTTGGCAGGCTCATGCGTTATTTCGTTTCCACTCTGTGAGCACATGATTAATGGGACGCAAGAACTTTTTTTGTTACCTTGTAAATAGTTCGGTATTGTTCTACTGGAACAATAATTAAACCGAGTTCAAAACGTGGACAAGTAATTGTACACAAAAAATTACCTACTGATTTATCTAACACTCTTAATAAAGATAAAATAAATTGATTCTAAGAAAACTTACATTATACATCCCAAGGAAATCTCTCAAATAAGTTAATAATTTTATTTTTGAACTTTAATTACATTGAATTTTTCTATTACGCCTACCAATTTCTTTTTAGTGCATTATACTGCTGATTGTTTCATTTATATGTTACCTGGCTGCATATTTAGACTCCAAAGAAGTGTGCAGAACCACTAAACAAATTTTTTAAACCATTTTTAAACCAGGGCTGGATCCAGGGGGAGATCGCCCCCCCCAGAAGAGGAAATTTTCTTATTTTATATATAAATAAAACCCATCCAAGAGTTTGGAGCTCTTAAAAGTATCTCTAAGTAGCAGTATTACAACTCACCGCCCTCCCCCGAAGTCCGTCCTGGATCCGCCCCTGTTTTAAACTGCGGCCTGGGGTCCCTGTGAGTTATTTAGAATATATTCAGGGATCAACAAGTCAATCTAAATTTTAGACTTCATTATTAAGAAGTGGAAGAATGATAATAATGTTGTACAATTCCAATAAATCTTTCATTACAATCAAATTGAAGTATTTCAAACTATTTAAACTGTAAATTGCAAGCAATAAGTAGTTAATTTCATGCAGGTGAGAACTGGTTGTTTTATAATTTACTTCCTAGATGGGGTTCATATTGCAAGTACTTTGAATGTAGTTGGTATGCAACATGTATACATGAAAATATGAAGTTTTCCGGGTAGTAAAGGGAACTCTACAAACGTTATGTGCAATCAGAACGCTAAGAAATTTCATTTGAGGTATTTAGGTAGTAATATCAAACTACAGTTCTCATAGCAATATTTATTGTTTGTAAGGAATTAGGAAAAAATGAAATATATTTCAAGTTATACGTCCCACTGTTATGCCATCTAGCTTAAGGAGACAGTGATAATGAGAATGAATGAAATGATGCAATGAAGAAAGTGCGAAGAAATGTGGGTGCTCCAGGGAAACCGAGGCACACAAAGCCCACTTGGCGCGAGGTGGGACCAAACCACGGATCCCATACACAAGATATGAATGCTCTACCACTGAGCCACCACAAGCTGTTAGGAATTAGGAATTATGTGTTTCTGAGCATTCGGCATCTCTGATGTTTAAAGTCCGTCACGTATGAGGGATTACAATCCTCGGCGATCATACTATACGGGGAAATGGGGAAGGAAGAAAGAAAAGGCGAAGAAGGGGAGCGGCTTGAGATCTTCATGTTAGGTACCATCCTGGCATTTGCCTGGTATGAATGAAGAAAACACAGGAGAAACATTACTTAGGATTGTTAGTCTGAAAGGGCTTTTACATCTTTTGGCTGGAAATCGAACGAGGGTTGCTCGCACCAGGGTAGAGCGTAAGCGACTATGCTACACGAAAGGACATATTTATAGTTTGTGATAGTCGTTCGTCTTTCCGTTAGAAAATACAGTTTCAAAATAAATGAACGATTATTTCGATGGTTCAGATTACACTAAAGCTTTAATGTTATTGGTGGATCATTATTGCTTCGGAATACCATATTCGTAACCTTAATATAGAGGCCTACGTATGTGCTGGGACAATTTCAATCTGGACGAAGGATATAATTTATAAGTATGGTTTTGGTGTCCCCATCCCTTCGCTTCTTCTGTATTGAATTGGAGTAATCATATGTAAACTATTGTATTTAGTTTCACGAGAGTATAAAGATAATTTGTAAAATGCATATTAATTATGTTTGAACTCAACCTTAAAAGATATTGCATATTGGTTCCTTTCCTTCTCTACATTATTTACTGTTTATTTCTGACGTTTGCAGAAACTTATTTCTTATATGAATGCCAGGCATCTAAATTTATACTTAATATTTCAAAATGTTGCTATCCACAAAATTTTATTTTTAATTAAGATTTACATATTTGTATCATGCACTTCCTAAAAATGGTTGGTCTTTGATGTGACAAAATCAACCTAAGAAGATTACTTAAAATATTCTTTATTTATTTGTTACGATAAATTATAAAATGAAATGAAATTTTTTAGTTTTACGTCCCATGGTTATGCCGGTTAGGCTAAAGGAGACGGTGATGATGAGAGATGAAGAATGAAATGGTGGAATGAATAAAGTGGGAGGAAACGGGAGAACCCCTAGAAAACCCACGCACACGGTGTTTGTCCACCACAAAGTTCACTTGGCGGGAGCGATAAATTATATATCGTGTGCCAAATAATAGTATTAATATTTGTTGATATAGCTTTACTTATGTTAAGCTAAAAGATATTCCGTTATAATTATATAAGTACATCTTTGTGTGCTTCAACATTTTTGTTCATGTCCTTGGTATCCTTCAATATTTTTGTCCGTTAATTTACTTAACCTTTCTGTGTCAAATTGCTAAAGAATGCGTTAAACTAGATATCTTTTGATTCCATTATCACATTCAATATTTGATTTCAATTTTACTCTAAGTTAAGGATAAATTAACTAGCACTACAGAGAATAGTCAAAATCGGCAATATTTTATGTAATTCTTGGTTTTCTACATATTGATCAGGTGACTTGTAGAGTTGATAACATCCATTCAGACATTAACCCCCTCCCCCTACACACTCGCCCATTGGCACCAAAATAGTATAAATTGTTAATGCATATACATACAAAATTTTCGCTTGTAGAGTAATTCGGGGGTAAGTGACCATAGGGGTGAAGTGAATAGATTTAAGCTTAATGATATGTGGTAACAAAGCATGGTCAGTGTTGACCTTGCAAAGCCCCTGTGTGTGCAGGATTGAGTTTAGGGATGACGAAAAAGGTAGTATACAGAGGAAAGAAGCGAACTATTGAATGCAGCGAGCACGGACAGCAGGGAAGATGAGTACATTTGTAGTTTTTTTGTTACTATTGTAATATGAAACAGTAAGAAACTAGGGCAGTTCTTTCCTGAAGTAATCATATTGTACCCAATACTTCTACAAAAGCATGATGCAACTATTAGGTACGCACGTATAGCTATATACCGAGCGAGTCAAAAGTCCCTTGCCATATGCCAAGTCTGTAACTAATGAAGATATGAAAAAATGGAAACAGAGCATTTTGATTGCCAAGTGTGGGTTGTCAATCTCAAATGGTGGAATTTTCTTAATCGAACCAACCGTTTAAGCTCGACACTGGTATAACACCCAATAATAAAGAAAAATGCAACTTTGCCACGTCAGTGGAGGACAAGATGGAATGAAATAATATGGAGCGTGAAATACCCTGGGCCAAGGAGAATAGAAAGGGGAGAAAATTAAAGAACGAAAGAACAGATCTATTTGCAGGGCCCACGACAGTGGCGTCAGCACCACAGGGGGGGGGGTGTAAGAGAGAGGAGGTATACGAGGAAGACAAACAAATGAAAAATAAGTCTTGTCGTTTTCTGACAGGTTTACTGTGAGAGGCAAGCGTGCGGAATCCAATATCTCAACTGAAGTCGCCTCTTTCTATGGCCGGGTCCTACCCTTTATTTATTGATTAAGGTATGTATGGAAGAAAAGGGCTAAGGGAATGGTTCGGGCCACAAACGCCGAGGTCACAGCGGCCCTTTAGGTAAGATGAGGAATGGGGAAGGTAGCAGCCCTGGGCAGTGTAGAGACGGTAGCATCCCGGCATCCGCCTGGTGGGACTGCGGAAAACGATGGAAAACCGCAGTCGGAATGACTGGATCGTGTCATTTCTTGTGTCCCTGTAATTGCCTATCACTGGTGTTTGCTTATGTATATACAGATGGTGATCAGAAAAATGGAAACACCTGAACGAAATTGCAACTTACCAGATGTCGGGCCACCTTTCGTCTTCAGAACAGCCTTGATGCGACGTGGGATGGAGGCATAGAAGTCGTGAATGGTAACAAGTGGAATTTTACACTATTCCTCGTGTAGGGCATCGGCCAGTTCTGTGAGAGAGGACGGAGGTGGAAATCGTCGCCGGAGTCGTGTTTCCAAGACGGACCACAGATGTTCAATTCTGTTGAGATCTGGGGATTGGGCGGGCCAGGGGAGATGTTGAACTTCATCCCGATGTTCCTCAAACCACGCTGCAACAAAGCCAGCTGTATGAATTTGTGCATTATCATCCTGGAAGATGGCGTCATTGTCCGGGAACAACATCCGGGCCATAGGATGCAAGTGGTCTACTAAAATTGCGACATAATCGTTGGCAGTGATTCGTCCGCTAAGTGTGACCACAGGACCCAATGAAAACCATGATATTGTGGCCCACAGCATCAACGAGCCGCCGCCATGTTTCACAGTTGGGCGGAGACACTGCAGATCATAAGCTTCTTTGGGCGTTCTCCACACATAAACACGGCCCGTGGTTGGGAATAGGGTGAAGGATAACTCATCCGACCATATCACACGTTTCCAGTCCTCAACGGTCCAAGTTGCATGCTCGCGGCACCATTTGCGGCGTGCGAAAGAGTTATGGTCCCTGATGAGCGGTTTGGCCCGTGTAACACGACCCCGTAAGTTCATGTCATGTAATTCGCGGCGGACTGTGATTGTCGAAACAGGGTGGGGGAGATGCTGATTGAGTTCCTCCGTCACTTGCTCCGCAGTGGCACGACGGTTCTGCGTGACAATGCGCTTTAATACCCGGCGTGACCTGTCACTCATGATTTTCTTCCGCCCACTGTTCCGCTTCCCCGATGTGGTTTTCCCGTGTGTTGTGTAGGCCGTCATCACCTTCGACACTGTCCCACGCGACGCACCTAACACAGTAGCCACTACCGTCACACTCACTCCACATAACCGCGCACCAACAATTTGCCCTCTTTGAAAATATGAGAGGTCTCCCATTTTACACTACCTCCGTCTGCCGCAGCCACTGGACACTGCTGTTCCACTGCGCCTGACGTAGTATGGAGACCGACCTAACAGACCACCACCAGCGGTCCGGCGCTGGGTGCGCCACGACAACACTGCCAACCTATACATCTGACGTGTTGCCAACTAGAGGTGTTTCCATTTTTCTGATCACCATCTGTATTACTCTTCCATGTGGTTATTATTATTATTATTATTATTATTATTATTATTAGTAGTAGTAGTAGTAGTAGTAGTTGTTGTTGTTGTTGTTGTTGTAGCAGTAGTAGTAGTAGTAATAGTAGTAGTAGTAGTAGTAGTAGTAGTAGTAGTAGTAGTAGTAGTAGTAGTAGTAGTAGTTCTTGTTGTTGTTGTTGTATGATTATGTAAATTGTGATTTGGGTCTAGCCATTGGTTAATGCGTTGCTGCTATTGACTCTACACACTAAGCTCTGTCAGAGCAGTACATAGGTGTTGTTTACTCAAGAAGAAACAACGGGTCAACAAATCCAGTGAACTGGTGGTCTGTGATACACTTGAACAAAGTTGGCAAGGTCGCAACCTGTACGTAGACAGATCATTTGTCCGAATGAATTTGATCGTTATCACCAGAGTGCTCCTTCAAGCAGCTGGAATAAGTCAACGGAAAGCAGCAGCAGAGTATCACAGGCGTCATCCAAATCAGTAGCACCGTTCCACCAACTCAATTCGCTACTCTTGGCACGCTTTAAAGCCACAGGTAGAGTGACGGACAGGTCCCATAATGGACGATCACGAACTGCAACATTCTGCGACATGAATATTGATGTGCTTTCAAGGGTCAGTTAATCCTGAAAGACCAACACGGAAGATTGCACAATAGGCTTCCATATCTCAGAAGTCGGCCTCCAGAATTTTATCACGTGAACTGTATCAACCTTACAAGATGCATTTGGTACAAGCGTTGCATGAGGATAACACAGACAGGCGAATAGAGTTCTGCGAGTGGTTTCGTCGGACACGAACACAACATCCTCTGCTAGAGACTGACATTCTATTCAGTGATGAGGTTACTTTATACCTCAACGGCACAATCAACAGACACAACGCTGTATAATGGTCTCGCGAGAACCCCCACGTAGTTGTTGAAGCGCACAATCAAGCCAATCCGCGAGTGAATGTGTAGTGTGGAATACACGGCAACGTCATATTAGGGCCCGTGCTTTTTCCCGATAGGTTAACATCAGACCAGTATCTACATCATCTGCACACTACATTACAGCAGTATCTGGATGAAATGCCTTTGGTATCGCAGCGTGTATTTTATTTCCAGCAGAATGGAGCACCGCTACATTACGGCCGCACAGTGCGACTCTGGCTCAATGAGTTGCTTCCTGGCCGATGGATTGGTCAAAGGGGTCCCTTGGAATGGCCGCCCAGATTACCTGACCTCACACCATTAGACTTTTACTTGTGGGAATATCTAAAGTCCGTTGTGTATCGGAATAGACCCAGAACCGTGGAACAGCTGCAGGAGAATATTCGGAACGTGTGTAGAACAACACCCCAAACATTCCGGCGTGTGCGTAGTAGTGTGCGACACCATATCCGTTTGTGCCACCAGATTGTGCCGCCATATCCGTTTGTGCCGCCAATTAGAGCACCTATTGGCATAGTGCCCAGGACTGTTGCGTCTGGAAACAAGTGCAGTGCCTGCGTGAGGTATGTACATTTCTTCTCACTAGAATGTACAGTAAACCTGTCAGAAAATGACATGACTTATTTTCATTTGTTTGTCTTCCTCGTATACCTCCTCTCTCCTAACCCTTCCCCCCCTGTGGTGCTGACGCCACTGTCGTGGGCCCTGCAAACAGGTCTGCTCCTTTGTTCTTTAATTTACTCCCCTTTCTATTCTCCTTGGCCCAGGGTATTTTACGCTCCAGATTATTTCATTCCATCTTGTCCTCCACTGACGTGGCAACGTTGCAATTTTCTTTATTATTGAGTGCTATACCAGTATCGAGCTTAAACGATTGGCCCGATTAGGAAAATTCCACCATTTTAGATTGACAACCCACACTTGGCAATCAAAATGCTCTCTTATCATTGTTGCATATTTTCAATAGTTAGGGTTACCACTTTTAATCTGGAGAAATCCTGGACATATCGAAAATAAAAGTCAAGTTATAAGATAGACATGCAAAACTACTCGTAATGCATCCCTTTTACATAGCCACACGCAAGGGTAGACTCTATTAAAAACATTTTTTTTTTTAATTTCTTATTAGCGTAACAAGGTAAAGAGAATAAGTGAGAAATTGTACTTTTAAAGAGAGTAGTCCTGAGTTGCATTACAAAAACAAAAAATAAAAAAATAAAAATTTTATTTTCAGGAGAGCAACTATTTTTTTCTTGAAAATAAGTAATTTTCTTTACTTATTCCCTTTTAGCGTGCGACCTTAGATTTGCTCTCTTTAAAAGTATATTTTTTTTAAGTATTCTCTTTTACTTTGTGACTAGAGTTTATCAAAATTAAATATGTACATAGGATGAAAATTCAGTTACGTTAGACATACACATTGTATGAAACAATACTAAAATGCTTACCAATTATCTACAAATATGATCTCAAAGCTCATTTAGAACTTATAAAGTTAACTACCATTTAAGTTTACCTATACTTGAATGAATACATTGTGTTATAATTCGCAGTTTCAAGAAGTAAATGTTTTGTTATAAAATTCTGAGCTGTTCTGAGAAAAAATAACTTTACACTGTATCTCTGCTTTTAATACACTGACATCTAGGCGGTTGCAACTATCGGACCAAATATTTCCCATAAGAGAAAATACACGTTCGGTAAAAGGATTATTTACTGGAATACATGATCAAAATTGAACCAACTTGTACAGGTTTGGCAGATTTTCATTTCCACATTTCTGAAACAAGAGATTCCACTTCCCTTCACATGGACTATTTTTCCCCTGGAGATGGTACTGTATCAGCGAGACCTTTCTTAACCGAAACAAATTCAGCGCATCCACATTTACCTGTTCGGTTAAATTTAACTTAGTCACTGTTTCCTCAAAATGTGACCACTCCAGCATAGTTGTTAACTTAAATCTGCTAAAGCAATAGAAAGAATTTACATCACTAAAATCAAACCACTGCTGCAAGTAGTCGATAGCGCGTTGATGGAATTCATTAAATTACTCTTCAAATTATTCTTTTCTTTAGGTAGAAGCTCACTGAAACACAGGTTAACCTTAAAACCATAAAATTCATCGTGCAATCTTTGCTTAAATTCATTTAACAAACCTTCCATGATTTCAAACAACTCAGGCGAAGAACAGTTGCTTTCTTCAAGGAACAGGATTCTGCTATGGAAAATGCCCAGAACATTGTGGTAGAAATACAGGTATGCTTCTTCTGAGTTACTGAATTATCACTTTCGAAGGCACTGGAAACAAATTTCCAAATTGGCGGATCACATTCTTCTTTGCCCAAAAGAACACACAATATTTAATGGCGGGCCATTTTTCCAACAGACGAGTCAGAGCAGTATAAAGACAAAGCAACTTGGTTGGTATATGACGCAAAATATTTTGCCATTCTAACTCAACAAACTCAGAGAATTCCTTAACTTAGACACTTTTTTTTCTGAAATTGAGAATTCGTTATATATTTTAATTAGAAGTGATCCATGACACCAAGAACTTTGCCGGCTTGTTTAGCTACATTGTGTAAAACATGGTAATTGCAGTTTGCAGCGATCAAGTTAGGATTGTTTTTCTTTAAGTTTTGGTAAACGTATCGGTGTTTCCCATATTTACCAGCTGCTTGTCTGCCGTGTATCCAGTTACATTTCTGATATCCAAATTGTTGCTTTTTAAAATAGTTCTTATGCTATCTGCTATTGCATCGGAAGCTTCATAGCTGTCTTCGTAAAAATCCAGAAATCGGGTACAAATTCCATCCTTAGAATAAAATTATATGCAAAGAGGGAAAAACTTTTGATTCTTTGTTAGATGCATCACTTGAAATTGAAAAATAGGACTTGCCCAATTTTTTACGAGTGATTTCCATCGACTGAGGCGCTAAAACATTGTAAACTATACTCTCACATTTTGTTCGACCACAAGACAATTTACTAAATTTTTTTGAATCTTGGAAGTACTGTATTTCCGAGCAAGTTTAAAGTTACAGTCCATTGAGAGATAAGTGATGGTGCTGAGTATGATGAAATACTTTGGCAACTTCAGCTGCAATCACTGCTTTCTTCAGTGCTTTTCTTCTGTACAAAGAAATTAGTTAACTCTTTACTTTCTGTCTCACTCTGTTCCTTTATTTTATAATTCTCGGAAAATTCATACACTTTCACTGCTTTCAGACCATTCCATTTGATCAGAAAATGCATTTAAACATATCTTACACTTTGCATTTTCACGATTCTCTCCAAGAACACACCCAAGTATTTGAGTTTCCCATTCTTCATTATAAGAACACATCCTTTTTCTTTTTACAGATGAAGTGCAAGGACTGTCATTCTCAAAACCGACACCTTCACTCTCAAAAAATCGTTTAAGTTTCGAAATTTAACACAATTTTCATCGTACTTTACACAAGCTAACGAACACCTGAACAAACTATTCATCTCAGGCTGAGTCGATCCATTTCAGACTGAGTCGATCAACCTCACTAATATGCAAGTCACTTCAAACGTTACATGTATAACTATATTTTCTTACAATTATAGATTTCTTTTAAGAGCTTAATACTGAACGTCATTTCGTTTTTTAAAAAAAGATTCCGTGTATAGAAAAATAATGACAAAAATTGACGCTTCACTGTTTCTGTCAATTACAATCAATAGCAGAAAGTAGGTTTTGATGTGGCACAAAATGGAAAGAAAATGACCTATTTTGAGCTTGCATAAGTGGTGCTAACCACATAATAAACCTCTGAATAAAGTAGAAATAGTTCATTAATTGAAAAAAAAAGAAGCTAGCGGTATTTTAAATTTCTGAAGCAGGAAATTAATGAATAAGAATTAGGAAAATATTCGGTAGTGCTTGTTTGAACCACTACGTCTTGCGTATTGTAATACAGATATGAAATGTTGACATTTGGCGTCCGGAGTAGATGTTGCTCCGGACTCCGGACGAATTCTTTAATTCCCGGAATGTCCGGGTCAAACCCGGACGGGTGGTAACCTTATCAATAGTTGCCGAGTTGGTCTATAGCAAGGGACTTTTGACTCGCTCGGTATGTGTCTCAATATATTGTAAACAAAAAGCTACAAAACATGTTTTGAAAAACAAACGACGAGGTGGGGTGAAATGACTATGATATTTTGGGGCGATGTGAATAGTCCTGTTAATCATTCCATATTATGTGTATGTATGCCCTCTGAATATTGACACATACCGAACACTGCCCACGGAACATTTTTTCTGAAAGAAACACTGCTCCAAACCACAGTCTCATATAGGAGAAACCTGGGTTCAAAACCTATAGGAAACCCAAATATTGTACTCTTTCTTGTAAGGTTAGGCAACTCAATACCCCTGAGACGATACTTTGGAAACGATCTCGGGTTAGTATGTATATTTGCTTCTTAAACATTTCTACAATAACTTATGTACCTGTACATCATGTAGGTGTTCTTCGTTAGCTGTATACTCATCATTTAGCAGTTTATATCTTGTTATTTGCATTGTATCAAGACACTTCTTCTCACCACTTCACTCCATATGTATATTCACTTCACCCCCATGTGTGAGGTGAAGTGAATAATTTCCCTTGTAAGATTTATTTCTTTCCGTGTACGTTACTTCAGACACGATATGAAATACTTGTTTTCGAGAAGGCAGATCTATCCTATTCATATACAATTGTCAATCAACCGTGCTACCATTTCTCTGTAAGATTCTTACCATTTTCATGCTTACAAAGGACATCACCCAATTGTCCGGCTTCGATTTTATTTTTTTTTCTGATAGAGGACATGTATTTATTATTTGTGATGACAGAAATTTCTGCCATGGTGCATGTTTTCTAATTTTCTATAATTTTTAAGAGTTGTGATGTGGTTATTAAAGATTACTGCAGAAGTCCCTTACTACCCTTTGTAAACGGAGTGTGAATGAAAGAACAACCATGTAGATACATATAACACTTAGGGGGTAGTCGTATGGTAGGTATGACCTTGAAATCTGTCATTTTGAATTAGGGTCAAGTTTTTTAAATGGGAATAGGGTAATATAATACATAATTTCGGATTAGAATTTAATCAGGAAGACAATGGTGAAGTTAGTTTTAAGATACGCCCATTTGGGGAAAAGTTACAGGCATATTAATTGTTTATACTTACTACGTGCTTAAGTCCCTTACCTCCGCTTTTAATCCGCGTATTAATGATAATAATAAGTGGATAAAAGCTTCGGTAATACCTATTATGCCTAGGGGGAAGTGATACGGTAAGGGTATCCTTGACTGCGGCCATCTAGAAATCCACCATTTTGGATTAAAGTGAAGCTTGAGAAATGAAAACCATAACATGTGACACCCCATTTTAATAGCAAATTTTCACATGGTATGCTTATTTTTGCTCTATGGTTAACCAGTATGAATTTAGGACCGCTTCTACTCTGCACCAGACGTCAATTATTCGATCCTTCAAATTGGCAACACTCCCAATTTTCACCGCATGTTTTAAGATTCCAACTGGCACTTTGCAATTGTTGCCATGGCTCATGTTTTCAAAATTTATTACATTTTTAAGAGTTGCGATTTGTCAGTTCGTGAATAGTGTTGGGATAAGCATCCAGCAATCTTTCTGAATTTTGAACACTTAAAATGTAATTATTTGTACACGCAAAATTTTCATTTGTGACATAGGCGATCTAGCTTAGGCACCAGTTCCATCACCACCGACAGCTCGACCACCATTATCGGTGCAAACCACTTTTTCCAGTGATTAGGGCTACGTTAGTGTTCTAATTTAATTGTTAATGCTCATAAGGTAAAACAAAGTTATAAAGAGCACAATTGCTTTTTATGTAGAGTTGTGTTGGTGTTTAGGTGCTCCAGAAATGGCAGGAATGGAGTAGTAATTTTTGAGCTATGGCACGAACTTTATGTTATGTACACTCATGTCCAAAATCAATGTCGCATGTCTATAAATATGTTGTTGTAGGAATATAATTTGAAAACGAATTCGCCCGGTATTTGTTATAATGTTAGTGTATGTATAATCGGCAAAAACATGACTGTGGCAAATTTCATGTCAAAAGAACAGTAAATAAGAACAATAAAACGAAAATAAAACTTTCTTGTCCATTTAGCAACATTTTGTTTTACTCATTGTAATTTTCGTATTTATAATTCTTTTCCTATGAAATTTACCACAAATATACATTTCCTGATTATACACATAGTATCAGTATTAGGAATAAAAGTACCCTGCAAAATCATTATCAAATTATATTCTTACAAGAAGACAGTTATAGAGATATGCGACAATCATTTTGGACATAAGTGTACATTATATTTCAATGTTTAATACTTGTAGTACGTACAAACAACATGCACTGGCATTTATTTCGAGAGGGTGCCAAAGCTTTGTGGAAGACAAATTCAATATGAGGATAAATTATACTAAAATTTGTAAAATCATCCATAAAGTTAAACTAAATTTACAAGGAAGTTGTGCTTTCGGGGAGTACGAACACCTAGAACACCTTCGTGTATGTCCCTGAGCATGTACGTGTGTTTCTTTGGAATGTGGAATTACTTCTTATTTTATTTGAAACCGTCAAAGAAATAATCCTATTATAAGAACATTCCACAATGCTTTTAAGTAAGCACATATATTATGTCGTCTCTCATACAAAGGCGTAAATCTCTTTGAGTAGTTGCTAGTATAAGTTATCCGGAGGAAAATTGTCGTCTGTACTAATTGTATCATACAGTAATAATAAATAAAGATCTATTCGTTAAAAATAAGAAATATTGTACAAAATATGTAAAGTTAAAGAATTTGGTAATTATTTAACACAGTGGTTCCCAACCTAGGGTCGCGGCTCCTGGGGGACGTGAAGAACGAGCAAGGGAGAGCAAGCTATGACAGAAATAAAATGTGAAACTATGAATAAAACACAACTTGTAATAAGCATTTACATTTTAACTTTAGCAAACTTCGAAGCGCTACATGTTTGACATTTTGTTTATTAAAAGCTAAATAATTATACAACTTATTATTATTACAAAATTATCAAAAGTGAGTACAAAATGCTGTTTTAGTGTATAAGATGGAGTTCAAGAACTTATCAAGTAAGGACAAAGAAAAACTCAGTGTGACAGTTGATATTGATTTTCCTTCACAAGTTTCTTGATATTCGGTAATAAGTTTGACAAAGCATACCTGAGATCACTTTCCACTTCCAAACGGTTGCGATACTTTCATTTTATTGTGGTCAATGTCAAAAATCCTGATTCACAAAGGTCAGTTGTCCAGAACTGAACAAGAACTTTTAAGACTTCTTTTGCTGCTTTTGGCAAAACAAGCAGGAAAGAAACCCAAAATTCTTCCAAAGACGTCGACTGAAAGAGTTCTTTGGCACCTCAGTCGCACTTCAATCCAATTGCTTCTTCGTGAACATCATATAGAAATAAATCCACATCAATGATGAAAATGTGTTCGTGCTAATTTGCACTGTCAATCTTCTACACAAAAGTCAGGAAAATATCGATAGAATTCATCATATACTGTGTCTCGGTGTGAGTCGATATTGTTTCCTAACAGGGTTAAATCACATTCTTTATTGCCAAGAAGTTTATTTAGTCGAGGAAAAGCTGAAACGTTGGGCCTAGAAGTATTTAGACGGCATTTCCATAGTAGAATAATTTCGATGAAAGCTCTTATCGCGTCATAATAAGTTATTATGTTTCTGTTTTTCTACCTTGGACTTCGAGATTGAGATACTTTAATATTAAAAAAAAAACAAATCAGCGAGATATGAAACAAAAAATAGAAATATGCCATCAGGAAAAGAACTATAAAGTTCACCTTTTCCTACACTAAGAGAAATGTTTCCACATCTGACTTAAGCTCGTACAGTCTACTTAACATATTACCTTTCAACAACCAACGGACTTCAGTATGGAAAAGTTTAAAATGAAATGAAATCTTTCAGTTCTACGTCCCACGGTTATGCCGACTAGTCTAAAGGAGACGGTTATGATGAGAAATGAATGAAATTGTGGCATGAAGAAAGTGAGAGGAAATGTGAGAACATTGAGGAAACCCACATAGACAATGTTTGTTTACCACGAAATTCGCTTGAAGCGATCTGGGATCGATCCAGGCACCACATGCACCAGAGGTGAACGCTCTACCGCTGAGCCACCGGACCCAATGGAAAAGTTAAGTTTTATGTTCAGAACTAAAATCGTCACACAAAGCCTGAAAGAGACGAGTATTAAGACCGATTGACTTTCCAAAATTTACAACTTTAGTAGCCAATGATAATGCCCACTTTAGATTTTCTGGTGAAAATTTGTAGCTTAGACTTCCCTGTGAATCAATCAGTGTAAACCAATAATTGTAGGATTTCTGTCTTTTAATAGTTTTATAAATCCAGACCATGAACCTCACACTGCTCGAGCTCCACCAGTACATATTCGTGCAACTTTGTCCGAACAAAAATTATTTTCAACAAAAAATAACTAATAGCAGAAAAACATCAGAATCTTAGAATGATATATCCAAACGTTTGGAAAAAATATTTCTTTCATTCATCTCTTTTCTTTTACGAAACGACAGTACACTATGAAATAACAACAGTGATATATGTCCGTGCAATCATCGCACTACTAACAAACTCTATGGCCTATGGAATCCGAGGTCCAATGCCGCATTCACAGATGCTCTCCGAGTTATATTCTTAGCCAACTGGACGCAGTTTCTACTTTGTATTCCTATTTCTATGAGATCCGTCTTAATATTGCTCTCCCATCTGCATCTAGGTCTTCCTAATGGTCGTTTTCAGATTGGATTTCCAGTTAAAACTTTGAAAGCGTTCCTACTTTCTTCCATTCTGGCTACATGACCTGCCCACCTGAGCCTCCTAGATTTGATGACCCTAACACAATGTTTGGTGAATGATATAAATTATGTAGTTCCTTGTTATGAAGTTTCTGCCAATCACATTCCCATTTCTCTTGGGTCCGAATATTCCGTCTTAGGATCTTGTTCCCAAACACTTGCAGTTTGCTTTCTTCCCTCAGAGTAAGTGCCCATGTTTCGCACCCATACAGCATAACAGGCATGATTATTGGTTTATAAATTTTAAGCTTCAAATTCCTTGATAGAATTAGCGACTACAAAAGGTTTCGAAATGAATAATAACACGAAATTCCTGTTTTTAGTTTACATTTAATTTCTTCGTGAATATACTTTTCGTCTGCTAATATTGATTGCTACCTACCGTTTCCCTTGGGTGTTGGCTCCCGAAGAACTCCCTAAGAAAACAGCTGATAACAATTCTGGTCCAGGCTCATACTCTGTTTGGGCGCAGATTGGTAATATTAAAATATGACAAGTGATTTGGCATGAGCCACGTTGGTGCTTTTGAGACTCAGGTTGTATTATACTTACTTTTGCGTATGCACACGCATACATACACGCAACTGGCAAGCCGTCTGCTCGCAGGAACTCACACACACATGAAAGAAGACGATATTTACTTAGGTAAATTCCTATTTATTGAGTATGAATATGTGTGGGTACGGGACTGAATAATATATATATATATATAACAACACACAAAATTTTCTTTTATAGAGTTAAATGCTCAAACAGAAGGAATTGCACTGAGGCAATCGAATAAACGAAATGAAGAATAAATTCTTAACACTTCATGGTAAATGTAGATATGCGCACACTATTTACGAACACTAGAAACATAGCCCTGGTTTAAAGATCGCTTGCACTATTAATTGACTCTTCGCACTGAGTCAAGACTTTCACTGCGTGATAATGATAAGGGGAAAGGGGAAATACTGATGAATGAAGTATCTTGACTCCTAAAGGACGCTACATATCCAGAAGGTATTTGTTGGTCCTTTTGCTTCACATCCTATAGGTTAATGTCGCACCGCAAAGTTCTTCATACTATCACTTCATACGTTGTCTTGCACTGCCTCTCTCTACGACGAACTTTTTGCTAACCCTCCACTTACTACAAACTCTTATTGCTAACTCTCTGCTTCTACTCACGCTCGGGAACAACCCGTCCGCTTACTTAGGGTTGACAATGCATTATGTAAAATAATAAAGAAATGGTAAGGTTTTCTGCATTCATACACAATGCCAATGGGTCGATGTTATAATAAAGAACACTGGCAACATTTGATTTGATCCCGTGGGAAAGAAGCTTGGAAATAATAGTTGAAAAAAGTGTAGCAGTCCTAACTAATAAATTCTTCCCATGGTTATAGATTTTTATGCACTACTGTTATAAGTAAAACGGTTCAGTGGAAAGAAGCGAACGGTGCATGAGTCATTTCACCTACGACTCCTGCAGGACATGAACAATTATTCTCACGGCAGGAAGGATGACGTAATATGAGTGCGTGAGAACACGACAAACACAATATCATTCCCACACAATATCAACTTCGTATCCAAAAATATTCCCAATCTTAATAAATGTTATTATAAAAAAGTATATGCGGAACAGTCATGGTGACGAAGACTATAAGTTGGAAACTATTTTAAGGAAAGAGAAAAAAGTAAGTTTGCTGCGACGAAGCACTCTGGCCAGACGATAAGCGTTGCATTGAAAAACAACAAGTTCTTTGTTCTATCGTGAGAAACGATAACGACTGAAGAACACCTGCATACACAGAAGGAGTAGAAATTCTCACCAGAAGGAAAAATAGCTGTTTGTTTCTATGAGTAAAATAATAATTTCGTTGCATGAATAAAAGTTAAAAGGAAGTACACTGGTCGTCCAAAAACATAGTTTTGTGGCCGGGCAGACGGTCACAACTTGGCGAGCCGCAAGGGAACAACACATTGCGAGTTAGCGAAGTAATGCGTTGAGAATCCTGGGTAAACATATGGGAAAACGAGCTTGGAAGTTTATAGCTTCTTTTTCAAAATACGGAGTTGGCAACACTGTTCTTGATTCACTGGGTATGGAGGATTATGGGGGAAACACTGGTAACACTGTTTTCGATTAACACTATTCGCAGTGAATAATTAGAATAATATAAATTTCTCACTATGAATTACTAGGGCTATTTATTATGTTTAGAACACTGTTGATCCAGATGGATGACTAGGGTAAAGCATACAGTCATTGGCCATCAAATAGTGATTGGCCACATTGCGATTAAAAGTACAATAATAAGGACGTGCTTCGAAATTTCTCGTAATTATGTTGCTGAAGCGGACGGCGATTGTCTTTTCTTTGTTTGTAAATCGTCATTCTTCCGCCTTTGTAATGCTAGAGTTTCGGAAGTGAAGACATGTGCGGATCATTCTGAAATTCTAGGTAAGTCTTATGAAATTCTTACGGATTCTTCTAACAATAAATCAATCGCTTTCAGGATTTAAAGTTGTTTTGCTTGTGGTAATTGATGATAATGCATTTCGTAAGCTTTGAAGCACTATATAACAGAATTTCTGATATCTATTTTTTTATTTTCTTAATTTTCGGGGGGTGGCTAATAACTATAACCTGATTACTCTTCATTTACAGTCATTGGCCACGTATGCCAATTACTGTGTATTTGCACAGTTAATAAATGTGGCAATTTAAAAATATTTTTAGCCTTTATTATGCAATTTATGAAACATATATTTTTCTCACGTTAATCTGAATGCATTTACCAGTTGTTGGCATGGTTGCCAATAACTAAATATATCGGGTGGCCAATCACTATGTACAGTTCTGATTTCTCGATTTTCTGTTTCAGGCTTTGCAGTCGAAATCGCAAGAATGCCAAAAGTTGCTAAAATACCTTACGATAAGGATATTATAGAGAAGGCTCTCAGTGAGTTACATAAAATAAAAGCATCTCAGAGATCCATAGCAAAGAAATATGGAATTCCAAGAACTACGTTACAATATAAGATAAAGAACCCCGATTGCAAGAACACGTTTGCTCCTTCCCCTATTTTATCTAAAGAGGAAGAAGAGACTATTGTTCGGTAAGCCCAATTGATATCTGCATTAATAATTATGTTTCTACTTAGGTCTACTAATCTACGTATTCACTTACAAAAACTTTCAAACTGCATGGAATCAAACATTAGTCGACCACTAAGAGATGGCAATAATAGTATTGGTGACATTCATAGCATTATTAAACGTGATTTCTTATGATGTTGTTCTCAGTGTAGAAATTTATATCGGAAACTTAAAATATAAAGATAGAGCCTATATTTCTTAACTTTATTTCTAGTTTATTAGAGCGACTAATTTATTTTCTTTTTGCAATATTGCAGGCTTTTCTAAAGAGACATCCGGAACTGACTCAGCGCACTGCAGAAGATGTAACGTACGCCAGTGCTTGTATAAGTGAGAAAGATATCCGCAGTTGGTTTCAGGAAATATACAGTTCCTGAAATGCAAGACATCCTAACACAGCCATGGAGAGTGTTCAACGGAGATGAAACTAATTTTCATGTCTGCCCTTCGAGCGGTAAAGTTCTTGCATTCAAAGGTGATAAAAACGTTTACGACGTAAAAACGTCCTCTTCCAAAGAAAATCTGACAGTGATGTTCTGCTTCGCTGCCAATGGTAAGTTGTGTCCGCCGATGATTGTTTATCCATATAAAAGAATTCCAAGTGTAATAATAAACTCTGCTCCTGAAGATTGGGGAATTGGTAGAAGTGAAAACGGTTGGATGAAATCTGAAGTGTTTTATGAATATATACCAAATATATTTTATCCTTATATTGTAAAAGAAGGGGTTCAGCTCCCTGTCATCCTTTCGTTGATGGCCACAAAACTCACTTGACGTATCAGTTAAGCCAGTTTTACAGAGAACTAGGAATATAACTTATTGCGCTTTACCCAAATTCGAAACGTATTTTGCAAAAAGCTGATCTAGCTGTTTTTAAACCAATAAAATCTGGTTGGAAGAAAGATGTTAGTGATTGGTACAGGAAAAATCCTAATTGTGTACTCACAAAGGTAAACTTTGCCGAAGTGTTACAGAATGTAATACAAACTTATTTAAGACCTGCAGTAATCATTAACGGTTTTAGAGCATGTGGGTTGATACCTTGGGATCCTAATGCCGTTGATTATTCTAAATGTCTAACAACTTGAGGAACAAAAGTGAGCACAAAGTTAACAGAAAGCACTCCCGTTCGTTCATTTGAGAAATTTTGCAGTATTGTAGGTAACAATAAAATTCAAAAATTTGAAGAAAACGATAGAAATGGCCTTCTCCAGAAGGAAGAGAACAATGTAAATGAAGAGAACAATTTTGTCATCTTGTACAATATATGGAAATTTTTCAATCAAAACCATTTGAGTGTAACTAATAGTGCTGATGTGGAAAGGAGCACGAATGGAAAACAACAAATACAGACGAATATTGAGAACGATGGTTATGTGCAAGATGAAAGTGTTCACGAACAGAGTGAAAACATTGGAATACTCGATCCTTTACCAAAAACTAGCAGTGCAGTTTCACCTAAAGAAACAGAAAGCCCTCTTTTGGAAACCCAGCATTCCCAAATAATTGTATACTTGGCCTGGCCCGAAACCCCTAAAAGAAAAGGAAAGAGGAACATAGAAAGAATGCCTTATTCAATAACGTCAGAAAAATACAGGATGTTATGTGAAAAGAAGCTAACAGAAAAGGCTCAATTAAATGAAGAAAAATATCGCAAAAAGAGAGAACGAGAGGAAACTAGAAATTCCAAAGCAACGATGAAGTCACTAGCCCCAAAAAAGAGAACAAAAAGAAAATTAGATCTCAGTAACACTTTCGAAAGTGGTAAGAAATGTCTTGTTTGTAAAGGTAACGACTCTAAGCATCTGTTAATCTGTAGCGAATGTGATAATGCGACTCATGAATCATGTGTCCTCAGAAATCATCAAACCAAACATTCCACTCTCACTAGATGATGATATTTATGTACGCCACAAGTGTTTCCACATTGATGATGAAAGTGATGTAACTAGCAACTTCGAGATTGGTGACAGTGATACAGAGTCATTGGCTGAAATATTGGAACTAATTGCAAAAGCTGATTGAAAGAGTAATAGCATTGAAAGGGTGATGTTAAGCTCAACTTTGTTACAAAAAGTATGATATGAAAGAAGGACTAACTGTAAGAACTGTTTATTATTTTTATATTATATAGGCCTAATTTATATAATATTCAAATATTTTTCGAGTGAAGTTACTTTTGTATTTCTCATAATTTCTACATTGTAAACTTTTAAAACTGTAAAAGAAACATAATACATAGAAATTAATATTTTGTTAACTAGAAATTAATAGATTTTTAAAAAATAACCACAAAATGCATTGTTTCATTTTCACAATCCTAAAATACTTTTGTCAATATAATAGTTACCTTGGTGTTTAATGTCTAGCCTGTAGAACAAAATTGTACTCATATTAAGCTCAAAAATTTTGATTGCGTTTAGTGGCCAATCACTAGTACAAACCCCGGCCAATCACTAAAAAATGTGGCCAATTACTGTACATTTTCGCATATTTTTACAAAAAGAGATTCTGTAAAAATGCTGTATAACTTAGAGCAAAAAGAATAACCGAAATCGAAAGCTAATATCCCTATAAGTCCACTTAAAAAAGATTAGTTTTAAATTGCAAGAAATAAGGGCACCACTGAACACCAAAGTCAAAATTTTCCTTAAGTGGCCAATAACTGTGCATTTCACCCTATCAGCTGATTCCAGATTTCATGAGATGTTCCTGAAAAATCCATATCCAGATGTCTTCTTTCTTCTCTCTTCTTTCTCCTGCGATGAAAGTTCCAATTGGTGAAATCCAGTCTTCTTGACAATTGGGGTTATGGGGTGCGAAGAGAATTGTAGCACATAAGTGAAAGCCTCTGTTATTTTTTCTTTTTTTTCTTTCTTTTTCAACACTGAGAATAAATATTCTCACTTGACTGTGAACGTTTGCTTTAAGCAAGCTTTGGTATATTCACTATTTGTTTGTGATGCGTATAACACTTTGGGCTAAACTGATTACGTGAAAACGAATACGCGGTTTCATCTGTATGTGTGAAAATGTTTATAGGGCTATATAGTTTTGTTTCTATTTATTAATTTTTTATATATATTCTTAGTCTATTAGTTCTTTTTTCTTTCAAAATATTTATGATTGAATGGTTAAAATATTTAAATAAAATTGACAAGTATAGATAAAATGTAATAATACAAAACACTAAATATTTTCAAAATACTGGAGTATCGAATGAATATGTTAACTTCAAAGAGAATAAAAAAATCGATTTATTAATCTGATTATGAATAATCGTAAAATATAGGTTAATTCACCTGTAAACGGATGTTAAGTCATAACAATCCTGAAGGTTTAGACGAATAAACATTCGTGAGATAATTTTATGTGAACTGTGAGAACGCAAAATCCTGCATACTAATAAACAAAAAATTTAAATTCCCAAACATGGGTAAGACACACATATACACCTTCAACAAATAAGAATTCTTTTGAAAAACATTTACAAGTTATTCCTTCATCCAAGTGTATCCGAATCACTCTGTGAATCCGCATGCCAGTACATATATATCTTGTTGAATCATTTTAACTAGTCTCATCCATTAACTGACGAAGATGCCAGGTTCCATCTAAACAGTTCTTTAGTCTTATTAAAGTAAAGTTAGTTAACCATTATCGAAAAATGCATGTAAAAGAATATTCATTAGTTTTTATAAGGTAGTGGGATGTTACACACGACGTCTGTAGAACATAATCATGTTCAAAACAAAATATAAGAATGTAAAGGAATACTGATCTTGAGTACTTCCAAGGAAATTCTTGAAGTCCAACTCCTTATGCTTATAATAGGATAATAAAATTTTGTTAACACAAAACCAACAATGCATGACAACAATATAGGCATATTTATAAACGCAATCATCTCTCATGACGGAAAATTCCGTCGTAAACAAACGTCTAGCCTGGGCGTAATAAATGCTCATCATCAGTTCCATAATGTCCACAAAGTCTGCAATAGTATACATCAACATGTTCATCAACGACACATGTATATTTATCGTAACATTCACACAATCGCCATCTCGAACTGTGATCTGACTAACGTATGCCTAAAATAAAATCCTATTAGCAATTCATTGCATAGAAGTACAATAACAAGTAATTCCTTACGATATCAAGATAAAGACACAAGATGTAAACATTCCTGAAATATTCATTATCGATTAAAATAGGACGCCATAAGTCGAAACACTGAAATAATATAAAGACTTTAATAATATTTCTCGAATAAGCTTTCTAACTTTTTAGCTGTAAATCCAAATAAATGGTTAACATCAAGAATATTAACGTGAATATTATTTCACCTAGATAGATTTTAAATTTTGGCATCGACAAAAATTAACGGAAATTAGTTGGCATGATATGAGTAATTAGTTCTTCAAATTGTATGCGTTCTAGTTTCACTAAATAGACAAATGTTACAATTGCTGGAATACAATAAAAGAAATATTTGAAATATATCACAATACATGGTAACATAGTCTTAAAATACATGAGACAAAATATCAATTAACGAATATTTCCCAAAATCAAAATATCAGTTATACAGAAATACTTCAGATTCTTCGTGGAAATCTGTTGAAATATGCAAATGGCATTAATACATATCATAAATTCACAAATGTTGAAATATTCATCGAGCATAAAACACATTATAATAGTAATACAATGGAACATCATTAAATCTTAATATTCGATATACACAGAAGCATATGTCTAAAGTACAGGATACGAATACACAAGTTACAACGAAATTTCAATATGTGCATAAAGAAGGAGAAAATTTCCAATAATTACCGAATGGTGGGTTAATTACTGGGGTGTCCAAGTATTTAATGGTTCACCACGCCATGTCTACCTAGAATGTAGCTTGGAAAATAAATTTAATCATCCCTTATTAATATACCCTAAAATTCCTTCCCGAAGAATCGGCCGTATCAAGATGCTAAAGAAGCAAGGAAAAAAACTACGTAAAATCTTAATGTAAAATATCTTGAAACTTAACAGTCTACACTGCTTGACAGATCTCGATATAAAATATCAATGTATCATATTAGACATATTCGTACCATATTCAAAGTCAAAAACTTCATACTTAGTCATATTAAAAGACCACCGCAGAAAGTCATATTAAAAGTCAAAAACTTCTGCTGAATCTGGCTTCTTCCTCAAAATAGGCCTCTTCTCAATAGAAGTCCTCCAGTCAAGTTCGGAACGATCAGTTTGACAAATGAGGGTTGCCAGTAAGAAGTGTTGAAATTATATTTCAACAAAGGATCTCCTAAATATAAATATAACAAACGGATAGATGTCAAATTATAGGTTTGAACTTGGTTTACCTGGGAATCATCTTTCGGATTACCATTCACACTTTCCTCTTCTGCTTCCTCATTGAGTTTGGATAAATGAAATTTCCCGCTAGGAGTAAGAGAAGTAAGATTATTGGAAGTGTCAGGCGTTACTAAATTTAAATCTTGTAAAATGCGTTCTGGGAGTTGCCTTTGTGCCAAAGTTAACCAGATTTTGCGGGTCTCAGGCATCGGATTCCAAAGCTTTGTCCTGTTCATGGTATGCAAAAATATATATTCACCTGTAGTGGGATCGATAAGTTCGACAACACGATTATCAAGGGCTTTTACACAAAGAAAGGGTCCCTGTAAATCTCGAAAAACTTGGAGATTTCCTTTTTCAGTAGGTTACTAATATTCCGTTGTCTTAAAAAGACTAAGTCACCTTGTACCACTAGACTACGTCGTTGTTGGGTTTGATTCCATCGATTGTTCCTCTTCTCGATAGTCGACTTTCTGCGGTGGTCTGCCATGAGGAGTTTGTTTGACCAATCAATACCATCTTCCTCGTCAAAGTCTTCAGACATCTGTAGACCGAAATGTTTGAAAATAGGGCGAGAGAAATGAATGTTAAGATGCATACTCGCAGGAGAAACTCCGAGGCTCTCTGTAATAGAGTAATTATGTAACAAAACTGCCTAGGTTAAGTTCTCAGCCCATTGCTGATGTGAGTGACTGCAAAACAACCTAAGAGTACAAAGAATCTCTTTATTAGACCGTTCTGTAATATTTGCTTGGGCGTGATAAGATGTGGTGTGATGTACTTTGATATTATATTCCTGCATCTTTGATAAAAATTTCTTACTGTGAAATACTGGAGCATTGTCAGTGAGGACAGCTTCCACTAGACCTAAGTGATGCATATAGATATCAAATAAGCATTTAAGAACTGCAGTAGCTGTAGCAGATTTCAAAGGCTACAGTATTTCACAGTTACAGTATTTAGTGAATACGTCTACTGTAACCAATGCAATACGAACGCCACCTTTTCCTGTGGGGTAAGGCCCTAGGAAATCTAAAGCTAACAATGCCCTAGGATGTAAATAAGCATTAGTAGACAATAAACGTGCGGGTGGATGTTGATCCGGTTTGAACTGCATGCACTTGATGCAATCCCTGACGTGCTTCTTCACATCAGACCTCATCTTTCTCCAGTAAAATGACTTCGAAATAATTCTCACTGTCTTGTCAGTACCTGGGTGGTGAAATTGATCATGATATGCATCTATTACCTTCTCCACTAAAGATCTAGGGATACAAATTTTCCATGAATCGGGGAAATGAAAATCTCTGTACAATAAAATGTCATTATCTAACTTAAAGAATTTTGACCAGTTTCTGGAATTTCGAGGTAACTCCTCCATTACTTCACCTTCTAGAAAAGAAGTAATAGGTAAATATTCAAAATCTTCGTGTTGTAAACGGCGAAGTTCTTCAGGTGATACCTTAAGGATTTCATCTTGAATGACCTGTAAAGAATGAACACGTTTAGTGGGTAGATCTGTAGAAGGAAATAAACGTGAAAGTGCATCTGCACACAAATTGTCGGAGCCTTTCTGGTATCGAATCTCATAATGCAACTGCTGTAATTCAATACTCCACCGTAGAAGACGGGTGTTCCAAGGTTTAGCTTTGTCCAGCCAGCTGAGGTTTTTGTGGTCTGTAATGAAAATGACATGGTGACCAATTAACAGTTGACGCCATTTTCGAACAGCAAAGATGATCGCCAAACATTCTAACTCACTCACGCTGTACCGGGATTCTGGTGACGTCAGAGTCCTATTAATAAATTGGATTACTTTTTTCTTATCTCCTACATATTGATAGAGGACTGCGGTGATCCCGAGCCGAGAGGCATCTGATTCAATATAGTAGGGTAGGTCAAGATCTGGATGTGACAAAAGAACGTCTTTACATATATCGGCTTTGATTTGCTGAAAAGCGTTTTCGTGGGCATCCTCCCAACGCCATTTCTTTCTTTTTTTAAGAAGTTCGAAGAGTGGTTTCATTTTCTCTGAAAAATGAGGAACAAAAGAACGAGACCAATTGAAACGTCCTATAACAGATTGTAAAGATTTTATGTTAGTAGGTCGGAGTAGGTTGCGTACAGATTCCACACTTATGGGATCCTTTTTAATGCCTTCAGAGGTGATGAGAAAACCTAAGAAAGGAATAGAGTCCGTACAAAATAAACATTTCTCAATGTTGAGAGTAAGATTAAATTCTTTAAATTTCTGAAAAATTTGTTTTAACAACTGAAGATGTTCTTCGAAAGTGTCAGTAAAACATGCAAGGTCGTCGACGTACCTTAATATTTTAGCTTGTAATTCGGGTCCTAGTACTCTCTATAACATACTATTCAAACACTACTACCATTTTTATATCCAAAACATGTAACACGATACTGATAATGTTGGCCTTCAAAATTGAATGCGGTGTATTCCTGTGATTTGGGAGTAAGTAACGCTTGATTGTAACTGCTCACTAAATCAAGAGAACTTAAGAATGGTTTACACCTTACCTTCAGCAACAGGTCCTGTATACCTTCTGATTTAGTTTGTCGTAATTCGATATACTTATTCGGCAAACGCAGGTCGACACATACTCTCGGTTTGCCATTTTTCTTAGGTACAACTAAGATGGGGTTACTGTGGATAGAATTGGAGTGGCAAATTAACACTAGCTCTAATAGTTTATTAATCTCTTCTCGAACATCAGGTAAATACTTATGTGGGATAGCGTACTGTTTTCGAACCAGTGGTTTGTCAGTCTTGACTTCCATTTCATAAACAAAATCCTTACAATGTCCAGGATAGTTGGTAAAAATATCCCTGTATTCAGATAAAAGAAAACGTAATTGTTTCTTTTGCTGTGGCGTAAGGTTGTGGGTTCGATTCATAGCATCTCGAATTTGTTCATCCGTAGCATGTTGCCTGACGAATGTGGACGTAGAGATCGAAAAGTTTTTATCGGCAATACCACCTTCTTCGTCGTCTGAAATTTCCTCTAATTCATGCTGGTCAGGTAAAAGATCGACAAGAGTTTTTAAATTGTTATACTCCATAGAAATAGTACCTTGAGATAAATCTATTTTACTACTTAGAGCTGTGAGAGCATCTAATCCTAGAATAAGGTCTTGGTTTAGTGATTCGGTAACATAGACTTTCAAATAAATGGAAATGTTATAAATTTGCACTGTGATTAACGTATAGCCTCTTATTTTTCTTTTAACAGACCCACTAAAATCAACTAGGAAAATGTCATCGGCTGGAGTTACCTTTGGTGCCGTGACGTCAGCGCTTATACGTTTCCAAAGAGCCAAAGATAAAAGAGAGAGATCCGAACCTGTATCGCATAAGCATTCTACATCTGTATTACAAATTTTTACTTTAATTTTTGAAGAAATCTGAGTTGGCTTAGAATTAACATAGTGGTCTATACTATCGGTGTCCGATTCACAATCACTTCCGATTTACAGTTACATATGTGCGTATGTGTTACATAAAAATATTTATTTGGGCCTTCAGTAAAATGGTTAACATTGGTTGATACTCGACTCCTAGTACAGCCTTTTAGCGGTTTCCCTGAGAATCAGAGTCTCGTTCATTACGATGATTTGACCTTTTATAATCATGTTCGTTATTCCTATTTTGATTGTCATTATTACGAGCATAGAATGGTTTATTACCTCTACCTTTCTTATTTCGGTTGTCATTTCTTCGATCCTTGGAATTACCATTACGTGGTTTTGGTCGTTTATTGTAATTATGAGGGTTACGATTCCGATTTTGCTCGTGGTTAGTGTTCTGATTACGAGAACGTGGTTGTCGATCGTTGTTGTCAGGATCATTTGCATTTCTCCTGTTCCAATTACCGTTTCTTTGAGCCTTGGTATTGTTAACTTTCTGATTGTAATACCTATTCTGATTATTATTACCATAACTAAAAGATCTCTGATAATTCTGAGAAGTTTGAATCTGTCTGTTGTTAGAATTGTTACCCTGCGTATGTTTTTCTCCCTAGTTTCTTGAAAATACAATGTTTCTAATTTCTGAATAGACGCTAAAAATTCCCTAATATTAGTACAAGAATGTAAATAAAGTTCCGTACGAAATCTCTGAGGTAACATATGTATGATATCTGTTAATATCAAATTCTCGGGTAATTGCGGTGTCAATTCTCTAAGTTTATTAAACTGATCTAAAGCAAAAGCGTGCACTGAGTCATGAGTCTTAGGATTGAACCGGGTTGCTTTACAAGCCGACAGCCTGTGCTGTATCGTTGCATCACCAGCGAAAGATTCAATTAGTCCTTTTTTAATCTCTTCTAAAGTTTTAAATTCCTCATTAAGTGTGTAGTACAGCTTAAGGCTACACCCTCCAATACATGAGGTATGGCTTGTACTTAGGTTTTTTCTGACAATTTAGCAACTTCCGCGGCTAATGCTAACTTGCGCAAATATGTATGTACTGACTCAGTAGCGGGATCACCTTTAAGCTTAGGTAAATACGCAATAATTTTCGGTGTAAGGTGGTCTTTTAATTTAACTGTTCCTACTTTCCTATGTCTAGTTTCACGATTATTAAGTCTAAAATTTCTATTAGTAATGAGCTTAACATGAGTTTCGTCACTACTGCTAACTTCACTATGTTCGGTCTAAGCTTAATCACTGTTAGGTTGGTATCCAGTTCTAACATGAATGTCACTATCGATATTAGGTTCCGATTCCCGTGATTTGTTTTCGATTCTTTCTACTTTTTGGTATACTAACGCCAAATCGTGCCTAATTTCTCCTATTTCACGCTGTGCTACTTCAATTTCAGCGTTGTTCTCGAAAGCCTGTTCATTTTTAACTTTGACGTGATAATCTAACTGTCTAATCCAGGAGCGTCATTTAGGGGGTGCAGGGAGGGGCATTTGCCCCCCCTGAGTTTGAGATGTATATAGATTTTATCAATAGAATAGTAGTAAATCAGTGAAAAACGCGAAATTTTACTTATATCAAGGGGTCTTGCCCCCCCCCCCCAAGCAAAATCTGAAATGACGCTCCTGGTCTAATCTCTTGGTAACACATCTGAAGTGACCCTTCGTTCTTTCGAACCTGTTCTTTTAAATCTACGACTTCGTTGTGTACTTCGTCTAAGTGACTTTCCGTTTCTCTGTGCGCTACGAGACAACGTTCTTCGTTAGCGTTACAGATGGTGTGATTAACCTCTACCTGTCCTTGTGTTAATTCTAATCTTTCAGATATACCCATTAAATGGTTTGAGTTTTGGTTACTTTCATTCCCATTGAATGTACGTCGCGGACTATAAGTTCTATGTTATCTCTATTTTGCTGAATAGCTACTGTATTGTGTTCGATTCCCCTCTGAACTCTTTCAATATTTTGATCTACTTTGTTCTCTAACGCTTGTATTCTATCAGCTATTTTGGTAGTTCCCTCATCGCATTTAATTTCAACTGCTTCTATTTGTGCCTGTAGCTTAGCAAGATTTTCCTTATTCTCATTCAGTGCCTGTTCCTGCCTATCTAATTTTTCTCTTACTTCTGCAAAATTTTCCTTGTTCTCATTCTGTGCCTGTTATTGTCTATCTAATTTTTCTCTTACTTCTGCAAAATTTTCCTTGTTCTCATTCTGTGCCTGTTCTTGTCTATCTAATTTTTCTCTTACTTCTGCAAAATTTTCCTTATTTTCTATCTGTGCCTGTTCATTTTTCTTAAAATGTTCTCTATTTTCAGCTTGCATTTGTTCAAGTGTCTTAACAAAGTCCTGTTGGTGAGCCATAATGAAAATACAGTTACTAATCGCAAATGATAAATGTAAATAGAATTCAAATAAAATACATATACTACGGAACACTGTATGGGTACGAAAATGCTAAGTTTTACTATTATTGTTTGTATTGGGACAACCTGTAAAAAGAAAATATGATTAATAAATTTTCCTATTCCAATATTATTAGTACTTATTCATATGTAACTACTGTCTCCATGCACAACTCACTGACGGTCTTGGCTCGTGTCGCTAGTTCGGGCGTCATTAAAATTGCTACCTACCGTTTCCCTTGGGTGCTGGCTCCCGAAGAACTCCCTAAGAAAACAGCTGATAACAATTCTGGTCCAGGCTCATACTCTGTTTGGGCGCAGATTGGTAATATTAAAATATGACAAGTGATTTGGCATGAGCCACGTTGGTGCTTTTGAGACTCAGGTTGTATTATACTTACTTTTGCGTATGCACACGCATACATACACGCAACTGGCAAGCCGTCTGCTAGCAGGAACTCACACACACATGAAAGAAGACGATATTTACTTAGGTAAATTCCTATTTATTGAGTATGAATATGTGTGGGTACGGGACTGAATTATATATATATATATATATATATATATATATATATATATATATATATATATAACAACACACAAAATTCTCATGTTATAGAGTTAAATGCTCAAACAGAAGGAATTGCACTGAGGCACTTCATGGTAAATGTAGATATGCGCACACTATTTACGAACACTAGAAACATAGCCCTGGTTTAAAGATAGCTTGCACTATTAATTGACTCTTCGCACTGAGTCAAGACTTTCACTGCGTGATAATGATAAGGGAAAAGGGGAAATACTGATGAATGAAGTATCTTGACTCCTAAAGGACGCTACATATCCAGAAGGTATTTGTTGGTCCTTTTGCTTCACATCCTATAGGTTAATGTCGCACCGCAAAGTTCTTCATACTATCACTTCATACGTTGTCTTGCACTGCCTCTCTCTACGACGAACTTTTTGCTAACCCTCCACTTACTACAAACTCTTATTGCTAACTCTCTGCTTCTACTCACGCTCGGGAACAACCCGTCCGCTTACTTAGGGTTGACAATGCATTATGTAAAATAATAAAGAAATGGTAAGGTTTTCTGCATTCATACACAATGCCAATGGGTCGATGTTATAATAAAGAACACTGGCAACATTTGATTTGATCCCGTGGGAAAGAAGCTTGGAAATAATAGTTGAAAAAAGTGTAGCAGTCCTAACTAATAAATTCTTCCCATGGTTATAGATTTTTATGCACTACTGTTATAAGTAAAACGGTTCAGTGGAAAGAAGCGAACGGTGCATGAGTCATTTCACCTACGACTCCTGCAGGACATGAACAATTATTCTCACGGCAGGAAGGATGACGTAATATGAGTGCGTGAGAACACGACAAACACAATATCATTCCCACACAATATCAACTTCGTATCCAAAAATATTCCCAATCTTAATAAATGTTATTATAAAAAAGTATATGCGGAACAGTCATGGTGACGAAGACTATAAGTTGGAAACTATTTTAAGGAAAGAAAAAAAGTAAGTTTGCTGCGACAAAGCACTCTGGCCAGACGATAAGCGTTGCATTGAAAAACAACAAGTTTTTTGTTCTATCGTGAGAAACGATAACGACTGAAGAACACCTGCATACACAGAAGGAGTAGAAATTCTCACCAGAAGGAGAAATAGCTGTTTGTTTCTATGAGTAAAATAATAATTTCGTTGCATGAATAAAAGTTAAAAGGAAATACACTGGTCGTCCAAAAACATAGTTTTGTGGCCGGGCAGAGGGTCACATGATCCTAGATATTAGAAAGTATCCACCTTATCGAAAATATTGTTTGATATTTTAACGAATCCACAATTTCCAGTACTACAGCGTTTCTCAAACTCTCTCATTTATGGAACCCTTTCACGCCCAATATAAAATGACGGAACCCACGAAAATAGCATTAAATTATTCGACAATTTATAATAGTAATACCATTTATAATGCACTATCTTTGAACAGGATGCACTTTTATTAGATTTGATATTATTATGTAAATTAGCATCATACTAATATTTTAAAATGCAATAAATTTAAATTGGTGTAAATATGATGTTTTAAATGTCTTAATATGCACATGAAAATCTAGGTTTACAAAAACACTTTAAAAACAATAAATCACTGTAAATATGAAATGCTATATGCACACAAGAAATTAAATTTTCATAAACACTTCAAAATATTAAATTACTGTAAAAGTGATCATATTTACAGTAATTTAATGTTTTGAACTTTTTATGAAACCCTAATTTCTGAAATGTGACATGAAACCTAGTGTAACATGACAATAATTTTCCATACAGAACATACCACATGTGCTGAGACTTCAATGGGAAGATTGGGCTTGTTTTTTGCAACTGCAGAGTTCTTTATTATCAGGTTTTATGGCGGAAAGCTGCAGTCTCATATCTGATTCCGCATCCAGTCTGTTTCGAAACCAACCAACTTTTAGATGAGATAGATACTTACCAATGTCTTTTTCACTTTCTCGAGGTCGGTTTATATGGAACCCGCCGGTATTACGATCTGGACGAACTTCCATGTATTTAGTTTTCTCTGCATTTACTTCTAAACCCAATTCCCTGCAGGGGCCGCGGTGGTTCAGTGGTAGAGCGTTCACCTCTGGTGCTTGGGGTCCCGGGTTCGATCCCAGTCCCCGCCAAGTGAACTTTGTGGTGGACAAGCACCGTGTGCGTGGGTTTTCTCGGGGTTCTCCCGTTTCCTCCCACTTTTTTCATTCCACCATTTCATTCATCACTCATCATCACCGTCTCCTTTAGTCTAACCGGCATAACCGTGGGACGTAAAACTCAAAGATTTTTTTTTATATTTTCCAATTCCCTGCAAACGTTTAATAAGACCTCAGCATTTCTTTCTAATGTTCTATCTCCTCTATTAAATTTAAATCATCAGCATATGCCATATCCTGTTGAATACCATTTAGCTCTAAACCCTGGTTGCTAACTTTAATTTTCGTTATAGCGTATTCCAGGACAAAGTTGAATAATAATAGTTCTGCTGTGTGCATTTCACTTTTTCCACGAATATTATTATTTGGCTGTGTGTAAAGCAAACCGTCAAAGAAATCTTTCCATATGCTATCTGTATCAATGGTAACTCTTGCGTCAGCTTTCTTTCATACATAAGGGCGAGGTTGATAGCCTTATGTATGAATGTTTTGGTGTTACCATTGTCTTCAAGTTCCTTAATTTTAGCTTTCAAAAAATCACGTTTCTTTGTTCTAAAACATTTGGAAGCTTTCCATCTGATGTCTACGAAATTTTGTGTAGTTATTTCGTTCGCATTTTGTAGCCAATGCAATTTTGCCTCTTTTCTCTTCTTTATTAGTTTAGTGCATTCTTGGTCGAATAATGGTTTGTTCTTTCGTCCCAATTCTGCTTGTCTCAACTTTTCTGGTCATTACAATTCTACGTTTCACAACATTGTCTAAAAGCAATATTTTGTCATTTTTTTTTTCTTTCTTTCTCAAGCACAATTTTGGTTGTCTTCAGTATGCAAGGTTTGATGAAAGTCTGAATAGTAGATTGAAGTTTTTTAATATTTGGGTATTAGAAGAGAAAGCTCATATGATGATTCTACCACTTCTTTTTCTTCGTGAAAGGTTCGTGAGAAGCCCAACTTCATACTTTCAGCGAGTTTTTTTAGAATAAGAAAATCTTTAGAATTCTCTTTAAAGGCTAGATGCTGTTGACAAATGTCATTCCAATCGGACAGTGGCGGAGAGCGTCATTGCCAAGGAGAGCATAACACATTCTGGTCGATGAATATCTCTTATGTACATAAAACCATAAATGATGAAATCTTCACTATACAGTCTTCTCTTTGAGCTGGAAACTTCTACGTATTTTACTTCACACCCACACACACGCTGACACAAACGAGAAATTGCAAAGTCAATACAACATTAACAACACCTTAAAATGAACTTCTCAGATCAGAAGACAAGCCTGAAAGATTAATGAAACGAACAATAGCTTCTAAATGGTACCAAAACTACAGATGTAAATTGTCTGCGTTATGTTTATTATTCAGAAGCACAATAGCGATACTTTTAAAACAAGAAAGAGACTGTTTATCAATCGATTACTAATCAGTTTCAAACTAAGTAATATATGCTTTTCATATTAGTTATTCCCAGTAATACCGAACATAAATACTAAATACTGCTCTACTATATTTCAACACTACCCACAGGTGTTCGTTTTTAAAGGTGCTTGTTAACAATTACATTATTCTTTTCTAATTTTCTAAAGTGTCATCAGCGTTTTTGAAAGTACTAAAAAAACTAAACCAACATTTAAACAGTTCATAACTGACTTACAAGGAGTGAAGAATGTATATTAAATTATGATTTTTCTTATGATTATTTAACTTACAAATATTACAATTGTAGCAACAACAAAAAAAATAATAAACAAAATAACCTATATTTGGTATTTCTCTTTGTCCGACCAAAACTTTGTAGGCCTACCTTGAAATTAAGTCTTTACTTTAAGATTTTAAAAGGTGAAAACTTTTCTCTATCTTTAAATATACTTTTTGTCTTATTTTTCTTAAACTTTGTTCATGCGATCTGAGTAACCAGTTAATGTGTTCAGTCCTTTGAGCTCTAAAAATTCCATTATGACTATAATTTTAAAAAGAAATAAGGAAGAAATATAGAAAGTCTAGGTAGTACGCTAACGTTAGCTGAAGAATAGGACAAAATATTCTATCTCTAACCTCACACAGTGGCGACTGGTAGGGTTTTGATTTACTGTCACATTGTTAAAAGAGGAAGTGATGTTTGGCCTGCTTCGTAAATCTTTTTCGAGAAAATATGAAGTAAAATATATTTAAATAATAACAATATTCAGTACATATTCGTTGTATTTAAGTTTTTTCTTGCAATCTCCAGTGACCAGTGTTTCAGCTGTAATGTTTTCTTCTTTATTAGTAAAATGTTTACAAAAGTAAGTTGGGAAAACTAGGAAACACATTTAATGCCCGATTTCTCTCTAAAGACATATTAGAATTGTTAAACTGAAACAACCTATAACTACTCGAAAGCAACCATACGTTGGAAAGCATTTTTAGACAATATCTTGACTACCAATACTAACCGGCATAAATGTGGGACGTAAAACTTAAAGATTTCATTTCATTTTTCACTAATGTGTGTTTAGATACAATATTGCTATTTTATTCAATTGAAATCTATTCATTCCTAGATTTAATTAAATGAATAATTTTCTAAGTGTATACATTAATTTAAACGACCTGGATTCGATTCAGCGTGAGAGATCATGTCGTTTGGGTCCTACGTTAAACTGTAACTCTATTCTCATATAGTCTCTGTGCTGAACAGAGACATGAAGCTTTAACCAAACAATTAACTTAAATCTATTCACTTCATGAAATTGTAAATGTGAATATCCCGTAGTACGAGATGCTTTCCAAGATTATATTAATATTCTTGTGAAAAGTTGAAGAAGAGATTAGTCTTACTTGAATATTTGAGTATAGACGTTTAAACATTGACGTACTAGCTTTCATCTCTGGATCTTTCCTACAAGCTTATTCTCTATGAAATGTTCAACAATAACTACTCCAATCTAAATTATAACACAAATAACATCTTTATTCCAGACACACCAACCAAACTCCAGGATATCTGTGGGACATCTGTAGGTAATCTAATATACGGTGGTGAGGAAACCGTTCTCGGAGAATATCCATGGATGGCACTATTGATGTATAAAAATAGTAAGTTAAAGTAGATTAATGATCCTTAATCTGCAAACTGATTAAAATTATAAGAATATGCACCAACGAAGTTTATGAATAAAATATTCTAATCACATACGTATTCAATAATTTAAATGTTGACTCGAAGGTACAATTTTAATAAAAGAGAGATTTTTGAATTGCGGAAAACACAGCTTAGATGATTGTATGTAGGCGTCCATCAAGTATTTTTATTTATTTTTTTCTTTTTGTGGTCCAAAGTTCAAAATATATTCTGTTCTTCCTAAATTCTTACCTTCTTCTTTAAACATATCGTTGAAACAATTGAAACGAAATTAGTTCGTAGACAGTAAAACATGACTGTGTTATACAAGGTAATGCCTCCGTGTTATCCTAGTTTTCTTAAATTTGATACATACCTGAGCTACTTCAACAAATTTTGGAGCAAATTTTTAAAATTGTAGCAATTGTTAAAATTTAAATAAACTACCTGATGTTGTATCTGCAGTATGCAGTCATTTCAGTAGCATACCATTGGTGTTATTTTGTGTATAGTTGCCAAACACCTAGGTTTACAAAAACATTTTCTTTCCTATTAAACGGAAATTACTATTTCCGCCAAATGATCCTCGCTTAACTCCTGTTTTGAAAAGTCTTTATAGGTACAAATAAACAGTAAACAAGTGGCTGAGGACATGTCAGAAATTCTGCTAACGTAATTTTTTCTCAGATAATTCAAACGCTCAAAAAACTATTCCTGAAACTTTACGGAAAATATGATACCTTAGGCTAATCATTACTCGTTACAATTGTCAAATATCCATGTAAAGTTTTGCTCATAGCAAAAACTAAAATTTAATTGCGAACATATTTATGACATCCATGCAAGTAAATGTACATGACATAAAATACGTAAAGCTGTATTTACTGATACAGCATTTTGAGGCGTACCTTTGCTGTGATTTCTCTTAGCAAATGAAAGACTAGGCTAATCGCTGACAAATACGTGAGATATCAATATTAGTAGTACCTCAATGGCTTCTATTCATCATGCGATTTGAAGTGTTACTAACGACACAGGATATATATTGAAACTAGTGGTAAAAGTGAGGGGAATGCGAGGAGATGCCGTCCCTCCACGTCCAGAAAATATCTATATCGTACCCCACTTTCTAAAAAAAACTACAATTGGCACGGGGGACGACGTGACGTCATGCATCCCCTCACATTTTCAGTTCCACTTTTACTCCTGATTGAAACAAGATCTACTAATCCTATTTCGGCTTTCCTTCTTCTATTCATCTAGTTTTTTAAAACAGCAGCGGTGTTACTTTCACTCTTCTCAATTCTGACTCTATTTCAAACCGGTTTTTTCATCCGCAACACCGAACTCTTCCTGTTGAAGTAACACGCTAGATTGGAGTCAAGTTGGGACAATTGACCTGTGTTAAAATTGAGAAGCATTAACACCATTATCTCTCGTTACGTGGGGTTGATTTTAATTTTCGGACATTTTATACTTTAGAAGAGCAGTTAATGGTTTCTTTAACAACTTTTAATGCTGGATCAACAGGATCTTTGAATGGCTTTTAATATATATTTTTAAGTATTTCTCTTAGGGCCACATAAAAAAATAAAAACAGGTTTGAAATTATAAATTACACCAAGGTAATTACATAGCAAAACATGATAGCATTAATACAACTTTAACACAGGCAAGTGATGACAGCAAGACCAGTGTGTTATAAGAATACGATGAATACGGTGTTGCAGTTAATATAGGTCCTGTGTTACTGATTTGACAGGGGGTTGGAGTTGAGCACTTTTAAGTTACATCACGATGTTGATTTTACAGTTTAAAAATAATACAGCAGTAGTTTCACTGTCATGTATCAGTATTTTTCCTGATCCTAATATTTAACTATTGTGCTAATAGATGTCGCTACCTGTGTTATCGGCTAACTCCTTATCTCCTGTATTGTCACTGTATCCAATATCAAGTAATTTTCTGATTCTATTATTTAACTGCTACGTTAATAAATATGCCTACTTGCACTACCTGTTAATTTTCTATCTCCTGTATTCTAATCAGTTGCATTATCCACTGTCAAATAATTTTCTTATCATATTACTCCATCAATGCATGTTATTATAAATTATGCATTATCACTTGTCCCTCTGACGCAATACATGTGACTAACATAAGGTAATATCCAAACAAGTCAAAGGGTTGTCGAAATTCACTACCAACATTTCATAATCTCATTTTTTACTTTTGTTTCCATAATAAGTGAAAATTCTTCTCCCAAACGATATAATGGAAGGTAACTTATAACACGTTGGTAAAGTTTTACACTTTTTCGACAAAGTGTCCCCACGGGAATTGAACCCGGGACCGCTGGCACCGTAGACGAGAGCGTTAGCGTCTGGTGTACATGAAAAACAAACCTAATCAATCAATAGCTATTCAATAAATACCTTCAAATCATAATCGTCAGACGATAAGCTCAAAGATACAAACATCCCGCTTCCTCCAAGCAAACAATATAATTTTGGAAATATATCTCCAAATAAAAGAAAAGAATAGTTATATAGATTGCAATCCTAACTGTAAATATACTGATATTATCATTTTTTAATCACGTACAATCACAGCGTTCCATACAGCATCCCAACTACTTACCCTATATACCTAGGTATAATATTTGATACAAAAATAATCAGTAAAAGAAAGAACACTCAAAGGCTTTTCTGGCTCGTGGCACGTCTGAATCGCACACACACACACATACAGAGAGAGAGAGAGAGAGAGAGAAATGAAGCCCTTATACTTGCTCGGTTTCTTGAAAGAGAACAAAAACAAAATCAACCCCTAATGCTGGTACATAATTATATCTTCGTTTTTTCAAGATGTATAAATAAGCCAATACAGTGATAAAAATGGATGCTCTGTGAAGCTAATGTAATATACGTACTTCCAAATACACAGGTTCCAAAGATGTGAGTGATTTAAGCACGATTTCTTTGTCTTATGTTGTTTTCCTTCCAATGAGAAAACTTCTTTTTAATGAACAATAATGTAGTCAACTTCACATATCATTCGTACATCCATTCCCTTTTTCTGTTTTTCAATTCAAATCCCTGTTTTTACATATATCAAAACCATCCTTTGTTGTCAATGAAGAGCAGCCTAAATATTTTGTTTTATCAAACCTGGTTACAGGCAATCAGATGTCTAACGAGACAAATGGTTCTTTTAAAAGACATGGGTTTCCGCATTCTTTGTATGCATTTTTCAGAAGTCTTTTTCAAGAAGCATATGTTAATTTTCTACAGTTTTTGATAATTAGTATAATAAAATGCTTTCCAGAAAAATCGCTACAATAATTAAAATAACGATATACATAATAAAAGAAGTCGTTTTTAGTATCTTTGTATCAGATGTTAAACATGTAGGTAGGCTTTTCAATGTTTATACTGTAATGTATTGCGTGCTTATGTATACAAACAATGCCATGTACTCTTGCTTGTAAACATCACCACATGGATTTACTACACACCGTGGGATTACTACGAGCAGCAGACGACGGGCCACTGGCACTTCTTACGGGCACTGGCCAAAAACTATGGATTCGGCACTAACATCGGGCAATTTCGATTATTTTCAAATATCTCCCTCTTTCTTTCCCATAAGGTGCGCCGTCAAAGTGAAAAGATAGAAACCATCCCAAGCCCGAACCTCATATATGTTGAAAATTTGATCGAGATCGGTCGTGTGGTTTAAGAGTTATTAACTCAGAAACTAGTCACTTTTCATTTTGATTTATTTTTTATATATCTCCCGTCTTCCCCTCCTCTAACTTTCGCCGTCAAAGTGAAATGACAACCATTCCAAGACCGAACCTCATATATGTTAAAAACTTGATCGAGATTGGTCGGGTAGTTTAAGAGGTGTGAAGTCACAAATAGTAACTTTCATTTTTATATATAAAATTTCGTTTTCTCTACGGGCAGATAGAGTTTTCCTTGTTAACTATTACAAATCATAAAAATAGACCCTGTTACCTCCAATGGTACGAAGCTGTCGCATGATTGGCCAACATAGCAAGATACATAACTTATTTAATAACTACACATGAGAGATAAAATTTCCTTTGATATTCTGACCAGATAATAGTCTGGTATTTAAAATGCAGTTGTTTTGATATTCAAATGAAATGATTCCAGATAATTTCAAGGGAGGGAGATTCCTCAGATCTACCACCCTCTTCTCTACCATAAGCTACTTATGAATTAATTTATTATATATCACCATGACGCAGGCCCGTGCTGGCCCACCGGGACACCGGGACACCGGGACGTGTCCCGGTGCGCCCTCCGAAATATCACACTATAAATAATGGTACAAGTTTTTAGTAATAAATTCTTACAATTTTATTGGTAAAGAATCCGTGAAAGGTGCAGTGCGCCCTTTTCATTAGGTGCCCTTCCGAGACCACATCAAAGATGAACGATTTTATTTACTCTTCTGTATAGCACAGTTCTGTATAATAAATACACAAAGTTACTGTTGGCGAAGAACCCGTGAAAGGTACAGTGCGCCTTTTACATAAGGCGCCCTACGAAACATCAATTATAGGTAAGTAGTTTTAGTTATCCTGTATACCAGCTTTGTTTAATAAATTCAAATACTGACTGGTAGTACAGAACCTGTGAAGAATACAAGGCGCCCTTTACATAGGATGCCCTGCGAAATATCATATTATATTTTTTTAAATGTTATTCTTCTGTATTTCAGTTTTGTGTTATAAATTCATACAGTTGTTATTGGCAGAGAACAGGTAAAGAGCGTAATAACTTACAAAAATATTATAAAGTTATATAGCTATAAAACGAAACAATGTGATATATCAAGAATAGTTCGGATAGTCAAACATATGATGAATTTATGTGATACTATACTGATACTAGTCCCTAATTTACGATTTTTACGGCATCGAAGTTTTCACAGTCTTAATATGAGAGCATATTGATTGTTCCTGTGTGTTTTAAAGCAGTGTTCGGATAATCAGTACCTATTATGTTTCTAGGGTATAGCTATATTAATTTCCGTAAAATGTGGTCTTCCTGTCACCACGGCACGGCGCGTCCTCAGGTTGTGGATCGAGGAGAAAGCCTCTGGGAGGAGAGGTTAGCTGCGAATATACTGAGTAAGCAGTCGCGGACAGACAAGGGGTGATAATCCAGCTTGAGAATTTGGTGTGAGACTAACAACCTCATCCTGTAAAAAAAGGATTGTTCAGATAAGTTCGCAGAATCCTCGGATCAGAACTGACAACTTGGCACGAATTTCGCAAAGTAAAATCGACATAAGATTTGGAACATGAAATGTAAGAAATCTCTATAGGGCAGGTGCGTTAAAATTTGTAAAACATGAGTTTAGAAATAGAGATTGGACCTAGTGGGATATCAGGAAGTTAGATGAGAAGGAAATGGAGGAGTCAAGTCGGGAAATTTTACGTTCTTTTACGGGGAACAAATTAAAAATTACCAACTAAAAACAGGGCTTTCCGTTCACAAACGAATACGTAATATCAGCAATTACATAGGTTGAATTTGTTAATGAATTTTTTTTTTTTACTTCTCTTAAGGGTCGGTGGTATAATATTATTTTAAATGCACATGCCCCAACAGAAAATAAGGGTGCTGATTAAAAAATACAGTTTTTATGAAAGAATAGAATGGGTATTTGATCATCTCCTGCAATACCATATGAAAATTCTTAAACACTAACAAACTATTAGCTGAGCAAACCAATATATTCACATAAAAAACTACATACGTGTTTCAGTTTCGCCAACTAACACGTATGTACTTTTTTATGTGAATATATTGTTTTGCTCAGCAAATAGTTTGTTTGTGTTTAAGTATATACAATGAAAATTCTGTTAGTCGGTTTTAATGCGAAGGTAGGACCAGAAAGTACTTTCAAACCGATTATAGGGAATAAATGTTTGCATAAGGAAGGTTGTGACAATGGCGTTAGACTCGCGAACTGTGCGAAACCTTATCGTGAAGATTACAAATTCCAACATCGCGACATTCATAAATATACTTGGACTTCATCAGATGGAAAAACACAAATTCAAACTGATCATGTTTTAGTAGACAGAAAAGAACAGTCTAGCACAACTGATGTTCGGTCGTTCAGAGGAGTTGATTGTGATAGTAAGAGAGAGACTATCGTTGAATAAAGGACATATTCAATATCTGAAAACGAAGCGGTTTAATTTTTTTTAAAATAGAGGAGAGTCAAGTGAGAGGGGAGCCAGATTAAAGTGTCGAATAGATTCTCGGTTTTAGAAGGTTCGGAGTGCACTAGTGTTCACGATACTTGGTTGAAATTAGAGATAACATTAAAATTTCAGCAAAAGAAATATTGGAGTACGCAGAAATACGTAGGAACAAACCATGGTTCAGCTAGGAATGTACAAAAGTAGCAGAGAAGAGAAAACAGAAGAAACTGCGTTGGCTACAAAATCCGAACGAAATAACTACATAAAATTTCATTTGAAACGAGACTTTTGAAAGCTAAAATTAATTAACTTGAAGATAATAGTGAAAACAAAAACATTCGGGACATGTATAAATGCATTAACGAACTTAAGGAAGGCTATCAACTTCGTGCTTATATATTAAAGAAACCTAAAGGAACAGTTCTCACTGATACAGATAGCATCTTAAATAGATGGAAAGATTTCTTTGATGATTTGCTTAACACATAGCCAAAAACTAATGAGCGTGGAGAAAGTAAAATGCTTGCAGCATAATCGTATATTCTAGAAAATAACCAGACAGAAATAGAAATCGCTATTTTTTAAAAAAATAAATAAACACACATTTCCGGTGTAGACGAAATTCTAGTTGACTTAATTTTAGCTGGAGGGGAAAAATTGTAGAGCAAGATACACAAACTCATTCTCATTATCTGGAACAAGGAGGAATTACAACAAGATTGAAGAGAATCAATCATTGTTCCAGTTCAGAAGAAAAGCAACAAAACAGATTTAATAGTTATCAAGACATTTCTCTTCTGTCAACATCCAATAAATCCTCTTAAACATTGTATTAGCAAGATTGACTCCATACGCAGATGAAATTATTGGAGATTATCAGAACGGATTTAGGTAAAATCGATCAACTATTGATCAGATATTTACCATTCGACTAATACTTGAAAAGAAATGAGAGAATACAACTTCCTGGCACATCAATTACACTGGCTTACAGTGGTTTTGGTGCCGGGTGTTTCTTAGCTGATTTGAAGTAGAATTGGGACGCTGAATCCAAATATGGCGTTAGTTTTCCCCTAACAGCTTTAGTTTTTGAGATATAGGAATTGCAAGACTGACCTGCTACAACGTTGAAAATTGCATAGGTGCTGTTTTACTGTAAGTGAAAAGAAAACTATGACATTTAAATCTGTTATTTGGAACACTTTGAAAATAATGAAAACCATATAAACACAAACATCAAGTACATAATAACTCTGTAACTACATTTTATAATAGTTTTTATGAATAAAAAATCAAATAATTTGTTCAAAACGATCTATTCAACACTTCGGAAGCTTCGTTTTCGTGACATCCTTGAATGTTTCTTTGCACAGTCTCTTTTTAGGTTCCAGCAGTAATCTGCCATCATATGGGCATCCCATCTTCCTTGGTAGCGGTCCTCCATTGTTTTAATATCTTGGTGAAATCTTTCACCTTGTTCTTCACTCAGACTGCCTACGTTGTCTGGGAAACGGTCCAAACGGCTGTGCAGGTAATGAATTTTGATACTCATATTACATCCAAGTTTTTGGAATGCATTAAGCATCTGGTTCACTAGCTCAACATAGTTATCAGCTTTATTATTGCCAAGGAAATTCTTGATAACTTCTACAAATGAGGTCCAAGCTCTACGTTCAGTCTCATTCATGGACTCCACGAAAGCCGGATCTTTCATGAGTTGTCTTATTTGGGGACCATCAAATATTCCAGCTTTTAATTTTTCTGTGCTGATCTGAGGTAGCTTGTTTCCCATGTAAGCAAAGCACGGCCCGTCCTTATTTAGCGCCTTTACAAACTGCTTCATCAAACCGAGCTTGAGATGTAGAGGTGGCAAAATGATTTTGTCACACTCAACAATAGGCATGTTAATAATATTTTTCTTACCAACAACCATGTCGTCTCTCTGCGGCCACTCTTTTTTTGACCAATGGTTTGCTTTGTCTCTGCTATCCCACAGACATAGAAAACAAGGATATTTTGTGTAGCCACTTTGCTGTCCAAGAAGAAAGTTCACCATCTTTAAATCCACACAAATCACCCACTGATGGTCCTGATATTTAATTTTTTCCATAACCAAAGCAATTGCTTCATATTCTTCTTTCAGTCGTGTTGAATGAGCGATTGGAATTGAGCCATATTTATTGCCATTGTGTAGAAGGACGCATTTTAAACTTCGCTTGGAGCTATCAATAAACAGGCGCCAATCATCTGGATTGTATTCTGGAAGACCCATGTGTTCTAGGAGACCTCTAACATCGTGACAGAATACGAGATTTGTGTCTTCAGTGAAAAATGGTAGAAACTCCTTTTCCCTTGTTCGGTAGAATGTGATTTTAGTTCCTTGTTCTAGTACGTTTTTCTCCTTCAATCTGGAAGCAAGTAATTCAGACGATTCTTTTGAAAGATTAAGGTCCCTAACTAGATCATTTAGCTCATCTTGATTAAACTGTTGAGGAATTGTTGACATTCCCTCATAATCACTGTCACTTCCATCATCCATGTCACAAGAATGTTCACTACGTTCGTTTTCAGTCTCACAAAACTCTGGCAAGTGGTGAAACGTTGGGATTGGTATTTCATCGGAATGAACAACTGGACGTCTTGCTGAAGGCAGATCAGGATATGTCCACTTGTTCCGGTTATTTCTATTCATACCCGTAACATTTACCAGGCAGAAATAACAGTCATCAACATGGTTTGTGGGTTCCCTCCAAACCATTGGAACACCAAACTTAAGACTTTTTCTTTTTCCAGTTGTCCACTGTCGCAAGTGTTCAGTACACATTTTACACACAATATGTGGAGCCCACGTTTTATCTTGGTCCCCTAGGGGTACACCAAAATATGCATGATATGCTTTTTTTTACAAAGTCACTGATATGTTTTCTATTGTCTTTAAATGTGTACTCACCACATATGTAGCAAAACACATCAGGATGGTTAACACAACTTCTTCGACTTGAACTCATTTTATGTTCAGGCCACTAACACGGATGTTAAATATAAAGCCTTAGTATACGCGATACAAGTTATGATTTCAGAACAAAACTCACATGTTCCAACATGTCACTCCACCTGCAAGACAACAACTACGATCCACTAGCCAAGTAGAATACCAATGCAATCTAGTGGACGTTCCTGGAACTACTATATGACTAGTTTCCGTTTAGTACCGACAGATAGCAGCACTAATGAGAAAAGAGCGCCGTTCTTCCAAATAGAAATCTCTATAGAGCACAGTAGGATTTATTTGAGTTGCAGAGTTTATAAGATCATATTCAAACTTGTTATTACGAGAATATTTGTATTTCTTTTGCTTATTTTGTATACTATTGCAAGAAGCATGCAGAAATAGTGGTTACATCATTTATAATTTACATATTTATTTTGGATTGTAATATTTCTTCCACATACATTGTAACGTAAATAACACTACTGGTACAGTAGCCTGTATCTACCAAAGTAGAGCTGATAGAAAAAAACTGCTTACATTATTGGATTCAACGCCCCACACATAGTTAAAATCAGCTCTAAAATTTTAGGCACCAAGAAAAAATTTTTTTTCTGTAGGCCTGTGTTATTGACTTTAGACTCTGGTAGGAGGGAAACATTGTAGAACATGCTTACAGAATTTGCAATACCGAAAAAAGGTAGATTAATTAAGATATGTTTACATGAATCCCAAAGTAAGGTTCGAGTAGAGAAATTCTTGTTCACGAGCTTTCACGTTAAGAATGACCTGAAACAAGGAGATGCGTTGTCGTCATTATTATTTAACTTTGTTCTGGAGAAGACGATAAGGAAAATCAAAGAAAGCAATCAAGTCCTAGAGCTTTGTATTTGCCAGGTTATGGCGTATGCTGATGATGTAAATTTAATAAGTAATGATAGAATAATAGAAAGGAATGCAGAAATTTTAATTAACGCTTGCAGGGAAATAGGCTTAAAAGTAAATGCAGAGAAAACTGAATAAATGGAAGTTTGTCGGGATCGTAATACTGCATTTTATTGATTAAAATACCAAATAATATTGTCTTTCGACAAAATGGATACTTTCTAATATCTAGGATCATTATTAATAGACCAAAACCATAATCACTAAAAAATTTGATGTCAACTGAAAGCAGGGATTTCGTGCTATTATTCAGTTAAAAATCTTTTGTTGTCACGAATTCTGTTGAGTAATTTGTAGCTCAAAATATAAAACGATAATCATGCCTGTTGTGCTGTGTGGTTGCGAAACATGGTAAGAGACTGAGGGCAAATCGCAGAATGAAAGTATTTGAAAACAAAATTCTTAAACCAGTATTCGAGCTGCAAAATGAACGGGAATGGGGAAAGACGGAAACTTCATAAGGAGGAACTGCATAATTTTATACCGTTTACCAAACATTGTTAGAGTCATCAAGTCTAGGAGGATCAAATGGTCATTATATGTAGCCAGAAAGGAAGAAATTAGAAATGCTTTCGAAATTGTAACTGGAAATCCATATGGGAAAATGACCGTTAGGAAGACCGAGGCGCAGATGGGAGGACAATATTAAAATGGTTCTCGCAGAGATTGAAATATAAAATAGAAACTGGGTTCAGTTTTCTAAGGACATAAATCAATAGAGAGCTTTTGTAAACGCGGCAATGAGCCTCCTGCGTCCATAGGCGTGCTATATTAAGTTGTTGATACATTTAGCTTCTTTTTATTTGACAGAAATGTTATTACAGGAACTAAAAAGTTTTTCTGTAGTAAAGAGGATTTCGATTCGAGGTGAGCTATTTACGTTAATACTAAAACAAATTTGGTGGTGATTTTCATATAAAATGGCACCCATACTTTCTTTCAAAGTTTCTCTCTCTCTCTCTCTCTCTCTCTCTCTCTCTCTATATATATATATATATATATATATATATATATATATATATATATATATATATATATATATATATATATATATTCCCGTTTGTATAGACGCCCTTTTAGTAGACTTGTCCACCGCCCTCATTAGTATCCCAGCACGGCCCTGCCATGACGTACATCACCATAACATGATTTTAGGTTCTTTAAGAATATTCAACTTTAACTTGTTTTCGTAATTAGATTCGTATTCAATAATAGGCACTCTTATCTCCACATTCTTTATTGTTATTTTTCCATCGTGAGGAGCTGTTGCACCTGCTCCTGTTCCAGTCCATTTGTACAAGACATCGTTATTGTTGTTAGCTTTTGTAAATGTTATTCTCAATCCACCTTTCCGTACGTCTCTATTATGCACCTAATCGTAGAAGGCTGCACGTAACAGTTTCGGGTCACTTTCTGGTTTTATATTTAAATGTTGCATCTTAAATTTATGTTGTCTTATATCTATATATTAGTTCGGACTTTATATACTCTTTTGTTATTATTGGTGTTAACTTAAGGAAATCCAGATCTGAAAGTGAGTAGCTTATTATTGTTATTATTATTTGTATGTACGTATATCAATATGTATGCTTTACAGCGACTATTTAGGAAGAAAACTTCCTCTTAGGTAATAGAATAGTTAGTTAGCAACCCTGGTTTGGGTACAACAGCATCCTTCAGAAACAGCAAAGAACGTTTTCTTTTGTTGATAAGAGAACCCACCTCCCTAACGATGGTTTCTTGACATAGCTTTTTGTGTGATTCTTTCTCTCCTCACTTTTTGTGTGGGAAGATTTTTCCTACATAAATGCAATTTTTTTTCGGAGCAAAGGGATTCTTCCAAAGTTGATCCATGGGGACTCTTCGGCTGAGTAAAGTTGAAAGGGGAAGTCTTCAAAATGTAGTCAGAGGGATTGGTTTGGTTCAATAAAATCGAACGGGAGTTTTCTTCCATAATAGGAGAGTGTTGGAACGGGCCTCAGAAAGAATAGAGTGAAGTCTTTTCTGGTAGTCACGGAAGAACTACATCCTATACTCGGGACGTGCTCTGAATTTGGACATGAGTAAAAACAGAGTTAGGTTTAGAATTCTCACTAGTTTGGTGAATACCACATAAATTGGCCCGGCGAATGCAGTTGCTTCAAGTAATAGGCATTGCGTTTTTTTTAAAAAAAAATTAAAGTAAGATTAGGATTATTCCCTTTTTAGAACCTCTTTTTAGAGTATTGAGTTATAAATATCTTACTCTGAGTGAGGATATTGGATATAACTGAATGTGATTAAACAATGTATATTAACACTTTCTTAGCCTCTCCAAGTGAGGGAATGTTTTGGATAAATTTAATTGAGTTTGAATAAAATGGTATTGGGCTCGACCCCATTACCCTGAAGTAAACTTTTGAACGGGTTTACTGATAGTTTGTTTTACAATAGCCTACCTCAGATATAGAAGAGATTACAGGCTATTAATTTTGTTGTGCCATTTTTCCCTATCTAGAAAGAATACCATACTCAATTTAAACATAATGCCTTTCCTACTGCTTACCTTATCTAACAAAGTATTTATTTAGCTAATTTCCTTTATTAAGTGAGTTATAAGGGAGAAAGCATACCGGTTAGGGCTTTAATCCAGGGCCCGAATTAATTTTGCAGGGTCCCTTCGTAAAATTAAGGTTTTGAGAATCGCGTGGAAATGAAAGACTTCTTTCTCTTAACTTACACACCAAATGATTAGAAAAATTCACTTGAAACTAGAGAAAAATCAAATTCTTAGAGAAGTAAGAGAATTTTATTTGACCTTGAAAATTGCAGGTTTGGTACTTGCAGCCATAGTGAGATATAGTAAAACTAACAATATTAGAGGATCCATACCTTTATAAATACATTATTATCTAAGAGAAATCTTATGCTGTTATAATTTATTTACAAGAAACCATAAATCCTGATATTAAAATTAAAAACTAATAAAGTGTGAAATAAATCATTTATAAACGATTACGAGTCGTCGAGGAAGAACATCGTTAAGGCCGTGTTTAACATTTTAACCGAAAACATTTCCCCGTATGTAATAACACTGAGAACTTCTCGAAATCTATAAAAACTGTAGTTCTATGCATTAAAAAGTTATTCTTAATATATCATGTTCACTTTCTTAAAACAACTTAGTAGTTTATTAGTTTCTGATTAATATTTTTCAATAAAGATATACGGCAGCGCTGCACTGAACATATGTACACTCAGGCCCAAAATTATTGTCGCATATCTATAACTGTCTTCATGTAAGAATATAATTTGATAATGATTTTGCAGGGTACTTTTAATACTGATACTATGTGTACAATCGGGAAATGTATATTTGTGGTAAATTTCATAGGAAAAGAATTATAAATACGAAAATTATAAGGAAATGGACAAGAAAATTTTATTTTCGTTTTATTGTTCTTATTTACATGAAATTTGCCACATACATGTTTTTGTCGATTATACATATACTAACATTATAAGAAATACCGGGCGAATTCGTTATCAAATTATATTCCTAGAACAACTACTTGTAGACATGCGACAATAATTTGGGACATGAGTATACATATATTTAGGTGACAGTGCTTTCTTTCCGTTTTTAATTGATTTTTTTTATTTGGACTGGATTTTATTTCAGATTGCTACTGAATGTTATTTATTGCTCTTATTTTGAAGGCAGAGCACATGTGAAGTACATTAATTCTGACATTTTATTAATATTCTGAAGAAACCAAAGCATTTTATATGAGTACTGGAGGCAAGTTATTGCTAGATACTGAATTCCATACATCTCAATGTATATCTTTCTTGGTCAACAATAATCCACGGTACATTATATTCTTGTCTAACTGCCCTGTCTATCTGCAAGAACTTGTTTATGACTGGGCGCATATGTCCTACAGTCAACTAAACTGTTGCATACCACTTTAATTACAAGTGTCATTTAAAACTCTTTGTCTCGCATTTGCAACCAGTTTCTCATCCTCCATCATATTCAAAGAGCAGACTGTTAACTGCTCCTGGCGGAGATATATGTAAAAAAAAAAAAAAAAAAAAAAAAAAGTGACTGCCTATGTGACTTCACTCTTGAACCACCTGACCGATCACGATCAAATTTTCAACATAGATGAGGTTCGGGCCTGGGATGGTATTTACCTATTCACTTTGACGATAGAAATTATGGGAGGAGGTAGGAGGGGGATATATATATATATATATATATATATATATATATATATATATATATATATATATATATATATATATATATATATATATATATATATATATATATAACTTAATAACTCTTGAACCACCGAACCGATCTCAATCAGATTTATAACCTAGATGAAGTTCGAACATAAGATGATTTTTGTCATATCCCGTTGACGATGTAACTTAAAGGAAGGGAAAGACATTTACAAATGATTGAAAATGACCGATATTAGTGTCGAATCTATAGTTATTGAGGTCGCTGAGATGAACAGTGACACTGAAGCCCTTTTTCCATTGAAAAAATTCCGGTGTCCCTTAGAGTGAAATTTCGTGAAACAGCACTGTGAATTTTCCAAGAATTCAAACTCATATATGCATATTATACTGCAACGATATTACATGTTATTAAATAGCAAAGACTTTTTTAAAAAAATATTGAACGGAAAGTAAAGAAAATAATCCGCGCTCAAGAAGTTTGATGATAAAAACGGATAAAATACAGACAAAAACTGAAAACTTTCTCGCTTTTAGACTTTAGCCCTGTATCACATCAGTTCCTAACGGGAAGTTCTTGGATGACGAACTTGCAGAGAGTTGAATATGAGTGACTAGTAGAAGATGCGCCTTGATACTAAAACGAGCGGACATAGGCTAGTGGTTAGCAAAGAGACTTTGTTTTGAATTCCGTAATGGAGTCCAACCATCCTTTCTAAGGTTTTTCAGATGTATCCTGAATTCATCCAGGCAAATACCGCGTTGCTACCTTTAAATATATTTCCTGGTCTATTTCCTTCCACTTCCTTTCTCAATATTGTTAATTATTAATAATTATAACCAAAATTAGCTTTTCAGACTGTATTCGTAAACATATTAGATAAATAAAAAAATGAGTAACAAATCAGTTCAAGGCAATCGCACTTCATGATTATCAACAAAGCTAAAAACAAGTGAGATGTTTATCCTATCAAGAGAATACTTTGTAACTGATTTCCTGTGAACTAATTTCCTTTGAAACGAATAATTTTACAGCATCTCATTACACCTATACCATATCTTGTAGATTCCTGCAATTATTCATATGACACTGAGCCTTATTCCGTAGCGGTTTGAAGCAACGCAACAAAAAATTTGCGATTTAGTTAACGATAATGAATCTTTGCTTTCTTTTTACTTCGCGCAGTGATCCCCAAATTTTGCGAAAATTAATACAGAGTGGGATCCACTGTCTTAATTGATTTTTAATTTTGATTTCTTCTTTTATCAGTAGATATCGGATTTTTATGCAAATGCATGTTTTGTTTGCTTATATGCATCTCTGTTAAACTTTGTAGGAGTTTCTAACAAGAATAATACAGCTCGAATTTTAAGTTTTATAGTGCATATAAATGCATATTTCAAAGGTTAGAGCATATACTAGTGCTTAAGAGCATATTCAACATATTCTATAAGTTTTTTTTTTTTCAGATGTATGCTTCTAGCATGGAATAAATTCAGTTTCAGTTCGTACTTTCAATGCATTTACGTGTCTATGCAACAGAATGGCTAGTGCAGCAAAGATGCTTATGATTGCCAAGACGTTGAGAAAAATCTGATAATCCTGATAAATTCGGACGCTCTGTGGATAAGAAATTGACGGATGTTATTGCTAGAAACTCCGACGACAAAACCATTGAAGTCATGAGGAAATATCTTCAAGGGTTAAATATTAACTTTGCCGGAAAATATAGATACTAAACTTGCTTCTCTCTCCAATATTGTTCAGTAACATGTATTGATGTTAACAGGACATTTTCTGGCTACAAATGTTACAAACTGACACCAAAAACATTACGAGAAGCATCTTGTGATATACTGTAAAATTAATTACGGGAAGGATTAAATCCTTATAGAAACGACTTTTTATATACAGTAGAAACGTCTAGAAAAGTATGGATGGCTTGTATTGTTTCGTATAAAGTAAATGCACTCTAAAATACAAATGTGAAGAAATACTAGAGATCGTGTTCTCATATCACTGTGTTTTATTTTTAATCTCATAATTTGTGTGTGTTTTAAATAGTTAGAATATATAAATTGTCATAAGCATAAATTCTGCAGAGAAGATCCTAAAAGGTGAAGAAAGTTCACTTTTGATTTTATATTTCACGTGCAAAATTTTGTTGTAACTTTGCTGCATGTTTGAAAATATTTTGATTGTTAATTCATATTAAACTCATATTTTAACACATTTAACAGCATAGTTGCATGCATGCATATTTCATAAAAATCCGATGTCTAGTTATCAGTACGTCGTCACATAAAGTTATACATTTGTTATATAACAGGTCGTCTGAAGAGTATTGAGTCTTTTGGTCATAAGATGGCATTAGTGTTCAAATTGGAAGATATGTGAATCGAAACATTTTGGGTACAACGTCATTTGACATGACAGTTGAAGCAAGTAGATGTGCAAAAAGTGTGGGAATTCTTATTGTAATGTATTGCAATGGTGAAGATAAATGAATTTTCTGAAAACGGCTCAAGATTTTATAATATTTCAATAAAAGCACAAATACTCACCAGACCCATGAAGAAATTTGTGGTGCTTATGGGCAAGATATGTTATTGAAAGCAACAGACAAAGAGTGGTTCAATTGCTTTCATTGTGAAAATTTCGATATCCAAGACGCTCCTAGAATGGGCGACTAATTCACAGTGAAAGTGGAAGATATTTCAGCGAAAGTCGAAAAAGACCTGCATGTAAGTAGTCATGACATTACTAAGGATCTAAACATTCATCACCAAACAGTGCTAAATCAGTTGAAGAAAGGTGGCTACTAAAAGAAGCTCAGCGTTTGGGTGACAAATGATTTAACTTAGAAACATTTATTCGATCGCAAATGAAATGAAATGAAATCTTTGAGTTTTACGTCCCACGGTTATGCCGGTTAGGCTAAAGGGGACGGTGATTATGAGTAATGAACGAAAATGGTGGAATGAAGAAAGTGGGAGGAAACGGGAGAACCCCGAAAAAACCCACGCACACGGTGTTTGTCCACCACAAAGTTCACTTGGCGGGGGCTGTTATCGAACCCGGGACCCCATTATTCGATCGTATTTCCATCCGCGAATTACCACTGAAACATAAGAAACTCGAGTTATTTCTGAAGCAATTGATCACGAGTAATTAAAAGTAGATAGCCTGCGACAGCAATGTATAAGAAAGATAATGGACAAAGCGAGGAGAAGTTCTACAGTTTGTGGCAAAGCCAACATGACATTCAGAAAGGTTATGGTGTGCGCTTGGTGGATTGAAAGAGCGTCATGCACCATAGTGCTGTCGCCGGTAGAATGATAGACTTCGAACTGTATTGTACGCAAATGAGACTACCAATTGAAAAGAAACAGCTGGAAAAGGTCCATAGAGAGGGTATCGTATACCACACTGAAAATGCCAGACTGCATATATTTTTAAGTACCCTTCAGAAATAAAAAAAAATGACTGGGAGGTTTTAGTGCAGCCACCTACAGCCCGGACCTAGCACGTACCGACTTAACCAACAAGCTCGGTAAAGCAATTTCACGGGCAAAAGCATTGACACTTTCAGATTCATACTTGTTCTACTAAGCAAGGAGGATTTTCAATTACATCTTAATAAATAAGAAATATGAACATCAATATTTGTAATTTAGAAATGTATCAGACTTGGAACCTATTTCCTCTGTCAGAAGAGGAAGTTACTAGTAGCGCTGTTAAGTGGAGGATGTTACAATTAATACACGCAGTACATTGACGGTTATCTTGTTGCTGTAACTATTTGTCAACAATACGAAAAAATAGGAGCGTTGTACCTATAAACGCACTTCGTCATGTTAGGCAATACCGAGGCAGAAGCTTCCTACCATATGTCCCATGTTAGTTAATATGCAATTGTAATGATCAAGGAACGGAAGACATAAAATCTCCCTCACACATAAAATCTTGTTGGAGTTTACAAGTAATAATGTGACTAATTGTCCGTTATATTGTATACAGAAAATATTTAACACATTGAAACGAAACCCCGAACTCGAATTGCGAGGTGAGCTCCTTCGTGGCTAAGCGGTTAGCGTACGCGCCTTTGGCGTGGGAGCTCCAAGTTCGATTTCCGGCGGGAGCTCATGTGGTTCGGATTCCAAGCTAATCAGTAAGTCCCGTCTCATGTAGCCACGCTGCTAAAAGTATGTTAAACTAAATCAACTCGACTTGACTTGGGCAGCGTAAAATGGCACGCTTCGAGTATAATTCTAGGATTAGTTGTTTAACGTTTTAGGCTAAATCCACAACCATATCTTTCACACTCTAAGGCAGCAACTGCTTATACTGCTCGCATGAAATAATAATTCAACTAGGAAATAAAAGTATAATTTCTTTGTGGCTTGTTTGTAATGAAGATAATATTAGTAAATTAAAATTACAATTAATACTACCAAAAGACAAATTTATCGTACAGTATGTTATTTTATTTTATTTTTTAAGGAAGAGGAGCGATTGTTTTCAAATGCGGTGGTGCTTTGATTTCTGACCGATTTGTTCTGACAGCAGCACATTGTGTTCACCCTAGAAACATTGCACCAGGAGAAAAATTGTAAGTATGCTCAAGTTTGTTTAAAAAAAATGTAAATTAAATAAAAAAAACTAATTTACTTGAATCAGTTATTGCTACCAAAAATTTTGTTCTGAATTACTTATCGGGAAAAATAGTTTCCAACGAATAGTAAACCAGTACAATTGTAATATTCTGCTAAAATGGAACCTTTAAACTGAACGTAAATTATTCTAGCATATAACAAGTTCCGAAGGTGTATCTACGAATATGCAATGATTCCTAAATCAACGAATAGACATTAAATAAATAAGTAATATAGAAAGGACCATTTACCAATGACAGGATTTAACTGATGAATTACTGTTATACTGTTACTGTTTACTGTTAATTTTACGAAAAGGTTAATGAATTCCAACCTTAAACATGAGTTAAATAAGTCACCAGTACATACAAAAATGAATACATATAATACATAATTTGCTGAATCTTTTAGTTAAATCTTGGTAGAATAGAATAGAATTTCTTGCTTCCTAAAAAGTACTTCCGAGTCCATTTATCCTTGCTTTTATTTCCCGTTTGCATCTCAAAGTTCTCCTTAGCATATGACAATACAGTGTTTAAGATAATATAACCAGCATCTGATAACGAAGAGATTGAACAAATAAAACCAAGGAAGGTCAGGAGAGATATAAAAAGCAGTTTGAGGTGTCGAATAGATTGTCGATTTTAGAAGCTTCAAAATGAACTCATGTTGAAGATACTTGGGTTAAGATTAGGCAGGTCATTAAAATGTCAGTAAAAGAATAGCTGGGGCAAGCGGAAATACATAGGAACAAACCATTATTTGACCAGTAATATACTAAATTAGCAAAGAAGAGTAAATAGATAAAATGGTCTTAATTAGCTTTAAAGTCCGAAAATTAGAACTACACAAATTTTCATTGCCACCAGGAGGGAAACTTTCGAAACTTTAATACTAGATGTAATATTTTAGTAGACTTGAAGATAGCAGTGAAAACAAAAATATACACTCTGGTCCTGTGTGACGACATCAACTAATTTAAGAAAGGTTATCAACCTCGCGCTTATATACTAAAGCAAGCGGACGGAGAACTTCTCCTGAATACGGATCGTATCTTCAATAAGTTGAAATATTTCTTTGGCGATTCGCTAAACACGCAGCCAAAATATATGTTCATGAAAAATAAAAAGTATACAGCGGAACCTAATATTCAACAACCTAGCCTAAAAGAAATAGAATTTGCTTTAAACAAATAGCCGGGTGTAGACGAAATTTTCGCTAGTTCATTTTAGGAGGAAGAGAATATTGTAAAACGATGTACGCGAACTCATTCTCCTCATCTGGACAAAAGCAGGAGTTGCCGCAATAATGCAAAGAATCATTGTTGTTTCAGTTCACAAGAAAGGCGAGAAAACTGATCGTAATAATTATCGAGACATCTCTCTACTGTCAACACCCTATAAAGTAATCTCAGATATCTTGTGAACAAGATTGACCACGTACGCAAATGAAATTACTAGAGATTGCCAGTCGTATTTAGATAAAAATCGAATTGACCATCGACCATAATCCATTCGCGAAAAGCTTGAAATAAATTAAAATACAGCACCCAGACACATGAATTGTTCACTGATTTCAAAAATGTTAACACCTCGGTTAGGAAAACATTCCTATCAAATTTAGTATACTAAAAAGACGTGTTAGACTAATAAAGATGTGTTTAAAGGAAACCCAAAGTAAAGTCTGTGTAGAGCAATACTTGTCCACGAGTTTTTACGTCGAAAATGTCCTAAAAATAAGGCGGTGCATTGTCGTCGTTATTATTCAAACTTCCTGGGCAAGTTATGTTTTGGTGAACAATATCGTGTTCATGGGTTTTCTCGGAGTACTTCCATTTCCTCCTACAATTTCATTCCTCCAACTCTTACATCATCATTCACTTGCCTTAACCATCCGTTTCCCTTACCCTAAAGGACATAATTGTGGGACTTTAAACTGAATGATTTCATAATTCTTTTGTTTTTCTGGAATACGATATAAAGAAAATAAAAGATAGAAACCAGGATGTAGAGTTCAATGGCATTTACCACGTTAAGATTTATACTGATGATGCCAATCTGATAGGAAATGACATGAGAACAATAGAGAGAAATACACAGATTCTCAACTATATAGCATCGCTCCAAAACTATTTAGCCCATGTGCGTTGTATTTCTGACTACCACTGCAACTTTTCTTTGCATGTTAGCCAGGTTTACGACAGTTATCAAGCACATCCTCGGTACACTCGTACAGGGTATGGTCGTGCATACATGAGTCTCACCGCAGACAAATTTGTGTGACCATATCGTTGCTGCATGATTGTGCTCTTCTATCATGATTGTTGACTCTGCTAAGGCTCTACCTTCGTTTATGGTCACACACCAAATAACACCTAAGTACCCACGAGCCAGAAGGAGTTCAGAGTTTTACTTGGAAAATATTCCGATTATATTATGTATATCAACGATTTGAAAGCAGGACTAATATTATTACATATAATTCGCAACAGCTCCCAGTGTGTGTCAAAATCTTCTATTTAATGTTACAAGTTCAAACCTATATATCAGATACAAGACAATGTAATATATGCTTAAGCTACGGTCACACATCTCGCACGTGCAAATCAAAAGTTTCAATATGCAAAACATGTGCACTTTCATATACTTTCGTGATTGCCCAGAAAGAGCAAAGCAGCGCAAAATTATGACAGTAATGGCCAGGGACTACTTATCTTTTAACGAAGCTAACATGTAAGTTGGAAAACCAATCAATCAGGGTAATAAATGGGAGATATTTAATAGCTCTTTAAAAACAATGCAAACAGTTATTTCAAATCTCAAAGTAGGACCGTCAGTTTTCTGAATGAAACTAAAACTTCTGCTCCATCCTCTCTTGCACCTAATACGGAAAAAAATATTCAAATAAATCAAGAATCACCTCTCTGAAGAAGAAAGAGAATACAGACAGTTTTAATACAGATATACGTGGTAATAGTGGGGGAAAATTCAGTCAATAAAGGTTTTAATTTCAATTCCCTAGTACAAGTTTCCAGCCAAAATGTTCTATACAAATAGAAAAATTGTGCGTGATCAAAATATTAAAATTACCAATTCGCAGAAGTTTCTTTAACTACTAAACCTACCTTGATTCAGGAAAGAAAAAAGTACAGGGTAATATTATGACAAGTGGATTATATGACTTCGGAGCAATCTCTAAAACAAAAACAAAAAATCATGAATAAATTTTCGAAGTAATTATCAGATTCCACTGGTTGCAGAAGTTAATGTAATTGACAATGACATACTAAATTCAAAAACAATGTTTGCGATCAAACAGTTTTATACTGCATCCTAATCTCTAAATTGCATCGTAACTGAACACACGATCAGTTACTCAAAGAGTTTTATTTATTAATTACTTCGATACATGATCTCTAACAACAAATGATCTATAAAAAGCCATCGTTTATTTTCATAAACGACAGTGGATCAAAAACATAGTCTAAAAATTTTGCGTGGAATTGCCAGAGTAATTATACAAAAAAATGCTATACTAAATTTAATAAACGTGTTCTGTCTGGATATTATTTTATTACAGGAAACTTGAGGGAAAGCAAAATTTCCTCTAAAATTAATATATATATATATATATATATATATATACTCGTATATATATATATATATATATATATATATATATATATATATAGTATTATCGAACATTTAAGAGGAGATGGTTATAGAGGCCTAGCCTCTTGCATTAAGAAAAAACTTACCTTTTAGATCACTCAATCTATTAATTAATCATAATTTTCCAAATATACAAATTTTGCAATACAATATTGAAATAAGCAATACAAAATTTGTAAATATCTACATCCCTACCTCTATTATCCCATACTATCGTTTTTGGTCTGAACTTATCTTAGATAATAATATTGATTATATGATGGGAGATTGTAAAAGCCAGTGATAGGTCTGAGGAAGTTCCAAAGCCAATACAGCTGAAAACATGCTAAATCAGGTATTAATAGATTATTTTCATTTAACACTTAATAATGGCGCAGCAATTCAAGTCACTTTAGAAAACAATAGTGTTCCAAATATTAATATTTGCAAAATTCAATATTTCATTCAAGATTACTGGACTGTCTATTTTGATTCTTTTGGAAGTGATTATAGACAATATTGGTCCACACTCATCCAATTAATAGAAATTTGTTATTAACTCACTAACGCTGTAGGCAATTTCACATAGAAAATTAACAAAATTACATTTGAATTCCTCAAGTACAGTCAATTGGAAGATATCTAAATTATCTGATCTCACAGTCAGTTGCTAAGACGAAAAACAACAACACACAAAACAAAGTAAAAGGGAAAGATCAGGCATCAAAAAATTCAACACATCATCAATACCAAAAATTGATTGAGAAGCTCAAAAAGAAGTTAATAAAGGGAAACTGGGTTTCCGAAAATTTACACAATCGAAAAATCTACAAGATTTTATAGTTTATAATAATACAAAAACACTTTCAAAGATCATTTTAAATAATATCAAAAGATTTAATTGGGCGACTTTCTGTAATAATTTATCATATCAAACTCCAAAAGCATTAATATGAATTTTTTTCATCAGCAGTTAAACAAAAACCCAAATAAAGTAATATAGGTTTTAATAGATTGAATACAACTAATAGTGATTGCATAAATCAGTTCCTTTATAATTTAACTAAGGATTATGTGAATACAAACAATGTATTAATTTCTGAAATTAAAAATAATATACCTATAAATAAGTAATCTCCATTCTCTCTTGAAAATTTAGAAGTAGTTTTTAAAAATATAAGAAGGAATACATCGCCAGGAATAGGTGGAATTTACTACATACATTATATAAATCTTCCTACAGTAGGCAAACAATTATTTCTCTTATTTTAATTTCAGGTGGAAAACTGGGAAAATACTTGAAATATGAAGAAAATCACTCGTAGTCCCTATATTAGAACCAAACAAACCATGCAACGACGAACAGAATTGTAGACCTATAGCGCTACTTTCCTGTGAACTCAAAAGTTTTGAACAATTAATGTTAAATAGACTCCAATGATTTGCTGAACATGTATACTGTTAACGAATAATATTACTGGTTTCAGAAAAATACTTCTACGTATGATTCACTTGGACCTCTAATAATTGGCATATGGAAAACGTTTCAACAAAGGAAATTTTTATTCCTTGTCAGCGTCGATTTCCAGAAAACTTATGACTTCATTAGTTTGGATATTTTTATTAACAAACTGTACAGTTTAAATATTCCAAAGCAGTATATCATAATTATTTATTATCTCTTATTCAAAGCCAAGATGTACGTCTATTGATCTACTTCAAGGCGGCAAACTAAGTCCCACTCTTTTCAATCTATTTATATTGAGTTTAACTCAACTAATGAATAAGAAAACTAATTTATATATTTATGCGGATGACCTAATAAATTACGAAATAATTGATAACTTACGAATAGGAGTAAAGATTCAAAGTTAATGTGGAAGTCTCAGTTGCAATATTTATCCAACGAAGCTTCTAAATATAATAACATCTTGAAAAACGTCAGAGAAAAAAATAGTGACTTTAACCCCGTGTTACTAACCAAATAAATCAACAAACCCTCATGGCAAAAATATTATATAGATCTATGTTTTTTTTTCAATCCTAATCAAGAGCTTCTTCGTGACTAAGCGGCTAGCGTAAGCATCTTTGGCGTGGGAGACCCGGGTTCGATTCCCGGCGGGAGCTCATGTGGTTCGGATTCCACGTTAATCAGTAGATCCACGTCTCACATAGCCTCGCTGCTGAACGGGACGTTAAACTCAAATTCAACTCAATTCTAATCATTTCCGTTTTAAACGAACTACAGGGAATTCAATAAAATGCAGCCAATATTATTTTATCTCAAGTATCCCTCTGTCCAAAAAATGCAATTTTAGAAGCAACAAAGAACATACCATTAGAAATAAACATCCTCACAAGCTAACTGTCAATTTTTTGCTATCTTGGATGGCAAAAGTATCTTCGGGTCTCATACATAAATTAGTGACCCTGGAACTTTTGAATCAAAATACGAAATTACAATATCAAAAATGTTTACCATTGGTTTACAAAGTTTTCATACAAATTAAAGATTTACGTTCAAGAATAGCAAAAGCACCTACAATACCAGCTTACATATTTCAATATAAAGGTAATCAAAATTCCTACTATTATTCCAAAATTGCCTACAATACCGTAAATATAAATATAATATAAAATATAAATTAATATAAAATATAAAATATAGAATATATAAATAGAATAGCAGCCAATATAAAAATATCTGGAAACTTTATATAGATTCTCTTTCTCAAGATTATAAACTAACTTTCAACTTATGCTTCTAAACAACAAAATAACCCAGTGGGAGCTGCTTTCGTAAAAATAAAAAAATTAAATTACCTAATACCTTGTTAACTTTTGAATATATATATATATATATATATATATATATATATATATATATATATATATATATATATATATATATATATATTAGGGTGGTCCTTATTTATATGGGGGAAATAAATTTTGGAATTTCCTTGGGCTCACCCCCTAAATGGTTCTATATGGGACCAAATACAGCCAGGAGAAAAATTAGATCCATTGAATAATTTTAAATGGTGCCCCAAACGACCTAAAGTTTTGAATGCGTTTACAATGCATAGTATATGGGGAAAACTAGAATAAATTCTTATAATTTAGAAACGGCTTAAGAGAATGGAACGATATCTTGGATAATGAAACTAGAGAAAAAGACCAACCTAATCTTATATAGCATTGTTATGGTGGTCATTTTGAAGTCCGCCATCTGGAATTCTGGTCAAAATTTTAAATAGGAAAGGGATCACGTGACATATCTTTTTGAGGTAGCATTTTAACAGAAGCACAAATCTGATATTATTTTTAAGTTACCAATATTCATGTAAGAGTTATTACGTGTAAAAAACAAAATGCTTCGATGTCATGTTATTTTATTGTAGTTGTGGAACAGAGAGTAGTAAGAATTTTGGAAGTCTTTTACATAAACTGAAACAAACTGTTTGTTTTGCTATGAACTACAAATAAGTTTTTCCATTAAGATGATTCATAGACCATTATGAAGAAAAATAAAAATTATAACTTGGAAAAATTGAAATATCCCTTATTTATGTAGTACCTTTCGGTAAGGTATGAATTTTATTTGCTACATAGTTTACTTTTGTCGCATCTAGGAAAAGATTGTCTGTGGGCCTTCACTATCTTCAAAAGAAACGGTTTCTGCTCCTCATTTTTTGTAAGAACGTTGTTGTAATCTTCTATTGGTTACACTCCCCTTTCTGCTGCACCGTTTGTTACGTGGATGAATTTAACTATTGTATTTCTTTGAAGATAGTCAGTGTTATTTGGTCATAAAATCGGATCACACTCAATAAACCCTTTGGGTATTTTACAGGAAAACTCTACAGGAAAATTTGTGTATTTGTTGTAACAAAATCACTGTTTTCTCTTTTCACAAAATTTTTTATGGTATCATCTCTTTGCTGCTTCACGGTTTCCCCTTCCAGTTTTAATTCTTTGATTCATTTTTTGTTTTTCCATTGTGGTAAATCCATCATCAAAAAACCCAATGCTGCGTGTTCCTCCGTCAAGTACCAGAGTCGGCGTGAAAATTGAGAAAGAGCCACTTCAGATAATTCAGCATCTATTTGTCTATAACTGTATAAACCTTTCAAAAATTGCAGATCTTGTAATAGTGAATGGGATGCTTGATCACATTTAAGCCAAGCTTAAACATATAGTCGTATCAGAAAATACACTCTCCGAAAGCTCATTTCTATTTGTTTCGTTAAACGAAATTGTTGGCGAAAGAGAAATATTTTTAAATAGTAGATTGCTTTTCCCATCCACCTTACATGGTGAATTGCTCCAGGCAAACGAAAGAAAACTCCTCAAGGAGATATGCTACCCAAGAATATGATGGTCAGTTCTAAAAATTCCCTGTAATCTTCTCTGCAGTGTCCTGCTTCTACAAGTTTGATAGCAAAATTCAACATTTCATTTCTTACATCGGAAATATTGTTCCTTACATCATCATTAATTCCTGGAATAAAGTAAGTGCAATCTATTTTAGATCACTCGTTCTGAAAACACTTCAATATGTAAACGTCCGATCCAGATGCAAACGAAATACAACACTTGAGACGTTGGATGTCAAAGTGGCGTAAGTCAGTTTTGAGACATTGTGAGATGCTGAGACTTTTTATTAGAATTGATAGATAAAAATCGAACAAAATAGTTCCTTGTAGTGCCATAGTTTGGCTTATGACCTGGTCTTTTAACTCTGAGATACATAACGTTGTAATCCAGCAGATTATGGTTTGAAGTTCACGGAAATGAATACATCTCGATTTTCTTGAAAAATGACTTACGCCACTTTGACATCCAACGCCTCACTTATCAAATACACATTTTAAAACTAATCCATAAATGTGCTGTCTATCCAAACACCGTTGACATGACCCATCTTGCAGGAAGTAGTATCACAATAAACTGCCTGCACGAACTTTACCAAGTGCCATTTTTCAAGCGAATGTACTATAGTAGAAGCAATGTATTCTTCTCTTGATGATGACAAAATGGGAACACCAATTAGTCTCTCATAACCATCTCTTGTAATAATTATTGAAAACTTGTCGGCACTCTCTCTGCCAGTCAAATTCGGCAGTAGTTTTCCGTTCCAACGCACAACTAACGCACTTGATGCACTCTGAAATTATTTTTTATGGTTCTGTGCCACGTCGCTACGGATTTTCTCTCAGTATCGGTGAATGGACGGCCCATTCTGTCAGAATATGTATTGCTGCTTTATCAGTGACCTTTTATCGATCAAGAGCAACACCAGTCTTTGAGTAATAAAATTAGTTTTCCCCTTTTACGTCTCTTGGAGGATCCGGGCACACACTCATCCATATCTACATTGTCTCTAACATTCTCAACTGGGTTTTCCTCTTCATTACTTGAATTGCTCCATGTCTTTTGGTATATAAAGTTCAAACAAATCATTTTCAGCAGTGCATTTTCTTTCATGTTCATCTTTCTTTTGAAGCCGTGCATATACTTTTTGTTCTTTTCGCGCCAAACTCATGTCTTTACTTTTAGACGTGTAAGAATTATTACCTGTGAAAAAGAGAAATCTTTTCACAGCTAATAATTCTTACGTGACTAAAACTATCTTTAAAATAGTGCCAGATTTGTGCTTCTGGTAAAACGTTACCTCAAAATGATATGTCACTCTCTTCCATGACCCCGTTCCTAGTTGAAAATTTTGACCTGAATTCAAGATGTCGGATTTCAAGATGACCACTATGGCAGTACTATACAATATTAGCTACATTTCTTCATCTATTTCTATTATCTAGGGTATCTTCGCATTCCTTTTAGCCGTTTCTAAATTACATGAGTTTATTCCAGATTTTTTCCATATACTATCTACTGTAATGGGATTCAAAATTTTAGGTTGCTTGGGGAACCATTTAATAGTATTCAATGAAGGTAATTTTTCTCTTTATGGAACCATTTTAGGGGGTGAGTCTAAAGAGATTCGGAAATAAAAAAATTAAGGACCACCCTAATATATCAAAAACTTAATCCTCAAGCGTGCTTGTATTCGTACAGATGCTTTAAGCGTCATTACAGCTTTAAATAACACCACTGGTCTTTACAAAATTCTTGGAATTTATTGTTACTTAAAAAATTATACATTAAAAATAATAACTTCAAAATTATTTTAATATATAAAAGAGCTCATGTATATACAAATAGAATGGTGTGAAGAAGCAGATCGATTATGGAAAATGCAGTATAGGAAGTGTGATAAAAAATACGGTGAATAGTTTTATTAAAAAAGAAAGTATTAAGCTTACATGAAATTTGATTTAATCTCTGTCAAAGTACTATTGTTGACTAGCAATGCACTTACCCCAACGTTGAATTCATAACTGGAAGCATTTCTGGAATGGTGTCCAAACGTTTTCCTTTAAGAACGGTTTCAATTTCTAGGAATAGCCAAAAGTCGTGTCATGTTATAGCTGGAGAATATTGTGGATGTGGATAGATAGAAATATTTATTTCCGACAAAAACTCAAGTTTGTCAGTCAAAAGTCGGGGAACGTATTTCTCACTCATTCTTCTCATTTCCAAATCGGTGATTAAAATGCTTCGTGCAGACCCGTATGAGATATTTAGTTCTTTGGAAAGCTCTCTAATAGTTATTTACCTGTTTGAACGAACAATTTTTACCATGCACGTTCCGAACGTTGCTAATCTTCTACCGATTCATTTCCGCTATTTTACACAAGGATAGACCAACAAATTTGGAAACAGATTTGGAGATAGGAATTACTTATGGAACAGAAATCGCAAATGTGTATGGCATAAACGCTACAAAAACAAAATAAAGTACAAAAATATTGAGAAATAAAAAAACTAAAATCATAGAAACATCGGATAAAACAGCATGAATAAGCTTCCTACCATTATTATTATTATTATTATTATTATTATTATTATTATTATTATTATTATTATTATTATTATTATTATTAGACATTTACTAGAGGTACTAGAGGTGCAATGTGACCACCTGAAAGCCTGCAAAAGTCATTAACAGGTCTTAGAAATGATTTCATATGTGAAGAAACATTCTCAGATATAGAGCTTCTAGTCTAACACGCATATAAGCAAAACAACACAGTGAAGAGTGTAAATACACCGTACTATAATAGAACCGTTGTTTTAGGCCTTTCAAAACATTTAGCACTTAACATACAGTGAAAGAGATTAAAGCTTTTCAAAGATAGAATAATCTTTTAGGAGTCATTTTTCATGTACACAAATTTACCATCGTTGATAAGATACAAACCAGACTAACCCTAATAAATCATAGAACGATGCTATTGCAAGGCAGGAGCAAAAATGTCAATAGCAAGGTTCAATACAATACGAAATATAGATTTTAATATATCTACAACTTCCAAGACATTTTTAATAGAGTACAAATAATAGCAAATATGTAAGTTCATTAGAAGTTAAATTTGATTCAGAACACAAACAAACAACAATTTTATAAAAATGAAAACACTCTAGGAGATTTTGCCCCATTAATCATAAACCTAAAAATGTTTACTTTCAGATATCCCGGTGCGAAGAATATTTTTAACATATCAGTATGGTAACGGTGCCCTTTTTGGATTTTAAAAAAGGGAGAGACTGCTCATTCAAAAGTTTTTGTTCTTTTAAAGTACAAAAATTGGGAAAAAATAAAGAGAACGACAATAAGAAAGTAGAAAACGTCCCATGAATATGAAGCAGCACCAAATCACATATAAGATTAAGATATTTATTGTAAAACGTAGTGCATCTTTATTTACTGACCTAACAACACATCGTAACCCTAACTCTTTCTAAAACTTAGCGATAACCTCAGAGGAAGGTTGCAGCTCTAAGGTGATTAAAATTAAACCCTTAAGAAAATAAATGTTAAAATAACATTTCCTAAGAAAATATGGAAACTAATCACAAAAATAAATGCCAAATATTAGTTATGGCTAGTAGCGTTTCTAGAAGGTAAAAACTGGGGAGAGGCAGCCAAAACCCAGACTCTGATAGGTATATTATGATTTTACTATAAACTTTCAAAAATATATAAATAATGCGTTAAATAATTTTAGGTACTAAAAGAACTGGAGGGCCTAGGCCCGCCTGCCCGGGCTAGAACCGACACTGGTCATTCTTCACTTTCGGGCCCCTTGCCTTTTCCCCTCTTCGTTCTTCAACAATATTAGATATCCATATATAAAAGAAGAAGTCCTGACTGAATGATTGATCAACGCCCAGGCTAAACAGCCAAAGTTAGAAATTTGAAATTTGAACATGACATAGACTTTATACGTTAAGTCCCACTAAAGAAGAATTTTTGGAAACTCGACAGGCAGAGGGGAAACAGGGGTGATAATTATTATACAAAATGTCCATACCTCCGAATCTCTTAAGATTAGAAACTTAAAATTCGATATTTCGACTTCTCATTTAAAAAATTAGACACGTCTTTCACCGTTTTCTGATATTTCCCCTATATGACAAGAAAAAACGCGGATAGAAATAAAAAGCAGGAATTGTAATTGTTAAAATGAGATGGCCATATCCCGAAATCCGTTACCGTTATAGACAGGAAATTTGGTACTTAGACGTTTCATTTAAAATACGTAATAGGTGTATTTTGCCGTTCTTTGATATTTCCCTTACATGAGAAGAAAAAAAGCGCGTAGGAAAAAAGAAACAGGATTGCAATTGTTAAAATAAGATGGGCGTATGTCGATTTTCTTTAAGGTTAGATGCTTAGAAACTGGTATTTAAGCTTTTAATTTAAAAATAATTTAAAATTTATGTCAGCGTTTTCTAATCTTTCCCTTACAAGAAAAGAGAATTGGTGTTATAATTGTTCAAATAACGTGGCCATATCTCGAAATGCCATTAGAGTAGAAATATGTTATTTCAGCATTTATTAAAAGGGAAGAAAAAGGCTGAGGGTTGCAATCGTTATAATAAGATGGCCATATCTCGAAATCATTTAAGATTAAAAATATGTTGAGGACATGAGCGTCTGAAGCCATAGGCCGAGCAAATGGGGGCTCTTGGGGCTAAGTCTCCAGCAAGTCAAATGCTAGTTCAGAATAAAATCACACCGGTTCACTCTGAATTCCACTAACCAAAGAAACGAACATGTAGACAATGTTTGCATAAATATATGTACTAACAAACATGAAAGAGGTTCTTGAGTTAACATAAATTAAGTACTGAAACTTTGTTTTATGTTAAACACTTTATTATTTACGTAGCACACTAACCAAGAAATTTAATAAAAAATTAAATTCGCTTTCCATATTACTTTCCAATCTTCGGTTGAAAGCTGGAATTTTAGATAGATTCTCTAGTTTATGTTCCGTTTTGATTAGATATCTTGTCTCATGTCAGTGTTGCTTCTTTAATTCCAAATAAATATAAGATCATTTGGAAAGAGTGGATGCCGCTGCAATTTTATTGATCAACCAAAATTACAAATCGTATATTCAACATCTAGATCTGACAAAAAGAAAACCATGCTTATGTACTATTTCACATTTGTTACTACAACTTTGGGAAGTGATTCTACTCTTTAAAATAAGCCAGTAAGCTTATACGAAGGCGGTTGAAAGGAGATTCATTTCTGAGTTACGCGCTTCGCAATGGGTGGGAAAATTAACTTTGAGGCCACATAGCATATGTGCTACTGGATTTACGGGATACAGTGTGGAAAATTTAAAGAAAGCAAATGAAAGAACAATGGAAATAGCAGTATTGAAAAGTCTTTCGAAAATAAGAGATAAAATACTTGGTCTCATTATGAGTCAAGGAAGAATCGTACTATTAGCTATGGCGGGAAAGACAGAAGGAAAAATATTAGAAGAAAGCCACGATTGAAGTCTATTACCAAATAAATAACAAGTGAGGGAAAAGCAGTACAAGATGATAAAAAAGGCTGGATCAGAATAGGGAAAGTGAGAAGCTGCATCAAACCAATCGAAGTACTGATAGCCTGAGAAGATACTACAACTACTAAATATTGTGTAATTTAAAAACTTAATTTAAAATGTCCAAAAAATGTTTCATATCGATTTAACTTTGTTCGGAGATTATTTAAAATTCTTTACTCCACAGGGAGAGCTCCTTCCACAACATTGCCAAGGCTCTAAATTGTACGAGGGCTCGCTGAAATGTTCGTAGCCCAACCCAGAAGGAGTACAAGTAAAATGATAAAATTGTACACTTTTAAAGAACTTTAAAGGACATATTTCTATATGTGCGAATACATATTTTTATGTTAATAACGAAATTCTTATTGTGTTTTTCGAGCTCTGAAGTGATCAAATGTGCCCAACCAGTAAATTTCACGGACATCGAGATCAGAGTTGTCATCAAATTGTTCTTCCACCAATTCCAAAGTCACGGAAGGAAATTCATTAGGAAATCACTAAAGCACTAAGGGATTCCCCATCGTCATATGCAGTTGTGAAGAAGCATTTTTCAAATTCGTCACGAAAACACCCCAGGAGTAGACTGCGCATTGTAGTTATTCTCCTGGAAGTGATTTACGCAATGTAATAAGAATAAAAATGAAATATTTATTTATCTAATATGACCAAAATCACCTGAGTCGTTTTTGAGAAAGTAATCTTAGAAGAAGCTTATTCCCAAGAGTAAACTATTCCTTGTCAATTTTTACGTCAGGATTAATTTACACATCGTTAGTCTAAGTCGTTTGGTATTGGACAGTGGGTGATATCGCACAAAATCAGTTTTCATTATTTCCCGCTTAACGTAGCACCTGTCAACCATACAATGAGTTGGTCGGAATGAACTAACCAAGCTCATGCCATAGTGGATTTGTCCGATGAACGGTGTGTCTCATGCTTCATGCTTTTTGTATTTTTTCGCGTGATCAGGTGCACGGAGATAGGTTTATGGGCCTGCAGCTTACTATAATGTAAATGTTTTGGTACATTATTGTTATTACAGCATTTATTAGGGTGTATGTATTATAATTTAGGCGTATAGTTGCATTCATGTTGTTACAAGCCGGTAAATAGCCATTCATATGTCGCAAATCGTTCAGCTGGTATCGGCCAAAGTGGAATCGGGTGGTATCGGACAATACACTGGTAAATAAACCTGTCGTTTTTTAATGGTTTCTGGATTTTCCAGGAAACCATGGGGAAAATATTGACAATTGGAATGAAGAAAATATGAGGTTGGCCATGGCCGAAGTTATTTCTAAAGAAATGACAGTACAAGCAGCCAGTGCTAGATATCTTGCTCCCAAAAGTACATTAGGAGATCGTGTCAAAAAGAAAACTGTTTGAAGGGGAAAAATCAATAGCTAAGCTTTGCTACTCTGATAACAAATACACGTTTAGTAGAACGTTTGGTCGTGACCAAGAAGAAATGCTATATAATCATGTAAAGGCTTTGTATAGTCAACTAATGCCACTAAGGAAACAAGAGTTTATAAAACTAGCTCACAAACTTGCTGAAAAACTAAACATCATAATCTGCGGGGAGTCTTTTAATAATTATTAGATACAGTGTAATACATGTAAAGACTGGGTCCATGAATTTAGAAGACAGACTGTTTCGTCATTATGATTTGTCAGAATAAAAATAACGATTCTTTATGAGACTAAGAAGTATTTTTACTTTTATTTTAGGCTGTATTTCAAAGCCTATAAAACTACTGTATTTTTGTAAGAACTCCTGTGAATAAACAGTTAGCATTTGTAATTTGTTCTGTCATTAAATTACTGCAAAAGATCAATTTTCCACAGTTTTATGTTTGTCCGATACCACCCTTCACTTTTTTAAGAACGCTAATTTGTGTTAATTTGATTTTTTACAAAAATACATATTAATAGTTTTCACCTGTCAAATCACCTTTAACATGTTGTGTATAAGATACCAAGGTATCATTTGGTGCATTAAGTAATTGGATATAGCAATTTTCAGCTTGACAGACGAGATAAAGCTAAGGTGTCCGATACCAGACGACCTTCTCCTATAGAGTTATTAATGAAATATTTATTTATGCAATATGAACACAATTACATGCATCTTTTTCAAAATATTGTTCGAAGAAACTCATCCCCAAGATCAAACTAACCTTCTCGATTTTTTCCGGAGAAATGACATATTTCATAATAGAATTGTTTTTCAGAAAAAATGATTTATGAAATAGAAACAAAGTCGTTAGAACATTTTTGGAAAAAATACCAGTTTTTTAATTATCACCGTTAAGTAAACTACTCGTATTTTTAGAAGTAGGAAGAAAATTCATAAAAATTCCCCTGGAGAATCACATAAAAACTAAGTTTAAAATTTGGTTGAGATACATTGAACGGTATGGCCTTTAGGTGAGTGTACATCAGGACGAATGAATCAGTGGACAAACGGACGAAAAGATATCTAAAAACAACTTTTCTGTATTTATAAGCCATGAAATGTGTAAATCAGTTGAAATATGGAATTCGAGGATTATCACGATCACCATACTTTCTTCGAAAATAAAATACATAGTATGATTGTAATCTGACATCGAATAGCTCTTTTTTTTTTTCAAGGATGTTGTTATATGCACGAAATGTTCTCTGTTCTTTAATCATTTGAGAAATCATCATTATAAATTACTAATTATTATGTACATTTCTTTATTTGTTGCAGTATTGGTGTTCGTCTTGGTGAACACGCAATTAACCAGGAACAGGATTGTACAGTTATTTCTGGCAATCCATATTGTGCGCCTTCTCCTCAGGACTTTTCTGCCAAGGTAATTCCTTACCCAACATACAGGCCGTATAACACAGCATATTTCGATATTGCTCTCTTAGAGTTAGAGAAACCAGCTACGATTTCAGGTACTTATTTTTCTATCTTAAACCATATACTTGCATTACTAATTTATTAGTTGATTGTGTGAAAATCACTTATTTATATTATACTCAATCCACTTTGACTCAATTCATTTGGACTATTTTTAGTGCATCTACATTCGATGTAGGTCTTCTAGCCACTAAAATAATCTTATCAGATAAGATTAAGTCGTGAGTGACTTTGATGTTTGCCTCATGTTTTATTTCAATTTATGGTAACAAGATTAGTGATAAAACAATAAAAAAAACTCTTGCAGTTACAGTGACAATACTGTAAGGATCCCCACCTTCAGCGCAAGCACGTGTTACCACAACACGTGCTACTATTTACAAACAATGCAAACAGACGAGAAACTACAACCAGGAAGACACGAAACCAAGACTTTGCAAACTGAGAATTAACGAGCCACCAGGAGAGCATTTATAAAAGCGAAACCTGAAGAGGAACCAGCTATCAGTTTGATCACTGATCAAATAACCAACACCTGAGGTCGCTTTGGACTTAGGAATTCACCTTTGCCTAAACCTAAAGTCGCTTTGGACTAGGAAATCCTAACTACAACCAAACCTAACGAAGCTCCTTTGGGTTGAGGACGTTTTCCCATAAGACTGACCTAAAACCCTGGAGGTTGCTTTGAGTATAAGAGGCACCGTGCAAAACACTATTTCCTTCACCATGGTCACTTATAAGGGAAACACTGTTAGACTGATATTTTAAATCCAAACTTATTTGTATTTAGATTTTATAATAAAATTAGTGAAGGAAAACACCCGGACCATTATTGACTCTACCACAAAGACGTTATAATACCTACAGATTTGGCTCTTTAGCATACGCTTCTCAAGTTCGTCAAAACAAATTATTATTAGGTAGAAAAAACTATTTTCATGTTATTAATTTAATTCACACAGTTTCAGCATGCGTATATTTATGTTCATCAATAGTAGCATTCAGTTTCACATAGAATTAACCATATGGATCGCTAGGATCCCAAGTAACCTAAGTCCAAAAGGATGGAAAAATCAAATAACGTCTTGACTCACTTCCCATAGATGGGTACTTTTTAAAAAAGATTTTTGTAAACAATAAATTAGAAGATCATAAACTGCGTAGTGTTATTGTTTGGGTTGCCAACACAATAGAAATAAGAATTGTCCATGAGCCGTTCAACTGAAATTTTCTCTTATGCAAAATTTCAGTTTTGGGCTTAGGCCGCTTGACATCCAGCGGCAAAATTATATAAGAATTGTCAAAACATTATCATAAATGTATATACATACTACTGAAGTAGCACCAGCTAAACTGACATTAATATCATATAAGTGACTTTTGAATTTATCCGGTCCATGTATGATATTTATCTACAATACTTGTGAAGATTACGCGTAATACGGGAAAACATAATTCCTCTCGGCTGATCATGTGTGATCGTTCAGAAACATTCGCACATTAATGTATGGGATTTCTATATAAATCGTACCTTAAAATTTCTGCTAGTACTTGTCTTAATGTTTACCTTGGAGACATCTCTAAGAATACCGATATTTAATGTTTCCAATAGTTAAAAGTACCGTGGCACATATAGCGAAGGAAAGATAAGTACAAAATTTCACATTGTCAATTAAAAATTAACAACTTGAGTGAAAATCAAGTATCTTCATACACCTCTGTTGTTTTGTAATGTGTATTATTTTTTCAAGTACTGTGTAATAAAGGATACTAAAATTTAGTTTCAATTCAAGGGCGCAATATTGAGCAAATATTTGGGGGAAATTTCGGTTTGGATGGTCAGGAAGGCCGTAAGACGAGCTCCTGCCCCGGGCGACAACTAGCGTAGTTTCGTCGCTGAAAACCGGAACATACAAAGGCATGATAGGCTTAGAGAAAAAAAGAGATATGCAGACACAGGAAGGCGGTGAACATTGCAACTTTGTTAAATCAACATCTACTTGTAGTATATCAGTTTAATATCTAATATACTGGGCTGTTCAAAGAAATTTTGAACTTTAAAAGTATGCTCTGCATGCGATACGTTTCAACTCACATAGGCTACGAGTTCAACGTGTAGCAATATCATTCAGTAACAGCAAAAGATAGCGTTAGCGTTAACGTTAATTGATGCAATCTGATGCATGATGCGATACAATCAGTTGTGAAAGTGCGGCGATGGCGCAAATACCGCAAATACAATACAGCCAGTTAAGCAGGCGGAAGAGAAAGCTAATTTTGTTTGTAAAATAGTGAGGTGTAATCAGGCGCAGCTTGAATCAAATAGAACAATTAATTGAGGTAACTGTGTGTACTTGCCCTCAGAAAAGTCGCATGTATCATCACCTGCAAAAGAAAAAAAGGTGCGTATACTCTATCTTCCACATGTTCATTAACATTTCAGTTTTCTTCATATATTGTTGCTTCCTTGTGCTTTCCATAACAAAGCAGAGTAGTAATGATTAATTATTTGTTATTGGTCTTGGTCTTGGTCTTGCATTTGCTCATCACTACATAAAAGTCATGATGCGGAGTGCAATTTGGAAATACAGTCGTAGTAACTTCATTTTCTGCAATAGGCAAATCAGTAGTACAAAACACATGCAAGTATTGATTTTTACTCTTATTTAAAACAGAAAAACTACCACAGAGCACTATAGAATTAATAGACGACGGAGACTACGGCAACCCGCGATAAGAGACAAAATGAAATTCAAACTCTGCCTTGGTCCTGACAATTCCTGTACATGAATCACATTGAAAATGTTTACACCTTCCATAGGTATCACGCAAGTTCGAAATTTTATGTTCCGTAAAGAAGCTTCCACCAAGTACTAACTCCACGATCAGTAATGGTTCCTTCCATACACTGGTACAAAGCAATTACCTCAGGTCCATTTTTCGGGTGCCTACATATGTCAACATTGTGTAACCCAATGTTAAATAAAATTTTCCATTGAACTACGTAACCTTAAAGAAACTATATTGAACTTTTCCTTTTCAAATTTTTCCCATTACTTGCTGCAAATTCTTGTATTGCAAATAATAGTTCCATGTGATGAAATTATGTAAAACACATTTCTCTTTACTTTAGAATATGTGAAACCTATTTGTTTGCCAGTTGATGGAATCCGTGGGAGATCCTTTGAGGGACGAACCTTAACAGTTGCTGGTTGGGGAGCTACGGAACAAGGTAATACAAACAACTGAAGTTTTATTTAAGTTTAGGTTGTAGAGTCTTCTGTAACATAAAATTAAAGTTTTAGAGTTATCCTTAAAAAGGAGCTATAAACACATTCAAATATAGCGATGTACGTTTGTCTTGTTATAAAATATTTAGTACAGTAACTTTGAATCTGTCTTCAACTGTGTGAATTACGCTTTTCCAATAAATGAGTTAAGATGTAGTTATAAAGCAATAAATACCAAACATCGGGATGTGAATTTCATTTTCTTTATTTTAGTCTTTCTTTCTTTAAAGTAAGAGGAATTATTATATAATAAGTATAGGCTATAAAGAGTTATTTGATGTCTGATACACTGAAATAACTGTAATAATCAACTACGAGGGTCGTTCCGGAAGTAATGGAGATACATAAATAACAACAGCACAGATAAACTGAGCAATATTTCAGCTACAGGTTGTCATTTTTCCACATAGTTCCCACCATTCGTTATGCACTTTTGCTAACGATAAACCAGGGCCGCACATGCCGCGCATGTGAAAGTCGGAACCAGCTGAGGCTAACCAGTTCCTTACAGCTTTGACAACAGCTTCCGAGCCTTGAAAATGTTCGCCACATTCAGCTTTGTACATAATTCTCTGGTTGTTATCCGGCGATCAGCACGATGAGTTGATCAAGATGCTCTTCATTACTAGGGATGAAAGCTGTGCAGGGTCGACCGGGACGTGGCTTGTCATGAACACCCTTTTCACCACCTTGAAAATGCCGTACACATTGCCTCACATTGCTCACGTCTACTGTATCATCTTCATAAACCTTTACCAAGAGTCGATGGATTTCAATCGGCACAATTCCTTCAGCAGTGAGGAATTAAATCACTCATCGTTGTTTTATACGCACGTCCATGTCAGGCTCCATTTTGGAACACTTCTATGCTGGCGCCAACTATCGCAGAACAACGGGACCAGCTGCAAATGAAAGAGAAATGTTCAAGCATTAGCACTACACCAACGACATCTGGCATGGACATACAAAGTCAACACACACAAAAAAAATAGGAGTCATTAATTTCGGAACGACCCTCCTAATTCAACATTGCATTGATATCTAATCCAACAGTTTCAATAAAATAAATCACCTCTAACTAATTTATCGGCTAAAATGAAGACAAAGATAGCATATTGTAGCGCACAAATTATTATTTGTTTTATCATATGTTCTGCCCGAAGATACGTTCTAGTCACTTGTTAAACAATAAAGCCAGAGACAAGGTTCTGTCTTGAAGCTAGGTGGAAAACAGGAAATTAAAGAGCAAGAGTAAATGACAAATTGTAATTAAGAACAGTGGTTTTCAAACTTTTAATACTCATGAAGCCAGAAAAGACGGAAAAGTGTTGGGGATGACAAAATGGAAGAAATTCACTTCATTTAAATGTTTAATTCCAGTTTATATTATTAACTGAACACTAGACGTTGTTTTTATTTATTATAAAAATAAAGAATTTAAAAATTACAAATTTTAGAGTCACATTTGCATTTTACTTTCCGGTTTGAAATTTTACAATCACACGACTACTTAATTTAATTTCCCTGAACTTATGTACTCGTATATATTGACTAAACTTTTGTCGATTTGTGGATCCGGTATTGAAATTGTAAGCTGTAGAGCGACATCAAGGTACAATCAGGTTCTGTTGTCTTTATTGCTCAGACAACAAATAAAACCGATTCACATAAGAGTACGTAGTCTTTTTTTTTTTTCAAGTCTCACAATTTCAGTTTTGAGCTCAGATCGGAATATCCTTCATTCACAAATAGCCAAAATCGGTTTAGTTACTTGCTTCTAGTGTTGCCACGTGTCGTCTCGTCTCGTGCAAAGCATGTCTCGTCTCGAAAAAATGTGCTCGTCCCGTTTCGTGACTCGTCTCGTCTCGTTTGTCTCGTTTTGTCTCGTCTTGTCTCGTAAAAAATATAGCAGCATACCATGGGAACGAAAGTAAAATGTAGCACTCTGCACCATGCTAATCAAGATACAACTAAGTTATTACCCAGAACACACAAGACAAGAAATGTCACGGTAGCTACACCGTGAAGCCTTCACCTCTGGTGTATGTGGTAGTCGGTTCGATCTCGGTTAGTGCCATGTAAGCTTTGTGGTGGGCAAACATCGAATGTGTGTGGGAGCCGGGGTGGCTCAGTGGTAGAGCGTTCACCTCTGGTGCTTGGGGTGTCGGGTTCGATCCCAGCCCCCGCCAAGTGAATTTTGTGGTGGACAAACACCGTGTGCGTGGGTTTTCCCGGGGTTCTACCGTTCCCTCCCACTTTCTTCATTCCACCATTTCATTCATTACTCATCATCACCGTCTCCTTTAGCCTAACCGGCATAATCGTGGGATGTAAAACTCAAAGATTTAATTTCATTTCATTTTTCGAATGTGTGTGTTTTCTCGAAGTTGTCTAGTATCCTACCACTTTCTTCATTCCACTAATTTTCCCATCATCATCCATTCGGAGTGGGCCAAAGTTGCCTAAAGGTCTTAACAATAAATTCAAATAAGCTCACAAGGCAAGGACAAATAGTTTACAAGATAATATATCTCTGCTGTTAGTTGTCTGAGGCTTCTCGACCCTGGCTTCTTCTTCTTCTTCCTTTTTTTTTTACATTCTGAAATATTGAAATTTGTTTCACCAGTTTCAATACACGAATATACAGCAAATTGCTCATAGGTACGTCGAAGATGAAGACACTAATGTCAAATAATGTTTACGCGACAAGCAAAGTTCGATGTAAAGGTGTCACCATTACCGACACTATCGTATACTATCAACCCACTTGCTTTATAGTGTCTTTATATATATATATATATATATATATATATATATATATATATATATATATAGAGAGAGAGAGAGAGAGAGAGAGAGAGAGAGAGAGAGATGGAAAGATATATAGATAAATAGAGAGATAGATATGTGTGTACACTTTGATTTCATATATTCCAGCCTTTAGGTTTCACAGCTCGGAACCAAATAATTTTATTGAGCAATGGAAAGTATTTGATTGAAATTTTATATGTTATTGCACAGTAAGCTCTACTTAAAGTGCCATAGTAATGGAAGCTGAACGATACATCGGACGAAAGAACGCTTGGGGCCAGTCTTCACCTCCATGGTACAAATCTGTTCCCATAACCGCGGGGTGTGTGCCACTATATGGTGGTTGCCCCGTTTGTGTAACAAACTCATGACAGTACACCCAGATTAGCTAGTGGTCTAAAAAAGGTTGATTTTTGGATGGCCATTTTGGATTAAAGTTTCTTATATTGTCTTGATCTATTCGCAATCATACAACGTAAATCTTCGTACCAAGCCGAGCGGTCTGCGGCGATAGACCATCGGCTTGAAATCCCCGGGTTTAGTCCCGGAAGTTTCATGTATATGGATTTTAACAGCATTTGTTTTTACGTATTGTGTCAGGGAGCGAAATCGTACGGGATAAAAGGATTTCAGTCTGAAAAAATTGGAGAGAATATCCTCACCAGGATACTTTCATGGGAATAAGGAATTAGTAAAAATATAGGATATACATTTTAAAGCAGGTTTAAAAATATGGTTTGGGTATCCTATTTCTTTTCTGTTAATTGTGTTCTTCAATGTTCGAATTTTGATCATTCTCATGATATTTTCTGCTTTCAACGGAGTTCCATGAATATTATACCAAATGTTCTTTACACTCTGTAAGAAACCATTTCTGAAGATAATTCAGGTCCTAATGAATATTATTCACTAGGAAAGGAAAGTATTCCCCTCCTCTCAATATGGAAGCAGAGGGCAATTTCGCACTCTGGTCAGATCAAACATTTCCGCGTAACAAAACGAAGGTCCCCCTGATAAAACCTCTTCACCTCCAGTGCTATTATTAGTATCATAAATTTGCTGAAAGCAAACAATTTGAAGGGTTCGTCGATAATATCTTTGCTTTCTTTGTCCTTCGCCCGCTTTCCAAACGAAGAGGTCAATTTTACAACATGACTGTTGTATAATAAGCGAGCGATTGGTAAAATGGTAAAAGTGTGTTTTTATGTGTATGTGTGTGTGTGAGAGAGAGAGAGAGAGAGAGAGAGAGAAAGAAGACAAAATTTTAGTTGCAAGATGACATACTTCAATTGCCGTTTTCGGTTCATTTCGGTTCATATAGCAAAAAGAATACCGCCACCAGAGAATAAAGACAAGTGTAGTCTGTTCTGTTCTCTTCCGCCACCTCAGCCAGAACATTCAGCTACAGCCTGTAATGAGTGCAGACCACCGCCTGCTACATCCGCTCCGGAGACAGTGGTGTAGACCTTACCCAGTTTTCAAATTGAATAGATGGGGGTGGTAGTTAGGTTTCTTGACCTTGTAAAAATCTTCCCTGTCTTTGATTTTGTTTGTCATCATTTCAGCCAGAAATGAAAAAAATGAGAATTCCTAAGTTTTCAGCAAGAGGAGTTGGGGACAAGACATTAAGGATGATATTCCTGGAAGCTCATTATCACGATTGTTTCATTCAATAGACAGAGGACACTTTTCTATGAAGGCTTTTCAACATGTTTTCTCACAAATGGATTTTCCTTTTGCAATCTATATGACCACTGGCAATTTCAATCTTGGCCATTCCCGCCAGCGTTTTCATTTTCGAGACACGAGACGAGACGAGACTCTCGTTTCTCGTTTCTCGTTTCTTGTTTCTCGTTTCTCGTCTAAAAGGGTTCTCTCTCGTCTCGTGGCAACACTACTTGCTTCTAAATCTGGAGTTGAGCGTTTCTTCAAAAGATGTTTTTATGGAAACACCGGACTTATGATGTTCCAGCCAATGAATGGAATAGAGGTGGTGGTATGAATATGTAGTAGTAGTAGAGGTGGTTCAGTTGTTGCTAAGCGAAAGAGCGGATGATGAATGGGAGTGGAATTCCTTCATCCAATAGCAGCGCTTAGAACGGAAAACTATGTGTCAAGACAATGTGGTATATCTATAAGCGATTTCGTAGAAATGTGTAGTGCATTTTTTTCTTGTTTCTATGAGTAGATTCAACTTACCAATCGTTGTGAACGATCTTTAGGTACGCCCTGATTGTATGTATATGCGAGTAGGTATGTATGTCTGTGTGTATGCATGTATGTATGTATATATGGATTCAGTTTCTCAGGGAAAAATTATAATTGATAAAGTCAACATTCGTGAACTTGTCATAATGCAGTTTCCACAAAGATTTTTTTTTTAATTCCAGATTCTCGAATTCCTGTATTAATTTCTTAATTATATAAATGTCAGAACATGCTAAACAATTAAGAAATGCACTGTTTGGCTATAAGTATTGTGATTTGAAAATAAATAGTATGATATACTAATAAATGCAAAATAATTACATAAAGTGTTCATTTCTTAGGAACACGGAGCAACGTTAAACTCAAAGTGAGTCTTCCTGTGGTGAAGGAAAGTAGATGCAAATCAATATACTCAAGGTTTAAGGTTATTCTGAATGATGAACATTTATGCGCTGGAGGTAAACGTGGACAAAATATTTGCAGAGGAGATAGTGGAGGACCCCTAATGGCTCCCCTTAACAGAGGAATCGACTCACGATGGTATGTATTGGGAATATTATCTGGTTCGCATCGTGAGTGTGGAGCTTCAGGAATACCCAGCTTCTACATTAAAGTTGGAAAGTATTTGGACTGGATTTCACAGACAATTGGTAAATAAGTGCATAAGTATTCCTCAATTCTGTTTCAATAAAAGAATCATTATGCTTGCCTTGGTCTTGTTTTCCAAGAAATGAAATGTTACAAATTAAACTACTTATAAGTAAAAATACTGTAAATACTTTCAGCACACTTTAGCCCAGTGGTTCTTAACTGATGTGTACTGACACACTGGTGTGTCACGCACTCCCCTAAGGTTTGTCACGAAATTTTAGAATTTAAGAGTCTTCATCCCGGCGAAATTAAAATACCGCTAATTTACATTAATTATGTGATATCTTCAAATAGATAAAAGATAATCGAAATGTAGAACAAGAGCGCCCTAGACAATATCATTTTACATGAGAAACCGTTGTCACGACTCACTTATCTGCTTTCGATTTCGAGCCATTTTGAAAATCGGCATTTATTTTCGCGTTTCTAAACAGTTGAAAACATAAAGCCACTAGGTAACTTGTGATAACGGTACCTCACGCAAAATAATATTGTCTAGGGCGCTCTTGTTCCATATTTCAATTATCTTTTATCTATTTGAAGACATCACATAATTACTGTAAAATTAGCGGTATTTTAATTTCGCCGGGATGAAGACTCTTAATAATAACAATAAGTTAAAATCGAGTCAGATTGTAAAAGTCAACACCTTCAGAGGTAGTAATAATGCTCAATGCTATATACGTAGAATCATTATCAAAATGCATATTTTTCACTATTATAATATATTATTATTATTATTATTATTATTATTATTATTATTATTATTATTATTATTATTATTATTATTATTATTATTATTATTATTATTATTAAAGATACATGAGAGAGATACGAAGACTCTAGTGACATCTACCGGCAAAACTTGTCCCTTTACACCAACCTTAAATGTTTTAAATTTAATAAGTCGTACCTAATTTTCAAAATACGGATTAGAGATTAAAATTATCGTAGGATAAATTCAGAAATAAAAGTTGTTGATGAATGTATATTAGCAGATTTGAGTGAATATTTTTTACCAGATGCTAATACACTAATTACTTTATAAATAAATACTTACTTTGTTACTGGAAAAGAGGTGATGCTAAATTTACTATTCGCTTATCCAGAATACATTTGATATGATTTCGCTAGTTGGCACTACGAGTTCTTTTTCTGATTGGGGGGTATTTAGTAACGTAAAATATGCTCAATCCTTGCAGCAAAAATCGCGTAAAATCTTCTACACTCAAAAATGGCAAATTGTTAATAAGTTTACGGGAAGTAAATGCTAATTTTCCTGAGTTCTTCACTGAAGAACTAGATTCTCTTCTGTTAAGAAATCTTAAACATTCTTCGAGTATCAAAACTCATTTACCAACTTAATTATGAATTTGGAAACATAACCTCCAGCAAGTATTTTGGGAAAGATCAAAAAAGTGGATCAAAAGATTGCGATCTTGGATCTTTTGATCCCAAAATTTTCAAACTGTCCATACTTGGAAATGTATTTATAAGTAAATTACACAGTAAGTTAAGAAAATTGAGTGTAGTAGGAAATCGCCTACCAAAAAGAAATTTTTAGAAAAAAATAATAAACTAATAGGCAAAATGGATATTGTTGTTATATGACAATTAGCATGCTCTTGCAGGGAACAAAGAGAGGAATGCGTATGAACCTTGCACAGACAAAATGAAATGTCAGTTTAATACGCAAAATTCGAGGGTTGGAGAGTGTCATGGAATCCAGTAATATTTCGACAAACGAAGGATGTACTTAAAATATGTTATACACAACTAAAAGAGTATCTATAAATCATGAAAAAAATTATGATGAAAGAAATCATGAAAGAAAACCCACGCAACTCTACGACATAAATTTACATTAATGCACATATCACAGAAACTCTTCTCATTATGATAAACACTTAAAATAATCTCTCCCACTGTCCAGAGCACGCTGCCATCGATGTTACAAAAAACCTTGTCCCATTATCTCTCTCTCTCTCTCTCTGTATAAGTTATGAGTATACTTATTATATATTAAACCAGTTCTAAAAAAGTTACAATAACACCAGTGATTTTATATCTATATCTATCTATCTATCTATCTATATATATATATATATATATATATATATATATATATATATATATATATATATATATATATATATATATATATTCATAGGTATTCCGCCTTTATTAGCAAGTCACTTGCCGTAGCTGAGAAGCTTCCATGCTCCACGGTCCTCTGCTAACCTTTTCGTCTTTGCGTATGATCTTTCTGTTTTAATATCATCCATTAATTGTAGTCTCTTTCGCCTTCGTTCCAATCACCATGGCTTTTGTCTTTCTAACATTTATTTTCATCCCATATTCTTCAAAGCCCTTTCTCATTTTTTCTAACATTTTATTGATTTTCTTTGCAGATCCTGCAAGAAGCGCCATATCGTCTGCAAATCTTATGCATCTAATCATTCTACCTCCTACCAAAATGCCATCATCATCATATATATACGCGTGTGTGTATGTGTTAGTGTATTTTTAATATCCTAATTAATAATAAGTAACATTAAATTCAGAATTTTCATTCATTAAAAAATTAAAAATTACTATAATTTCGAACACGTGTAGTAGCCAAACTATTTTTAAGTACAAACATTAAACATATTCCTTATTTCCATCGATCAATATTAAGAAATTCGCAAAGAGGGCTCCTTGTGAACTTCCGTTAAATTTCACAAAATATTTTTATCATAAAATAATCAAATTAAAATGTTATTTGTGTGATCACACACAGAATAAAATTACAAAACTTCGCAATTATTGCTTGTTATTGATGCTGTCATCCATTTCGAACATTTTAAAAGCACATAATTTCTAATGTATTGAAATTTCATTTCTTATAGAGAGTATAAAACTTTGTAAATAGTTTTAAATTTCCAAAACTGTTCTTAAAATGGATTTGTATACAACCAAAGATAGTTTTGTCAAGTTTAACAAATAAGCCTTTGGAAAACAGGTCTTACAGATAATGATCGCTTTTGGCTGTCGCAATGGTCTGTCCACACAGTTTGATAAAAATTCAGCATAGCATAACAAGAAAAACTGCTTTTCTTATAATATAGTTTTAAAAAAAGAAAGAAAGAAAAGCTTGGTAATGTGAGTGTAGGGGGACGCCGAATTCTACTTTGTCGCAGGCGCCGAAATCTGTAAGTAAAGTAAAATCTCTCGAACCGTCCCCAGGCGGCTACAAAGGAAGCGGAACACAATTGAAGGGAACCGCCTGTTTCTTTGTTACATGGGAGGGATAATTCAACATGTCCTTCCAGTTGAGGGTGGCCTGCCAGTTGACCTGCTGAAGAAGAAAACGATGTTGCAATTTTTACCCTCTTGCTTACTGATTCTTCAGTAATCTTCGCAGAAAGACAGATTTATCTAGTTTTTCGTTACTTTTGTTTTCATTGCATCCTCCTCCTTCCGTCTCCTTTAGCTTGAAGGGCATAATTCTGGGACGTTAAACTCAAATATTTAATTTAATTTGAATTCGTTGTAATGAAGAGAAAAAAGAAATCAATCATTAATTTCATGATATGTGCTTACATTACTCTTAAATATAGCATATTGTTAATATGTAACTTCCATAACGATAACGCTTGTACGAACCAAACATGTTAAAAGTCTTCATCCCGGCGAAATTAAAATACCGCTAATTTTACAGTAATTATGTGATATCTTCAAATAAATAAAATATAATCGAAATGTGGAACAAGAGCGCCCTAGACAATATTATTTTACATGAGAAACCGTTATCACGACTCACTTATCTGCTTTCGATTTCGAGCCATTTTGAAAATCGGCATTTATTTTCGCGTTTCTAAACAGCTGAAAACGGAAAGCCACTAGGTGACTTGTGATAACGGTACCTCACGCAAAATAATATTGTCTAGGGCGCTCTTGTTCCATATTTCAATTATCTTTTATCTATTTGAAGATATCACATAATTACTGTAAAATTAGCAGTATTTTAATTTTGCCGAGATGAAAACTCTTAAGTGGTTCGCCCCTGTCCTTCGCCCCCCCCCCCCCGAAAGGTAGTGCCGCAAAAGCCCGATGAGAAAAAAATACAATCTTTCTTTGCCACTCCCAGAAATCCGTCCTTGACCGCCCCTGTCCATACTATTATACTGAATTCCTTTAATGATTGTTGTGTTTTATTATTATTATTATTATTATTATTATTATTATTATTATTATTATTATTATTATTATTATTATTATTATTATTATTATATAATGTATCCATTGATAATAAAAGTTTAACGATGGCAACAACGTATTACTTCGACATCGAACACGTGCCGTTTATGGCTTCTTTGGAGTGTTATTTATGAGGGCGGTTAGGGTAAATTTTCTGCTTGAGTACAAAGGAAGCCAGTTGGGGACCAATAGAACGTCTATGGTGCCATAAAGAACGAAATGATAAACAAGTTTCCTTTTGTGTCGTATGACACAAGTACTATAAATAGTGTGGAAGAGGTATTCTGCCGAAACTTCTGCCTAAGCGGCAATGCTGGATGTCTCCACTGAAGACTGCGATTTCAACTCAGACCCATATAGAGCCTATCCTGACGCAGAATTCATCCATAGCGATCAGTAAGTACGCCAGAAATTTTTGCTTGGGGGTGTGTTCAAAATAAAAGGGGGGGGTGTGCTCTCAGAATAGTGATATAATTTTAAAACAAACTTAAACAAGAAAACAGTATATTTTGTTACGCAACTATTGCAATACTACTACTACTACTACTACTACTACTACTACTACTAATAATAATAATAATAATAATAATAATAATAATAATAATAATAATAATAATAATAATAATAATATCAACTCTTCATAGTGGTAGGTTCAATAAAGTAAGTTCACATATTTGAGCATTTATTATTATTATGAAACTAACTAATACAGTGAATCCTCTAAAAACGGACATCGGTGGAACACGATTATTTGTCTGTAAATGGGAGGTGTCCCTAAAAGGAAGGATTCTCTCTCATAACACCACACCACACATATTTATGAAATGGAAGAATAAGATTTTGTCCTCTTATGAAGATGTCCACTATTGAGAGATGCCCGTTAAGAGAGGTTTCACTGTATTAGGAATTAACCTCCACTATTTTACCCAGTAATTACACGTGAATTGATTACATACGAATTATTATAATTATTTTGCAAAATTCTGCTATTATTTCAATTTATTCACCCCCAGCAAGTTTTAGTGGGTGATTCTTATTTCCAAAATATTAATTGGGAAAAAATTCCCTCGTCCCATGCTGAAATCAGATTCGTTTAGTAATTTATACTGTACATAGTTCCAATTTCATTATTTTAATATTCTAACCCTGTTGGTAACGTTAATTGTTATAATATTATTTGATCTCTTAATCTCCGTTCCTGGCCCTTCCTGGCTACGTTATTGGCTCTGAATATCTTTCATAAGAAAATTATTCATTGATTTAGTTGTTTTCCAGAAATCCAGTTTTTCAATTTACAAATATTTCGTATCTTTCTGTTTTGTCTTCTTTAATATACCCTAATTTTAATAGTCTCAGGGCTCATAGTGGTCTGGTCTCTTGTAAATAGTTGAAAAGTGACCAAAAATGGCCAAAAGCACACGTAAAAGTGACCAAAATCTCATCATGCCCCTTTTTTCCTTTGTCGGTTTCTCCATCACCTCTCTCTTTGTTGTTTTGTTTCTTCTTTCCTTCTTCTTTTTGAGCTTCCTCCTTTCTTAGGTTTTCAAAGTAAGCTTTGTAGTTACGGTAAGCAGACGTAGCAGATGTAAAAAGGTTCTGAGTAAGTGGAACCAGTTCTGGCCTATTTCCGAATTTCTTCATCCCAGACATTATATTTAACTTCGCATTAAGGGTTCTCAAAATCGTGAAATATTCAAATTCATCACCTACTCTTAAGAAGAACACACAAGAAGCATAATACAAGACAAACATGATGAACCACACAGACACACACACAGAACGTTGAACGGAGCGTTAACTATTACGAAAGAAAACTAAAAGATTATTATGATAGAAGAAAGAATGGACACAGAAGGGTTCTCAACCCCACCTTAAGAGCTTAAGCATCCTGTGCTTTAGAAAGAATAAAAGCTGAAGTGAGAATAAAGCTGACTGTTTCACATGTGGCAGCAAGTACTGAAGCTTTCAGAAGAGTAATGAGTTACAAGTTTCTGCCTTCTTCCATTTGTTTTTATATTTTTCTTAGAAAACTGCCAATGCAAAACATAAATCAAACGAAAAAGTCACTTTACCTCTCAAAAAAGTAACTTTTAGTGACCAACTTTGAAAAAAAGACTAAAGTTTAGTTAAAAAGTGACTCGATATGAGCCCTGTTCCACTCAATGAATTTACGTGAATAAAAATATACTTTACAAAAAATTAAGCTAGCGCCAAATGCGTACCTGCATAACACTAGACTCAGTCTAAAATATACATAATTCTTATTTCGATCGCTCTCTTCATTTCCAAAAATGTTTTGACTACACCCTTCTAACGTCCGTCCGTTGATACACCACTTGCAGAGCAGGCTCGAAACCAGCCATAGAGCTTTGGGGGGCCATGAATATGTTAGGAGGGGCCAAATCATTAAAAATTCTCTTACAAATATCCAAATTGTGCATTTTGTATTGAGGTCTGGAGGGGACATGAAAAATTAAGGGAGGACCAGGCCCTCCCTAGCCCCCTCTGGTTGCGAGGCTGTTGCAGAGTAGCACTTACCAACTGAATCTGGTATAGGCTTATTACTATATTGTCACATTTTTCCTTATTGAGGAGGAGGTAGGTGAATGACCGCTCAAGACGTTGCCAATTTCAGTCATCTGCATCTGTCCATCAATCTCTTTTCTCGGAAACGACCGCGGAACCCAGGAGGGTAGGTATGAGCAGGTCTGTTTCGTCAATTGTTTCGATCGAAACACCGTCCGAAACAATGTCATGTGGTTCTCGAAGCCGCACATGGGAACGAGGTCGCTTCGTATTTTGAAGTGAAATAAATAAATAAGAATATTGCCTTCTTTCCTAAACGCTAAACCAATTTTAACTTGATGTAATAAATAACCTATATGATACTGATTGATACAATTGGATTTGGGGGAGTATTCCTTTTCCATCCAGGGGTGTGTGTAAAGAAATTTGGAGGGGTGTTAGGGGGGTGTTGGGGGGGTGTAGATTACTCCCTGATAGCGATGATCTTTAAATGAAGTGGATTGCCTTCATTCTCATAGCGCTGTAGATGATCGGAGAAAACTACATATCGTATCTACTTTTGTACCTCCGTGAGGACATGTGGATCCCGTGCAACTTTACATAGATTCAGACCTTGCTTCATAATTTTATAATCATGCCATGAATTGTGAGGATTTATCATAATTTGACGATTTTTTGTAACATGTGCATTAAAATATGCGTAGGCCTATGTCACAACATGGGTGCCCCCCCTCCACCCCTGCCATGGCTCCCGAAAACAAATAGTGCTTCCCAGTTCCCATCTCTAGTTCATGCAGTGTCCATTGATTCTCATCCTTCAACCCTCTGCACACTCACTAGCTGGATTGACCGCTCCATGTCGTTGGTTGCTTAGCATCCTCGCTGAAAAGGGCAGCCTATCTTGTGACAGTTCGATATGTTGCCTAGCCCTTCTATCAATTCTTAATGACACTCGCTCGCATTTCTTACCCAGAGAACGGCCACTTTGATATGTGATCGCTGCTCCACTCTTGTCACTTCGATTTTACACCACGATTGCCTCACAACTGTTTAACCAGCATCCCGTGCTCATCCACTACAACACACAGAGCCATCTATTGACCAAAGGATAAATTATTTGTGTCAGGGTTCCTTCCGCAGTCTGCATTTTCCATCCACATTTGCATATCGTTAAAAATTACTGGGTTACCATGAGGTATTTTGAGGATTTATCATAATGAGATGAGTTTTGTAACAAGTGCATGTCACAAGGTTGTGCATGGGTTTTCTTTCATGATTCCTACTAACAAAATATCCATTGTGGATACTCTTTCAGTTGTACAGGGTTGCCCAAAAGTAAGTATACAGACCAGCATCGGTCAAGTGTGACATTTTAATCGATTAAGATAATGAATTTATTTGGTTTGGTTTGTTCCAAGCTTAAGGTATAAGTGAAAATAAACTAAGAACAGATAAGGAAGAAAATGAGTCAATACCTGTATGCATAACAATAAGTAAATGATATAAAATGTCATAACTGATCAGTACGGGACTGTATACCTACTTTTGGGCCACTCTGTATATAACACATTTTAATACAGCCTTCCATTGTCGAAATATTACTAGGTTGCCATGACTTACTCGCAGATCCTTGTGTAATCAGGAAACTAACGGAACAGAAAGTTTATTGTGCTAACTTGAACTATTTGAAATAAACATTTATTTCCATTGTATGATGGTCATAGAGGAAATAATGGCTCAGATAGTAGTAAAAACTGTTGCTTGATGTTCTACTTCAAAAAATAGAAAATAAACAACGCTTCACTTTAGTCCCTATAATGATCTAATAGATCATGGCATTAACGTGTTGATGTTCTCATTTTCTTTAAAATTAAATGTTATATGCACAACAAGCCGTTTTAAGAACGACGCAAAATCACTTTCTGATATTCGTGAAGAATATATCGGAATTAAGCACTCTATTATTAGAAAGTACTACTATGAAACAATTAAATGTATCTTTAAAATCTTGGTTACTACTAATGAGTTTGATTGTCCCGTAATATTATGTTGCTACAGTTAAATTATGCCATGATAAATGACTTCTAGAATACAGCACCTAATTTGTTAGTACTACTTTCTGAGTAGTAGGTTACTATAGAACAAAAATCTTAATACTGTAATTAATATTTTGAAATTTGTTTAAAAGGAGAATTTATACTTTCCTTAAGTATTCGCATAATAGTAAGTGATTTCGGATAAAGATTTGAAGGAAATTTATGTAATTCTAAATCATTATCTGGGAAACGTGTTTATAATAAAATAATGTTTGATATTCAATGCTAGAAATCTTTCTCAATGGAAATGACATTTGATGTTGATTTCAATGTATGATATTCATTTTCACATTTACATTTTTTGACCCAATATCATTTCTGTACGTTTTGTTTTGTAATTATGAACACAAATGAATAAATATCAATGAAGTTTTCAGGTCTATTTTGCTCGTATTTTGTTCTGTAAATGATGTAGGTATAGGTATATACTACGAAAGGAAAAGGAGCTACTATCGGTTTATGTTTAATGGATTGAATAAGCAGTGTTGACATTTTGAATATGCTTCAGATAGGAATCTTATTGAGCTACTTTACGTCAAATTTATTACTATGACGTCTCAATATTTCCATTGAACAAAATATCAAAATTTGTATGCTCAAAACTATATTCTATCTGACTAGCCTATAAAAATTCATTGCAATGCTCCAACTTCAGAACCTCTGAATCCTAGAAATAATTAATAAGGAATTATTACATAGTCACTAGTATGAAACTCGAAATTACAAAGTTTCGCATTAGTGGTTGTACCTATAAAATGTCTTCTTTTTCCACAATTGGTGTATGTTCAACTAACAGGAGACATTTTGGATGTATGTAACATAAAAATTTTCAAAGGTAAATACTTATTGATGTGATGTTGGAAACTGTGAAATTTATTTACATATAACAACTTTCAGTTTCTACTTTTTCGGATTAATGCAAGTGAAATTTTTTTGAGATTGTTCTGCTTGAGTGCTATTTAGAATGCCTATGGAGCGATCTTGATGAAACTTTTATACATAACTTATACGTATGTTGATTATAAGTAAACTTGTATGAGCTTAGTCAATGTTAAAACCAAATATAATATAATGTTTTTGAAATTATGGAATGATATTGAAAGAGAGTATATAATCTAGGTTGAGATATATTGCCTAGTTAAAGTAACTCTAGAATAATTTTATCTTCACGAGCTTTTTACGTTTCGAGTACGAAAAAAGTTTGTCTCTGAGAAAAAGAAATGACAAGCATTTTATTTCTAGAGCACAAGCCATCACTTTTGCAGTTTATACGGAACCTGATTCGTTTTTATCGGAACAAGTTGCAGATAGCATCACCTCTCATATCTGGTTTCACGAAGTTAGAAAACTGTACACACATGTATATCAGTCTCTCAGGTATTGTGGAGCAATGTAAAGGTGTTGTAGTGAGTAAAATCCCACTTTTGGGGGAGGGTGCGTCATGTTCTTTCTGATACAAACTTCAGTATTTCCTGCATACAGAATAGCGTCCGAACAATGGCTTCGCCAGCAGCTTGATGATTTTATATTAGAACGGGTTAGTGTTGTTATGCACAGGAATGTTCCCCACACCCACATCACCAACGAAATCCCATCCAAAGAGGGCGTCGTTGAAATTCACAAGACCTATGCTGAAGAAGATCTAGGGTATGGCGGGTTATGAGAATCCACAGTGTGTTATGGCCAAATGGCAACATTTGTTTATTTATTGTCAACGCAACAGGCTATAGCCCAATTACAGTGTTCTAAATTACGCAATTACATGTTCATAACTCTTGATAACTCATGATAATGGCATTTCTAAATGTCTTAGGCGACATATCACATATATCAAATTCATTGTTATTTGAACACATTCTATTATACAAAGCTGTTGTCCTCCAGATTGGTGATTTCATCATTATATTAGTTCTTGATTTCTTGCAGTAATAAAGACCAGTGTTTCTACGTACTTTTAATGTGGGGACATGAAAATTGAATAAAGAAACTAAATCGGGACAATTCAAAATATTTTGCGTTACTTTCTGAATGAATAATAAATCAATCATATGTCGCCTTTGTTCTAGTGTAGGAAGATTAAAGTTAGCAAGTATGGTTTTACAGCTGTCAAATGTAGGATAAATGTGAGTTTCTTTATATGTTAGAAATTTTAAAAAAATTGTCTGTATTTTTTCTAATTGCTTACGATGTTTTATGTGGGTCGGATTCCAAATAGTAGAGGCATACTCTAACTTTGAGCGAACATATGCATTGTACAACTTCTGTAATGTTGAACAGTTCTTAAATTCTTTTCCCGTTCTAATTATGGATCCTAATAGCTTGAATGCTTCACTTGTTATATTTACAATATGATTGTCAAACGTTAACTTAGAATCAAACGTAACACCAAGATCTTTAACTGAATCATGCCTATTTACTATATATTTATTAATTTCATAATTAAAGTGACGAGGTGATTTGTTCCTAGTGAATGATAATACTTTGCACTTGCTTGCATTGACCCCAAGTTGATTCGAAGAGCACCAGTTACCAATATGATCTAGACCTTGCTGCAGCTTTATGTTGTCGTCCACAGAATTGATTTTAGCATATATTTTTAGATCATCGGCATATAGTAATTTTTCATGGTCAGGAATACAGTCAGGTAAATCATTAATAAACAAGAGAAATAACAATGGTCCTAAATTTGAACCCTGAGAGACTCCTGAGAATGCAATATATTCTTTAGATTTGTATGCATTAAAAAGAAGGATTATTTACGATTAGATAGGTATGATGAGAAGATTTTAATCAGGGACGGAGAAAAGTGGAAAAGCTTTAATTTTTCTAGTAATATGTTATGATTAACTTTATCAAAAGCTTTTTCAAAGTCAATATAAATCACATCTACTTGGCTGCCTACATCTAATGAATTCGCTATAAAATCTGTAATAATTGCAAGATTTGTTATTGTGGATCTTTGTGAAATAAAGCCATGTTGTTTAATTGAGATAACCGGTTTGACGTGCTTAAGGATCCGTCGATACAAGATATGCTCAAATACTTTGACAAAAGCAGGTAATATTGCTATGGGTCGATGTAGTGTAATCAACTGTTAGTCGTGTATTCCTTCACAAATTAAATCTGTAAACTGTTCATAAGGTCAACAGTATGTGTTAATACCACATTACACCGCAGAGCTAAAAGCGAGTCCAGAAAGCTACTGAAGTGTCACCTAGCTAACAAGAGTTTAACATGTGTTGTGATAAGGACGATATATGGATCTAGGTGTTGCTGGAAAAGTTAGTGATATCTGTTACGGAGAGCCATGTAAATTACCAATGTAACTTTGTGAGCCCTTGTGAAGAAACTATTTCGAAATATTTTATGGTCGTTACTATCTTTTGCTAGAGTGAGAAGATCAAGATCCATAAGGTCGGAAAAAATGTCAAAAAGACTTTACATTACAATTTTTAAATTGAATTATTTCCATTCTGCATATGAAGCACTGAACTGAATTAAAATCTCGGACGAAGCTAAACCACGGTATTCCTACAATTATTAAACGTGTTATAAGGTTAGTTATATTTTTCAGCTCTCTTCCAACCTGATATTTTTTTATCTATGATCCATCACGTTGCATGATTGCTAATTCACATGCAAATATACAATACACAAAAATCAATCCATATTAAATATATAGCCAACACATAAAACTGAAGTTTGTTCGAAAAATATTGCTGATATATAAAAATAACAATCAGTGTGTATTAAAGCAATACGATTCATGAGCATTCTATATGTATAAGCAATTGAAGACAAAAGTCAAATTAAAAATATTTTAAGTAATTGATAGATAACCACTTAGAATGTTTAGAAACTCATCACTTTTCCATACAAACCTATAGAATTACACTGCACTTACAGTATAACTTCCATTCAATAATCACATTTTACTACCAGAGGCCGAGATGCCTCAGTGGTAGAGTGCTTACTTCTAGTGCACGGTGTCCCTGTTCTGACTCCAGCTTCCGCCAAGTGGGCTTTTTGTCCTGCTCCTGTGTGAAAATCCTCAGTTCGAATTTCGCAGATACACTTGGCGAATCTTACACTAGGACTCTTCAAGTAAGATTCGTGACTTAAGCCAATGAAAAAGTTTGATTTTCCCGCAATTTCATGCATAATCAGTCCACTTTCCCATTCCACAACACCACTTATAGGTCATTTTCTCTCCATTTTGTCTCAGACCAGAAAGAGGATTATCTTCCACGGAAATTCTCCCAGCTTCGCAAGGCCAAAACCACTTCACGATTATTGCGCGACTTGAAATATTGCATTACTGAATGCTACTTGTAACATTCGTAAGTCTCTGTAACCATTTGTCCAAGTTTAAAACAAAATTTAACATCAATTTGCTGTTCCTTTTGATCATTCGTTTCATAATCTGACACAGATCACCGAACATACCACATGCAATCACGTCTCACTGAACACTATCTAGGGTCAGGTGAGCTGTAGCGCTGTGACGTTATCATGAGATGTCACCACGTGTATCTGAAGTGAGAATTCAAAGTTATATTTAATACTTGCTGAAAGAAAAAATATAATAATATAATTAGTAGCCCTTGTATTATGTTCCTTGTTTTCAAAATTACTTTATAAATAAAAAATTTCAATGCTAATGAGAAAGATGAAAGAGGCTGTGATATCTGTATCTACATGTATTTATACAGGGAAACTTCGATTATCCGGTATAATGAACTTCGGATGTAATCCTGGTGTGCAGAAATCAGATAATTGGGGAAATCGATTTTTTTTAAATATGTCCAAAGATGAAACATTCTCTAAAATCCCCTTTATTTAATAAAAAGGCCTAATGTATGTTGAAAAACATCATTGATCACTCACGTTCTCGGAGACTGTGTTATTGACTAAAATAAAAATGTTATGAAAAGTCAAATACTATAAATTAAAGCTCGATGTGTATATATAACTAAGTTTCTATAAGGCGACAAAAATTTCCTTTAGTATAAAACGTGAGAAGTAATCTTATATATAAGTAAAATTAAAAAAATAAGTAATTATGTAAAACAAAAATAAAATTCTGGAAACAAATTTTATGCAGAACAATAAAAAAAACACTATTCCGATTAATCAAAATAAGATTGATCGGCGTCTTCTGGTAAACATCCAGTGCAGAACTGTAGTCCAGTGTGCTCGCTGCAGATGTATTTTTTTACATTTTCCAGAGATGAATCTTGTCTTTCTGTGCTTATTTAAATTACAAAATTGACATCGTCCGCGGTACATCCTTCTTGTCCCTGCTTTGCTTCTCTTTCATCTGTAATTGTCTGCAATGACGTTTGTGACAGAGTTTCTAAATTTGCAGCAAGTGACCTATTAGTGTAGTAGAAAGTTGTGATCAATGCCAATAGTTAAAAAAAAGTCGGATCACAGTCTTGTGTTAATTGAACTGGAATCCCGCTGAAAAATATAGCCAAGAAAGAAAGCAGAAGATAACAAGCTAGATACTGGAAAGTTTAAAGATGAGAAAGTAGAATCAATTTTGTTTGGAATTCCGAAAAAGTATATGAGTTGACAGTAGTAGACACCGCGACTAACTAGTTGTGGGAGTAAGCACAACTAAGGAGAATGGATTATAGATGAAAGTTTGGAGAACTAGAAGAAGAAAAATATATAAACGAAGTTGCACTGGTAAATGCAATATATATATATATATATATATATAAAGTTGAACTGCGGATTAAGAAGGGAAATCGTCAGAGACGTAAAGGTGACAGGAGGAATTTAAAAGGTTGGAGAAATTTGAATAATGTATCTGGAGGTAAACTCAATAAAAATAGGAAGTAGCAAAGGAAAAATGCTACGATAATATAGAAATTAAGGTTGGAAATGAATCTTTAACGAGCGAAATACAGCTTGAAGCAGATGGAAACCCCGATATAGGCCCCTATTGATGAATTATTTGACAAAAAGAATAAATTATGTGTTTTGGACATTAAAAACAAGAAGAAGTAAACGAGATAGCAAAAAAAGTTGCGATACTAAGGAGCAAGTTCATTAACATATTACTAAGTAAAGAATGAGCAATTGGATAATATACATACTGCGTTTCTTGAGAATATAGGGGAAAAAGGGGAAAAAGAAATTTTCGGAAATTATAACTAAATAAGGGGTTTGTTATAGGACATCTTACAGAGAGTTAAGCTTTCATTAACAAAAAGATAAATAAATATAATACAAAATAAATAAATAAATGAAGGTAATACAAAATAAATTAAATATATGCTGTAGAAATACACTAGTGCAAACTTAATTAAGAAAATACAGTAAGAATTCACGGATATGGCTCAAAGTTATGCACAAGAAGTAAGCGTTGGTAGCTGATGCTGTTCTCAACAAGACATCCTAAACATGTTGCAAAACATACAATACTTGTCTAATATGACGCGTAACTACTCCAAGCATTCACTTAAGTGTTCGGGCACATAGCTGGTTAGATACTGTTGGCTATGTCTGTCTGGGAAGTTATAGTTGTCAGAGCCGGCTGCTGGTCAGGTACGTCCTATCATGTCTCACACGTGCTCGATAAGGCTTGGTACCGGAGGCATATACCTGTATCACACTCGTTTCACCTCGCAGTATAAGGACGCACGATATGAAGCTAGAAACCGGTATAGGGGTCCCGGAAAGCGTCGTACAACATTGGAGTACAAAATTCACATCGTGAATTCATGAAATACTAGTCATAATCCCCTGAATAAAGACCAGAGGCGAGAATATAGATTATTCTCCCTGTCTTATCAAATACAGAAAGTCAAGTGTGTATTATCCTACAGTATATGACAAACGAAAACACACTGGATTTTAACTCTTACCTGCAAGTTTACATACGCGCGTAGGATCGTCTCTGTGTATAATAAAGAAACTATTATCATCTCCGAATAGCGCCACACTCCATTCGTCTTTCCACTGCAATCTCTACGTTTGTTTCTGGTGATGGGCAAGTATCAGGACTAATTGTGTGAAAGGAACGCAGGATGATAAATGAATTTTCAACAATCGATTGCTTAGTGTTTGTACGCTCACTGTGTTTAATTTTCGCGGAACTATGATTGCTCTGATCGCACTAACCTTCTAATTAGAGCGACCCAAATTGTCTTCTGTCTAGGAGTACTTCGGTATGTCGCAAAGGCATTGAAGAGGGCATGTCTGCTATGGGAGCCCTTTAACTCTCATCCTGGCCATTGATGAGCAACTAACATGAGAGCCACTCGACCTCTCCAAGCCTCAACCAGACTTTAAACACTTAATTGCACAATAGATTATCGTTGGTGTCGTCCTGGGATTGCAGACACACAATGTGAACCACACGTAAGTACACTTGTCTTGTTCAAAAATCATCGTACCGCTAGCGGCATGCATTCTACATATACAACAATCAACCTACCAATTACGGTGGCCCGTGTGCCGGGTCTATCAAACTGAGATTACCATGCTGTCTACAGACATACAATCTGTGATGCGAATTTCTTTCGAATCAGGCGATGTAGTTTATGCCGAAATGCTTTCCACAAGTGTCTTATTTCACATCGCACTGAGCAAAATTTCTGCTCCGAATATGAAAGAGCTTATATGAGATAAGAAATAAGAAAGTTGAAGTTTTAATTTGAGAGGAGACATAACATAAAGATGTAATTAGCTTCCAGTAAGTGAGGGCTTCTTAGACAAAGGGAAGGAAGTGTCTGTAGTATTCGTTGATATAGAAAAGGCTTTTAACTGCTTAAAGTAAATACTCTGAAAGTCGCTTGGGAGGAAACAGTATTTGATAAGATAGGAAGAATAACCTACATATTCCACTTTGCTCTGGTCTGTATTCAGAAGAAACTTACATATGAACAAGCCATTGCAGAAGCTGAACTGCAAAATGTGATACAGGATAGTGAAGTTAGAAGTGATGTTCAACAAAAATTTTGCATTTGAGCTACATTATTTACCATCTATGAAAGTAGCAAATAAAAGTGTGATTAGAGTACAGATTAATTTGATAGGAACTAAATGGACTAGCATATTTGCTTTTCAGATGAGAGTTTTTGCGGAATCTGAATCGAAATTTAACATCACATTAGGAAACTGTAGAAGAACCGTGAAAATAATTTGAAATGTAAATAAATATGAAAACGAGGAAGGCACGGCAGATGGGATGATTGAAACTATATCAATTATTGAAGTCTGAGCGAAGAAACTCGGATAGGTGGCAAACCTTTAGTATCTAGGTAGTATTATTAACTAAGATGTGAAATGTAAACAATAAACAGAAAGTAGTGTGAAAAATAGTAAAATCTTTCAGGTAACTGTGCTAATAATGATGAGAAACGCATGATTTGAGTCGCTGAGTGAAAAGTTACAATAAAATGACACAGATATAGAAAATTACACTGTACAGTTAGAAATTTTAGAAAGTATAGGTTGGAGATATAAGAAATAATAACTGTTTTCTATAACAGAATAGTTTCTCTGTATGCCTGATAGTTGGACAACCAACATGACAGCAAATACCTTCACGAAAACATGATATGCCAGGATATACCTCCATTTGGAGCAAGAAAGTATTAGTACTTGAGAGCATGTCTTAGAAAACAACCACGAGATAAATATGCAAAAATTCAATTCACGTTAAGTTCTAACATATAAAAATTCATGCAAAGAAAAGGAAAATAATGATATGCATAATTCAGAAACCGAAAGAGTATAGAAAGCAAAAGGAAATGAGAGAATAAGGAACGAAAAGAGCGAAAGACATGGGAATGAATGAAATTTTAAAGCTTAAGGATAAACAGAGTCTGCGTCTTTCACTCTAGCCCTGTCTCTGTTTTGGATTTTTCTCCATTTATTGGATAGCCCTCTTTCAGTATCAATCGGGAACATTATTTACAATGTTATTTACAATATTCCTTGAAAAAAGTCCAGGCTGAGAATCGAACTAAGAACCTTTAGCATAATAATCACACACGTTGTTCACTAAGCTACACAGACCAAAATAGGCGTGTTCTTAAATCAGCTATTAAGGTGGAAACTGTCAGCTAGTTTCCTCCAGTTCCATTTGAAGTTTGAACTATTTACGTCCTTTAAGGGTCTATTGCACTGACTCTCCTGTCTCATAAGGGGGGCGCGGTGGCTTAGTGGTAGAGCGTTCACCTCCATTGCTTGGGGTCCCTGGTTCGATCCCAGCTCGCGCCATGTGGACTTTGTGGTGGGTTTTCTCGGGGTTCTCCCGTTTCCTCCCACTTCTTTCATTCCACCATTTCATTCATTTCTCATCTTCACCGTCTCCTTTAGCCTAACCGGCATAACCGTGGGACGTAAAACTTAAAGATTTCATTTCATTTTTCTCCTGTCTCATAAAAAAGCATTTGATATGTAGATCAAGATCAACCAAGAATTTATTCACAATATTGAGAACATACTGTTGCTCCAACATGTATCTCGGATTAATTGAGGATTAAAAGAGTGATTTCATACTCTTGATTTCGTAATTGCTGTTCTTTCTGGATCTTGAAGGAGCCAGTAGCAACAGAAATTCACACTCGAATGACATATCTTATCGTTGTTAAGTAATATACATCCAGTATGAATAAAACATGGTAAATAAGACTTGGAATATCTGGCGTTAATAAGTCGGTAATGTGTCGGTTTGTTGAATATTACAAAGCAGGTTCAAATCTCACCGGGTACTGGTTATTTTTTCTTTCAAAATATATTCCTATATTTTTAGCAAAAGGCAAGAAAATAATTGTCAAAAATAAATATGAAGAGATAGAAATGCATATTCTAAGAGTGAAGAAATATCTTTCCCTCAGCGGGATTCGACTCTGAAATCTTTCACTCAGCAAGGAGAAAACTTAACCACGTATTCACGCTACGAACCTGCAAATGTTAATTTAGAAGCTGTATTTACATTGCAATGTATTATATAAGAATGCTGCGATATGTTATAATGGATTACTGTTGTGACCGGCTCCTCTTTTAAACCCTCATAACTTCTCTACCCTTTGCCATCTACCACTACGATTCCATACTTATACTATTCTAGTTATGTACTTTCAGAACGTATGTATCACGTCCGATTCTTATGATAGAATGTTTACTTGTAAGACATGGAAAAAGGCAGGGGTCGATGGAAGGACCCTCCACAATATCTTAGTCTGTACCATATTGGAACGATATACCGAACTCTGTGTGTTCTTTGAAGTATGAGTTGGTAGTTTTAATTAGTTGGCGCGGTGGCGCAACGAAACAACAGTGGAATAATAAAATAAAAGAGTACACAGATTGATCCACGATACGTGTACACTTTTTAATTTCGTTGTTTTGCCTTCGACACGGGAAATCGCATACGAGCCGAGATGGGGAAGATGGTTGATTCAACAAAATTGATTCAACTGCAAACGTAGTGTAGAGTTAAAGTGTTAGCTCGCTAAACCGAGAGTCTAGACATCACGTGTTCAAATCCATCTATGGATTGTTTTATCGTAGCATGTTAAACTCTTACATAGACTAGTAGTTTGTCACAATGAAATTAATACTCATATACTACGTGTAGTTCAAGAAACCAACTACATAGAGATATGGACTTGCGAGTTTGAACAATTGAGTTAACAATAGACGAAAATAAGGCACTATGTGCCAACAAGTAAATGCATGTTTTTTCGCGATATAGTATATTATACCCCTTACAATCGGTACGCATACCTTTCTAGCACCTCGCAATTTAATTAAAAATTTTAAAAGTTTTAAAAGCCCAGTCCCTAGCCTAATCGATAAACGCATTATATTTCTATTTTCAGTTCACGCAAGACACCATAGGAATACCGTAAAAGTTCATTCAAAAAAAGAGAAAACTGCGTTCTTTTACAGCTTGAGACTTACAGCTATTACCCATAAGTTAAGGAAGAGCAGTTCGGGTTCAGAAGAGGCAGGGGCACAAGAGATGCAATTGGATTATTAAGGGCGATCGGTGAAAGATTTATAAAAAAAGGGAAAGAGGTATATGTTATATTTATTGATCTAGAAAAGGCTTTTGACCGCGTGAACTGGGAATTGTTGTTGGGAGTTCTAACGAAGATAGGGTTGGAATGGAAAGATACAAGACTCATAAGGAACTTATACATGAACCAACAAGTAAATGTTAGGATAGGGGAAGAACTGACGGAAGAGAGTGCAATTGGAAGGGGAGTTCGACAAGGATGCTGCCTCTCGCCAACACTATTTAATGTCTATCTAGAAGAGATAGTGAAAAAGAGTTTACATGATGATGATGGCATTTCGGTAGGAGGTAGAATGATTAGATGCATAAGATTTGCAGACGATATGGCGCTTTTTGCAGAATCTGAAAAGAAAATCAATAAAATGTTAGAAAAAATGAGAAAGGGCTTTGAAGAATATGAGATGAAAATAAATGTTAGAAAGACAAAAGCCATGGTGATTGGAACGAAGGAGTCTGTGTCAAATATAAAAGTAGGAGGGGAGAAAATAGAACAAGTGAATAGTTTTCGATATCTGGGTAGTATTCTTAGTAATAACATGAAGTGCGAACGTGAAATAAAAGCAAGGATAGGAATGGCGAAAGAAGCCTTTAGGAGGAAGAAAAGTCTGTTTTGTGGGACCTTGAATAAAGAGTTGAGAAAAAGACTCATAAAATGCTTCGTATGGAGTGTTGTACTGTATGGGGCGGAAACGTGGACATTACGTAAAGGTGATGAAAATCGACTGGAAGCCTTCGAAATGTGGGTGTGGAGAAGAATGGAAAGAATTAGTTGGGTCGAACGAAAAACGAATGAGAGAGTGTTAGAAATGGTGGGTGAGAAAAGAACACTTTTAGATATTATTAGGATGAGGAAGAGAGACTGGTAGGAACATTGCCTAAGAAGAGATTGATTATATCATGAGGGAGTCCTAGAGGGTATGGTGGCGGGAAAGAGAGGGAGGGAGCGAAGGAGACTACAATTAATGAATGATATAAAAACAGAAAAATCATACTCGAAGACGAAGAAGTTAGCGGAGGACCGTGGAGCATGGAAGCTTCTCAGCTGCGGCAACTGAGCTGCCAATAAAGGCAGAATACCTATGATGATGATGATGATTACTTGTATTACCTTATTCCGCAGCTCATTGGATCCGTGCATGAGTTCTACTCCCACGACCCGAGTTCAAACCTAACTCGAGTTTTGGGTTCATTTTTTTCTTTGATGAAGAAAATCTACAGCAAAAAGAAAAAACATGATTACATTTTAAGGTGTGATTCGACAATCTACAATTTTGTATTGATGTATATATTTATTGTAAAGCGAAGAAGATGAAGTAGAATTTTATTAGCGTAAAGACCGTTCTAGATTCTATTATTAATAAAACTATGAATAGATTTACAGCTGAAAAATAAATTGAATACTATTCAATTCTAGTCCATAATCAGCTATGGTCAACGAAACGAATTTCAATTGTGATGTGTATGGTCAGCACATTGGTTTAAATCATCTTTATTTCAGGACCTAAATACAACTAAAATTATTTTTCCTTTAGATATGAAGAGGGCACTTTGGCTTAGTGGTACAGTGTTCACCTCTGATGGTTATTTGTTTGATCCAGCTCGCTCCAAGTGGGCTTTATGGTGGACAAACATAGTGTTTGTAAGTGTTCTCGGGGTTCTCTAACTTTATTCATTCCATCATTACCTTCATTTCTCATCATCACTGTTTTAGCCAAGCCATCATAACAGTGGGACATAGAAGTTAAAGATTTCATTTCATTTTTCCTTTATATATAAAATACTCACCTTTACTTCTTAACAAAACAGAGGGCACAGTTCAAAATGTCACTACGGCATTACACTTTGTTTGATAAATAAATGAAAAAAATGACGTAGATAATGTGACAAATGTTATGAACATTTCTGTAATAAATTAAGCAATGATTTACAATTAAATAAACCGCAATTAAGTACAAGGTATTAGAAGTTAGCAAAAATACAGTGTGTTTGAAAAAGAACTCCCTAGTTTTAATGTGTCCTCGAATCTGTACAAAGTGACATACACTATTCTAGTTTGTGGTGTTTGATTCATCAACTCTTCAAGTCGGGCTCCCCTGCAGTTGGCACGTCTGCTTGACCTTGAGACGGCACCAGTGCTGTTTTTTTTTCCCTCTGTTTCCTCAGTTCAGTCCAGGCAGGCGTGCAATGCAGAGCAACTCAACAACAATGTGTACTCCGCAACAGAAAGCGCAGTGTGTTATTTGACTTGTGAAAGCTGAGTCAGTTATAACAGTGCAAGGTAATTTTAGACGTCAGTATGGTGGTTGCGGTGGTTGGAACAGTTACACCTGAAATGTTGGTGAATACGTGGCGAGATGTGGAATATCGTCTGAACGTGTGCAGGGCCACAAATGGATCCCACGTCGAAGTCTATCAACATTAAACAAAACTTGAAGGAATTCTCTTTCATGATATGTACTCATTGATGTAAGTTTTCATTCATTTCCCAATTAAATTTATACTTAAAACTAGGGAGTTCTTTTTCAAACGCCCTGTATTTGCCCTTATATGCTGAAAAACAAGTTTCTTGAATAAATAAGGATACTTCACCTTGAAATATACGTCTTGAATTTGATTCTTGATAGAATCTGAAGTGTGTTAGGAACTTTAAATCTTGAATAACTCAACACAAATTTGACGTCCCATGGTTATAATAGTGTTGTCTCAAACTGACTAAACAAGTGATGAACCCAGGCAGTGGCTCACTGAACCAATTTCTATTTCCCATATATAAATAATGTGTTTATAAATAAACGTAACTAATTACAAGACTACTACATGCAGTATTTTAGGTCAAAAGATATTTTTCTTTTGCATATATTTCAGGAAAAACAAGTAACATCAACATTTAATCATCACGTTTAGCAACAAATCAAATTAAATAATGCCAAAAAAATACTATTTTGCTTAATAAGAACCTCTTTTGATGAAATCCTCTACATCAAATCGTTTTTTAAGTTTTCTGATTACTGTACATACATGTTTCTTCTGTTTTATATGAAAGAAAGTTTAATATGAAGAAAATTGTTTGCATAACTTTCTAGAATATCAGTTATTAGTTATAGTAGTTTGTTTTAGTAGCCCATTCAGCAGCGAGGCTATATGAGCCATAGACCTACAACTTTAAGTGGGATCCGAACCACATGAGCTCCCAATGGGAAATGAACTCCGCTTTTCGAAAAAGAGTTTGACTACAGTCACTTCTTACCCGTTGGGGTTGGAACAAAACTTATATTATTCTTCGTATTAGGAAGCAGTGATAAAACTGATTAAGAATTTCGTGACCTGGAAGCAGTCAAACTCGTGTCCCGGTATGACCCGAATAGATCTGGAGACGACAAGACATTGTCAAACACACAGAGAATTTCTATGGCCTTGTTAATACAATTCTGATCCTTCCTGCTGGTTTAGTGGTTAGTGCTTACGACTTTGGTGCGTGTAATCTAAGGTTCGATTCCCTTTAAGAGATCAATAAAACTTTACTTTACCCAGCATTTATGTTAATAAACATTCGTTTCCGTTAGCCTAAAGGACTTAATCCTGGAACGTTAAACTAATTTTTAATTGATATTCATTTCATTTTTAAATGTAATTCTAACAACACGATTCTGCCCTTTCTTCTCACTAAATCTATAATTGATGTGTATTATCTGTCACATAAGAAAATGTATGTTTTCCGAGGGATAGTATCTTTTGCCCCTTACTATGAGAATGAAATCGGTACACATTCCTTGCTGCCACCTCGCGATTTAATTAAATGTTTTAAGGGTTTTAAAAGCTCAATCCCTAACCAAATCGATAACTGCACGATCTCTCTCTTTGATGTTCATACAAGACACTATAGAAATATTGTAAAACTTAATAGAAAAAGAAAAACAACGTTCTTTCACAGCTTGAAGACTTACGGTTATTGCCATATGTCTATAGAGTAGATGACTTGTGTATCTTATTCCGTAGTTCATTGCATCCTTGCAGAATTGCCATTCCCGCAACCTGAGTTCGAATATCCGTCCTATTACTTTTTTGTTTTTATTTTTTCATTGATCAGGTAGGACTCCAGTAAAAATAAACATATGGTTACAGTTTAAGGTGTGATTCGATATTTTACAAATATTAATTTGTATATTTCTTGTCAAGGATGAAGTAGAATTTTACTAGCGTAAAACTGTTCTAGATTTTACTATTAATAAAAAAATATGAATAAGGTTACAGCTCAAAAAAATTGAATTCTCTTCAATTGTAGTCCATAATTGGCTTGTGGCGTAACGTGTGAATGGAAAATTTGAGACAACCATTAAGAATATAAACTGATCATCCGACATTCAGGCCCGCTGGAGTCACTCCTCTCGCTCGCTCCTTATACTGCCTGTCGAAACAACGATTTATAGCGTACGACAAAAACAAAAAAATTGGTCGCTAGGTGGCAGGAACAGCCGAGGCTTCTCGTCAATTTCAATGTAGCTCTACAGCAATTCGGCATATTTTTTCCCCAATTTTTGAAAGAACTAGTACAATTTTTCAATAACTTACTTACATACGGCAAGATTGTACATATTTTTAAAATAAGAATTTTACTTTTAACAAATTCTACATATCTATTATCACAAAGTAAGAGAAAGGTTAACACAAAAAGAGCGCGATAGACATGTAATCATCGTTAGCTGTATCAGTCAGTAACGCCATGTCATTTGTGATTTGCTAAGTATTTCTCTCACATATAAAAAATAAATAATATGTAATTGAAAATACATGAAGTATCATTGTTAGTTTCTCAAAGAAGTAAATCCAAAATAGACCAAACACACTCCAAGCAATTAAATTATGATCAACTCAGTTGATAAGACCAACACAAGCAGCTCACATTGCCGGTGTTGATTAAGCACCATCATCATTATATTATTATTATTATTATAGACAAAAAGAGCAACAACTCATCATCTCAGAAACACAAGACTGCCTTTGAATCTTTTCATTGAATCTACACACTATAAAATGAAATCAGGATTTACTATCCATCTCTTCAAGATACATTTTCATACATCGTACCTACATTTTTCTATGCGAACCCAAGAAATTTTGTACTTTATATGTATATATCCTGTGCAAAGCTGGATTTAACACAACAACAACTAGACACAACCTAAGGGCAGAATCATCTTACGATCGCCCGTAGGACCAAAATTTAATATGCAAAACGAAAAAATGCAAAAGATGAAGAATAATAAACATGGTTAAAGACAGTAAACATCCTCCATGACGTTCAGCATGATTACGTTAATCATGTTGGGGAGATGGACACCTTCGTTCGGTACAAAGCAAGAAGGAAGGCAGTTTAAATTTATTTTAAGGGCAAAAGTTCATACAAATCTAAAATAAGTTGGACAATGGTAACAATTTCCATATTATACTGTTTCATAATACCTTTTTCTTTCACTTCATTAATCTTTATGATTTAGTGTTCATTAAGATGATACTGAAATTAAGATTTTAGTGTGAACAAAAAGTATAATATTCAAAAGTTTTATTGAAGGATTTAATTATTCTAACCAAAATAATCACTTCGCATTGCAGTAGAAACATAAATTTCAACAATCAAATACAATTATTCTGACTTTTTAGTATTTCAATATTAACAATTTATGCACGAAACTTCAAAACAACTTCTTTTACTCTTGCACAGACTAATCATTAGCTGTAATTCGTTAAAATTAGTACAAAAATATATATAGGATCAGGGTGGCTCAGTGGTAGAGCGCTTACCTCTGATGCGTGGAGTTCCTGGTTCTATTCCCGGCCAAGCAAGTTTGTGATGGACAACTTCGTGTCCGTTGGTTTTCTCGGGGTACTTTCGTTTCCTTCTACATTTCATTCCACCAATTCTTCCGTCAACATTCTCTTGACTTAATCATCCGTCTCCCTTAGCTTAACGGGCATAATCGTGGGACGTTATATTGAAGTTATATATATATATATAGATAGATAGATAGATAGATAGATAGATAGATATAGTGTTAAAATTTTGTACGTCGGCATGAGAGGCGCAAATATTTTTTGGCCTATGGGTGGCGACACCGACCTTGAATGTATTTTTTGGCCGCCTTTGGCGCAGGAGACTCGGGTTCGATTCCCGGCGGGAGCTCATGTGGTTCGGTTTCCACGTTAATCAGTAGGTCCACGTCTCATATAGCCTCGCTGCTGAACGGAATGTTATTATGAATAATAATAATAATAATAATAATAATAATAATAATAATAATAATAATAATAATAATAATAATAATAATAATACGAAACAGTGGAAATTGTCCAATACTCATTTTTAGAATTTCAACTGTCTTTCTGGAAATGAGTTTGAAATTTCAAGAAAATCAAAACGCCTTGTTTATGCTTTCTGCACATATGAATAGTGGTTTCTCAATTTTTTTCACTACTATTTCTCATAATAGCAATTTGTGCTTTTCTTGACTGTGACAGTTCAACAAAGTGCATTCCGCAGAACTGGCAAACATAATGCCTCAGGTTTCTGAGTAAATCTACCGATTTCTTGAAATCCGGTATAGCAGCCTCTATGAAGTCTTACAGTCCTTTAATGAGGTAAACGTGACACAGTTTAGAGTATGGATGTTTACCTTTCTAGGTGGCTCTTCTAGTCGTCTATTTCTAACATTCAGAGAACACATTGGGCACAGATTCTTCTTTCAGCTTCCGAACTTTACATTTTTTATTTTATTTTTTTTTAAATCTTCTTTTACAGAATGTTAACAACAAACAACAGATCTATCTGGAGGAATTCAGTTTCTACCAATCGTATCTTCATGTCTTGATATTTTACTTAACCATTTTTCTGTAGTTGAATAATCGATATTATTTCGTAAAACGATACCCCAACGTATTCTAAAATGCCTGTTCGTGCCTTAGAAAAGGATATAAACAGTAATATATTTTAATTTACGAAAACACTGAACCGCACAATGTATTTTCCTCTATTAAGTTTTACATACAAGCCTCGCTTAGTGCTGCACCCATGCGGCGGAATTAGGAAAAATATTCGTACGGTGATCATGTTATTTTCGATGATTCGACAGGCAGTATAGAGAGCGAGCGAGAGAAGAGTGGCTCCAGCGGGCGGTGGGTGAGATTCTCAACTCTCTTTTGAAGTGAGGTAGAGGAAATTGAAGAACTCGAGGAAATTACGTGGGGCGTATATATTTTATTAAACCATTAGAGTAAATGGCATTATAGAATTAACATGTTACTTGTCTAGGGTGGTTATGTGTTAAGGAATGGAACAATAAAATTCACTTTTTCATGTAAATATTGTATGATATACGAGCCAGGCAGTCCTGTACTTTCACACATGTCTTACTACTATTATAATTATATCTATTATAGTAAGGTTAGAGATGTAGATGTGGAGAAGAATGGAAAAATCACCTGAAAAGACAAAATAAGAAATAAACGAGTTCTGAGAAGAGTGAATGAAGTAAGAAGAATACTGAAGTTGAAAGAAAAAAGGGAAAGAAATTGATTTGGACACTGTCTGAGGATGAATTGTTTTATAAGAGATACTTTGGAAGGATTAGTTTCTGGAAGGAGAAAGATTGGAAGAAGGTGTCAGCTCCTTCATAATATGAAGATCGAAACTTTTGATCCCTTAACAGAAACTAAGTTGTATTTGTTATCCTCATCACGACACATAATAACGTTTTTTCTTGGGTAAAAGAATTTGTATTTTTATGAGTTATGTTGATATTTGAAGAAAATATGCATACAAATATAGTAAAGAATTGTTCCGATTTACAAATTTTGCTTGAACTGGTATATGAAACGTATTGGAAGTGGCAGTAAAATATCCGTAATAATATGCAAATTAGTAATTGCTTTCCATGGACATTTTGTATTTGATATAACTTCTGTTGGAACATTTACCTATCATCATACTCTACAAGATATATTTATTTATATTCCGTTGTTTTCCATTCACAAATAGTCAAGTAGTCGGGATCCCTGGTTCGATTCCCGGTGTGAGAGCCTTTGGAATTTTAAGTGTGCTTGATGTGTCTGTGTTCATGTCCCTGTCCTTCAAGTTACTGGAAATAACTGTAAAACGAATATATAAGCGAGTACAAATTAAGAGAGGTTACGTAAATATGTTTCATGAATAAAAGAAAGTGGTCTGAGGCACTAGATTCCGGTTATGAGGACTGCTAGTTAAGAGTTCTAATCCCTCTAAAGACCATTTTCTCTTTCTTGTCCTTGATATGTCTTGATATATTTTTCAATTTAATCAATTTAATTTAATTTTTCAATTTGAATTCTCTGGACTTTTTTCTACATAAAGGCTGTTTCATTTTAAATCATACAACTTGTCCCCATAGATCATTTTGAAATTTTATGAAAGAAATATATATTAAAGATGGACTTGTTTCGAATACAGAAAAAAATAGTTTTGATTTCTGATGATTTGCAACAGTGTTACGACCTCTTAAAAATCACCAGATATAGTTACTTTTGCAGCAAAGTGAGGAATTGATGTTTTGAAGGTATTATTAAGAACAAAAAATGCTAGAAACCTTTTTGTTGTTTATTTTATACTATGTTTTCAACTCTTCCAAACCATACCAATCAGAGACATTAAAGGTGTAATATAAACTATAACAAAATTGTTGAACTTGGACAAAACTTTGTTGCGCACATATTTCAGATATTTCCAGTGCCTAAATGAAAATACATAAGATTTGTTTTCATGCTGGGAATAAATACTATAGAAACATGACATTACAGTAAAAATATTATTTCCTACCTATCTTTACACCACAAATGAGAATTTAGCATAAAAGTGAAATTTTCAGAATTTGACTATTTTTAAAAAAATTAATATAATACATCAAAAGAACATCTTGAATTTTCATAAAAAAATTACACAAAACATGCACACAGCATTATCCTTCAACCTGTAAAGATAGACTTTGTATTATTTTCCTATGAAGAGAGATATGACTTTTTATATTTCACCTTACACAAGTTGTGAAATAGCAGTAACGTAGTGAACAAAGTGTGGGATTGACTACAGTACTTTTTATTTAAATTCCACATTTAAGGTGTTACCGGTATATCACCATAGCAACAATGTAAGTAAATATATTGACGAAGAACAGGTTCAATAAAATCTAATGTTAAAAATACGTGACTGTCAAACTATTGGATCGTGAAAGAAGTCTGTCATGCTCACATTCGCCACATTCAAAGAGAGGCCATTGCTGCTGAGAAAAGATCAACAAGTGACACTTTAGTCTTACACTTTGATTTTGTACAGAACTGGATGATTGTGATGCAGGAAGAGATTCAAAGTTATCATTGGCAAACATCCCAACTATCAATATTTACATTTGTTGTATACTTTCATGGTACCACACATAGCTTTGCAGTAGTCAATGATGACTTGGCTCATGATAATGCACATGCATTATGTGCTATCCAGCTATTCATGAGTGAAATGTTTGCACTGTGTGATGGACACGCGTTTTCTATCCAGGTATTTGTATCTGATAGTGCAGCCTCCCATCAAATAGACTTCAGTTATTTGAGCTGGAACGCATGAGTGACAACGTTAGAAGGAAATGGCTATTTTCAGCTACCGGGCATAGAAAAAGTTCCTGTGATAGGGGTAGGCGGTTTAGTAAAACACTATGTAACTAAATTTAATCTGCAACATGAGCCTATTGGTGCAATTAGAGATGCAAGAGGATTCGTTGAAACTGTCTCTGTATTTATGAAAAATACAACATTGCTGTTTTAGACAAGTGTACTGTCGAAGAATATCGTTCAGGTAAAACGAAAAAGTGAGTGAATGTGAACCGGTGACTGGAATTCAGTCCAGTAACTTTTGGATTTCATAACAGAACTTTCCATTACCAGAACTGCTGCTCATACAAAGAAACCTGTTATTTTTAGTTTCGTAATAAAACTTCGTTATACTGTGATGAATTTGTGTGTACGTGATTTTGTATCGTGTGTATTAGACAATCAGTGGTGGGTGGGACAAATAATGCACGTATTGCTCAAACTGGAAGATGTTACGATCTCTCTCATGACTCCACATGGTCCTGCAACTGTCTTCAAATAGCCTTCTGTGCAAAATGTCTGTACAATTTTAATAAGAAGTGCATTACTCAAGATGGAGTCTCCTATTCCCACTGGACGCTCTGCTCGTCTGCACAAAATTCCAGCAACTCAGCTAAAGCTTACAGAAGACATTTTCGCACTACTGTGATACACTGGTGAGTGCTTACATAAAATAAGTCTTTGTAATTACTGCACCTGTTCTTGGTCAATATATTTATTTACATTGTTACTATGGTGATATGATACTATGGCAAATTGTTTTCCGTGTCACTTACACCACTGTTGCGCAAACATTTCTGCTCATTATTGTTCAATAAACACGAGTATTTACGTTTCCATGATTGTTTCTTAAACTTTGATGGTACAGTAATAAACGTTTTACTATCATTGCAGCTGAAATATCAGAACCTGCTGAAAGAGAACAATTGAGGACTACAGGGGAAAATGGAGGTAAGTCAAGAAATGGTCGAAAATAAGTTAACATTAGAATTATGTAGCCTGAAAGGTGTAGTTTGCATGGATATATCCCACAGTAAGAAGAAGGTTAGTAAAGATTTCGTCTGCAGGGGAAGAAGTAGGTAAGTCAGTGGAAAACAGGGCAATTCTATGAAGTTATAAAAAACTGACTTGGCTCCTTTTTCTCCTGTAGTCTTCAATTGCCAAGGACTTGTCAGAAACAAAATTTATTCTACAAAAATACAAAGCAAACACTTGCCTGCTTAAAGCTTTCATTCATTTTCTGATGTCCCATTTGCTAACATCACGGAATCTGGGTTTTCGACGTTATCGTGTTTCAAATGCCTGTAAAGATTATGGTGGACTAGAGAAATACATGGCAAGAGAGACATAAGATCTTGGAATTTTTCTTCACTAATGGAAACGCTGGTGTTTTGAAGCTGCGTCAATTTCTTGGGTGGATTTGCTGGCCGTCCACGAATGTTCCGCTTCCAGTTCACCGTGTGAAAGCTCACAAACTCATTCATTGGATACTTGAACGAAAAGGTGTATGGAGTATGATTTTTAAATTTCATCCACCGAATATTCAGCCACTCTACCTTAGTTCCATCTGTGTCACTCTTCCATTCACATATCACGGTATTCAGAAATCTGATGACACAAAATCTTCCAATGTCATCTTGACAACATCAAACTGCTGGCGACGGGCTTTCTCATCTGCTAATACTCTATTTAAATCCATCACTACAACACTCATACTTTCACAATGATGTATATGTAACTTACACCACTTTTCCTCTGACAGCAAGCACGTTTTCTGTGAATGTTATTTAACCCAATCCTCTACAGAGGGTAAAGAATGCAGATATCACTTACACCTCTGTTCCTGAAATGCATCGGGGTGGCATCGACTGATCAAACGTGAAACCCCATTTTGTTCCATAGAGTCATTTACACCACTGTACTTTTCAGCCCCTCAATTATAACTTAGGTCTCTTCCGTTCTGTATCTTCATTTTCATTTCTACAATAGCTAGGTTTCGTTGTCTTACTACTTAAAACTTTTTTATTCAAAATCGATTAATTTAAAATAATATAGTTTCACAAACTTCATTCATCAATGTTTTGTAAATTATAAATGATCACAAATTATGAAACACTCCGCTCACAGTTTCTCCAAATTGTTGAAATCCGAAGTTTCTAATTCTTTAAACAGGTGAACGTAATGATATCCTAACCTAACAAACACCAATGTTTTTAAATTAAAGAAGTTTTATTTTTGATACTACAACAGGATTTTACAAAGTCAAATACCACATAAGTAATGCAAAGTTTAAAAAAAAAATAATATGCCAAAACAGACAAGTACATGCCATGCTCCAGTCGCCTACCACTCACTATGAGTGTTATTGGAGCGGTTTCGTGGAAGGGAATTGTGATGAAACTGCCACTACTTGTTGTACATACTGACACCGCTTCAATATGAATACAATAGATAATATATGACAGGAGTGGCTCTATAATGTAGTAACAAAATCATATCCCTTCCCTGCGAATGGGAAGAAAATAATTAAGAAAAAATATTGACCTTTATTCCCGTATATTAAAAGGGGGACGGTCAAATAAAAATTTGTTACTTTAATATGGAGTTCGTGACCTTGATATCTATGAAAGATTTCACAACATAGTATAAGTCTCAATGCATTATATTATTCTCTGTTCACGTCTTCTGGCTTGACTCTTTCCAGCGATTGCCTTTCTCACATAGCACCTCTTTAAACATCTTCCCTTACGTACAATTTAATCACAAATTTATCGTGACTGAAAACAAAACCTGTTTCGGCCGACAGAGGGGACAGCGGGAGAAGAGGAAACATGGTGGAGCTCAACCAGTGTGATTAAGAGTCTACATTAAATAGTCGGTCTACGTTTTGGTGCCGAAAATGAATAGTCGGGTGAATTACTCAATTGCTTTAGAAACGGCCGAATTTGAATGAACAGTTCTTTCAATGGATCATGAAAATATTAACATGTCTTTATTGTAGAAGTAAGTAAATAAATATACAATAGACAAGCTCGTTAACTTTTCACTATTGCTTAGTTCTTTGTATCCATTTCAAATTATACTCTTAAGTATGTACATTTACCACTTGTCTTATCTGCTAGATCTAACCTGCTAGATATAACCGTGTGGAACTCATATATACTGTACAAAAAATGCGGTGGCATCAAAACATATGGAATACCGCCTTGAAATTGTAAATGACGTAATAAAGCTGTATAGTATCCCATCAATGTCACCGAAAAGATTGGTCATTATAAGGGCCGATTTCTGCCTATCAATGGATTTTTATAAAAATTGATACCTGTTATCTACACGATATTCCGCGTCAAAGGTCATTTAGATTATGTTGAGATCATTTCCGGTTGTCCCTGTAGAGCGTCCGGAATTTACCCCTAACTTCAACCTTCGAAAACTGACGTAGCTGCGTGAGAAACAGATTTTCGTGGAAACCGCCAACATGATGGCAAAATTCTTAATAATGTTTTGTTCTGCTGATAAAAGCACATAAAAGTACCAAATAGCAAGACCGCAGGCTGATTTGTTACATCATGAGAGCAATTTGTTTAGGAAAAAGCGGTTCGGTCAACCTGTATTTCGCTATCAATATTGTTTTCCGGAGTTTTAGTAACAATAGAGCGGACACTCAGAACAACACCAAAAATTGTCAAACTGTAATCTGATATGTCTACTTGAACATACTAGAGACTCAGATTATTCTTGAATTCCGCTATATATAAAACAAAACGTTGCATTTGAAATCGATTCCACAGTAAAGCACAAAAAATCAATTATACAAACAATAAACTATCAAAGGAAAATATGTGAAAACTTTTGTGTTAAATATCGTCCTGAAGAATGCTTGATCGTATTCTGCATCGTCAGTTCAGGCATCATCCACTTTACCCTGGGCATCTTCAACGTAATCCTTCTAAGATGGTGGGCCATGGAATGCGGTTGGGTCTGCGTGCGAAACCCTAGATACCACAAGACCGAATCTATGTGAGCACAGCAGCCTCTCACCCTACACATCCTACACATCCTACAAACTACTACACAGGATACAGCATCCGACCAGCCTGCAACTTTGGTCCAAAAGGAACCACCAGTCTATACCGCCACGCCAAACAAAGATAAACCATCAAGCGAACCCTCAACGTCAATCCATAATCAACCAACAGATCCAACCTCAAACCGATCAGAGGCAGACCAGCGGGAGGTCACGCTGAACAGTCAACCAAACGACATTTCATAAAAGGCGACTAAGGATCTAGAGTTTGTTCCAGAAGCAACACAAAAGTGTGTAAAAGCCCATGAACGATAACATTGCTCCTGAGGAAGACAACTTCTGCTCGCAACAAGTGCATTATCTTCCCAAAGAGTTCACAGTTTATTGTAATTCCCGCTCAGGCAAAAACGCAGGTCCAGGTAATGCGCACATCACTTCAATAACAAGAACTTGAAGCCAAATGTGAACGTGAAATAAGCCAATCAGTCTCGTACGGCAACAAAAATGTGTTGTCGAATCAGCCAATTCCAGAATGAAGAGATTGAAGTCCCTCGAACATATTATGCCTTATACCCAGATTTCATTATTGGGGACTATGTGCGAATTGTTTGTGCGTTTTGCAATACATTTAGGCCTCCACTCATACTTGACACCTCCCACGACGAGTACATTGCACGAAGGATGCATGCTCTTCTTCACAAAAAAAAAACTCCAAACAACGCTAACCAAGAAAGGTTGGGATCGCGAGCGGAACAAAATAAAATGGGCTCCGATAGATGCAGTAGATCTCTTGAACTTTCCTGCATTGTCCGAAGAGATGCTGCGTAAACTAACTATCAACGTTTTCCAACTCAAACATAATGCTATACTAGGGAGCATATGCAAACTGGATTCGCCCATGAATTCTTTTTTAATCAGCAAAAGGATTATGTCAGTCGTGTTAAAATCCAGTCTCGCCACACGGCTTTCCGCACCTACACTCCCTGGATAAAGTACGATGTTGCTGATATTCTGGAATCGTACTCCCCGTGTAAGGCCGGTCTCAGGGTGAGAGGCTGCTGTGCTCACATAGATTCGGTCTTGTGGTATCTAGGGTTTCGCACGCAGACCCAACCGCATTCCATGGCCCACCATCTTAGAAGGATTACGTTGAAGATGCCCAGGGTAAAGTGGATGATGCCTGAACTGACGATGCAGAATACGATCAAGCATTCTTCAGGACGATATTTAACACAAAAGTCTTCACATATTTTCCTTTGATAGTTTATTGTTTGTATTGTTTTTGTGCTTTACTGTGGAATCATTTCAAACGCAACGTTTTGTTTTATATATAGCGGACTTCAAGAATAATCTGAGTCTCTAGTATGTTCAAGTAGACATATCAGATTACAGTTTGACAATTTTTGGTGTTGTTCTGAGTGTCCGCTCTATTGTTACTAAAACTCCGGAAAACAATATTGATAGCGAAATACAGGTTGACCGAACACGCTTTTTCCTAAACAAATTGCTCTCATGATGTAACAAATCAGCCTGCGGTCTTGCTATTTGGTACTTTTATGTGCTTTTATCAGCAGAACAAAACATTATTAAGAATTTTGCCATCATGTTGGCGGTTTCCACGAAAATCTGTTTCTCACGCAGCTACGTCAGTTTTCGAAGGTTGGAGTTAGTGGTAAATTCCGGAAATTCTCTACAGAAACAACAGGAAATGATCTCAACATAATCTAAATGACCTTTGATGCGGAATATCGTGTAGATAACAGGTATCAATTTTCATAAAACTCCACTGATAGGCAGAAATCGGCCCTTATCATGACCCATCCTTTGGACGACCAAGTACACATCCAACTCCATTACAACTTTCACGTCATTTCCTTGAGTTTTTGCCACCAACACAGAAGATGTAAAATCTTATAATGCAGTGTGATATGTGTTCGAGAGTTCGTGACGCCCGTGGCAACATAATAAGAAGGGAATTCCGTTACTACTGTCTTGACTGCAATGTAGCTTTATATGTAGCACCATGTTTCCATGTAAGTTTGAAACATTTTAATCCTAATATTTGAAGTGTAGAAATATGTGTAACAGATGCATATTGTGGATGATAAAATGTTTGCTCCAAGTTAAATCGGTCTAATAACTAAATACTCGATTTTTACCAGTAAATTTTTTTTGCCTCTTTTACCCAAAATTAGGTCCCATATAATAAAATTGTTGGCTAACCAAATAAGATTTATAATCGTTAGGAAGTAACATAATTTTGATGGACATAATATTGTTCCTAGTAAACTTGGGCTAATAAAAGACACTTTTTTAAAACTGAAATATCTTGGTTAAGTTGTGAAACAAAAATTGATTCATTATAAACTATGCCATGTAACGTAGTTTTGAAATAAACAATAAAAAATGTGTATTTATTGAACACCATTTGGGAAAAAAGTTGTAAAGCAAGTGGTTAATGGGTATGTAGCCGAACGACTTTTACAGAATCGACTGGGAGACGGGGCACCGTGGTTCAGTGATAGAGCGCTGCGAGAAATCCCTTGTTTGATCCTTACCCACGCCAGTTTGTGGTGGACAACACCGTCTCCGCGGGTTTTCTCCCATATTCTCATTCCACCAATTATTTCATAATTCAGTTCCATTAGTTCATTCGTGCCGAAAGGACAATACCATAGGACGTACAACTAGAAATTTCATTTCATTCATAGAATCGATTGAAGAAAATCAATTGAAGAAATAAGTTGAGTAGTATTAACATCATCACTTGTTTTTCACTTGTGGAGTAACTTGAATCCTTTGAACTGAATCAAGTATATAAAGTTAAGTTAAATAAGTATGTATATTAGAGTATATATGATTATACAATGACAGTATTTGTATCTAATATCAGACCTAATAAGGGACGCCTTTAAAGTGAAACACACTTAAGGCCCCAAAGTTAGGAGATGATTTTGCAACGGGGAGAAAACCAAAGCCAATTTCACCGCCATTGCTGATGTGACATCCTTGTTGTAGATCTCTAGAGCGGCGATTGATACATAATGCATTAAATAAGGTAGGTGTGCGCAATTTCGCCACGTTAAGCTTTGAACGACTGTTGCAAATTCCTGACAGATTTGGCGAGTACGTCCGTACTGGAAATGGATAATATACAGTTTAAGTTATCTGTAGGACAAAAATAAATCCGTACGCTAATAGTATGCTACTGCCAAATACAAAAGAAAAAGTGTGCATTTGGCAAAAATTGCATACACCTTGTCCACAATTTTGCCACCCCTATTGCAAAGAAAGGTGCGCTCGACCAACAAACTACTGGAGCACATATTTTCACCCCATGAATACAGTGAAACCTGTCAACTTGGCCACATCTTTAAGTTGGCCACCTGCTTATCTTGGCCTAGTTCGTCTTGAACCTGCATTTTCCCATAAGTCATTCGTTACTTACTACTCTATAAGTTAACCACCTGTCTATCTTGGAAGTTGGCCACACTGAAGCAAAGTTTATCCTATGATGATAATGATAAATTTACCTGCGTATGTTGGCCACGCAAAATACCGTTTTGATATTTTTCTAAACTCTTTTGCGGCCCATACACGTAAACACATGCCTGAAGAAACAGCCCGACTTGCATGAAAAATGATAAAACCACAGGCAAGTTGATCGTGTATGGCCTCGTTCATTCATGTTGAAAGTTTTCAAAATCTTCTGAAAACATGCTTGATGTTTTTGCCGTTCTGCATGCATGTTTACCGTGTATGGGCTAGTTCATGCAAGGTGGTGGTTTTATATTTTGGTCCGCCAATCACGACAGCGGAAGAAATCACGTGACTCTCTCCTCCGTCGCATGCCAAGGTCGTTGAACATGAATGGTCTGCGTTGACAAGGTCGTTGAAGATGGATGATCTGCGTTATATAACAAGGGATTCTGTGCGTGAATTTATTCAGGTATACAAAGAACTACCATGTTTGTGGAAAGTAAAATCAAAAAAAGACTATTGTGTGGGGAAGGACGTAAAGAATTCTGCATACGAATATTATTATTAATAAAAAAAATTTTTAAAAATCACTCAATTTCTTTAAGATTTCCTGACAAAAAATATTTATTTATTATTCGTGACTAAAAACACCATAATTATTTTATTAACAGCTATATCTCACTTCCTGTTTCACACCAAGTGCGAAAAAAATCAAATGAAATCCAAACTGAAAACTGAATAAAAATTTTTTTCACCATATTTTCCACCTGATAAAAAATGTGTTTTTAAAACACTTGGCAGCATATAAAAATATAATGTAATTACAAATCAGTTTAGTGCCATTGTTTTGTAGCAGTATTTACAGTGCCTTGTTAAATGGTTTGTCTTCAAACTGACAAATATAAATCACAGTAGATTGTGTAATTTGCTGTTAAAAAAAAGTCGAAGTCCATTTGTTTATGTAGTTTATATTGACACAAATCTAAAGAAGAATCACACACACAAAATATTATAAATGGTGTATAATAATATAGTTCCATTATCGAAACCTTTTCAATTCAATTTGGACATGATCCGCACAGGAGCACTAGATCAATCGGTTGTAGCATACGTGGTAGCAAGGTTGTACATTTGGTTATTCCTTACACGGAAGAGGTAAGAGAGCACATTCGATAGGTAAAAAATTTACCGTAAATCATTAATTATTGTAAACTTAGTTAGTTTTAAATGTCTGAAGCGAGGTAGTCTTGCGATGTTTTAAAAGCTGGTCATTTACTGAATCATTTTTTGAGGAACTGGCCCTGATGGGTTCCCCGTGGCTACACCCCTGTGGTACTGCGATGAACTTTAATTTTTGTCGGATCAGGAAGAAACACAGAAGCAACCCATAAGCGAGAGAGAGAGAGAGAAAAAAATCTATTCCAACTACGTTTTCACACTTATTCCTCTTGCCATTCGACTCTTCCTGGTCCTCCACATTTCTCTACTAGTAAGTCGGACAGCATGTTGGTACGTGTGTGGGCAAAGAATTCTTCCAACATGTATGATGAAACAAATCTTTCATGCATGTTGGTCATGCAAGTGTGTACGTGTATGGGCCACTTTTCGTATTCTCATATGAGAGGCAGATGTTCTGTACATTTGTGACTGGACAAAAGAAGCAAGGATTCGCGCGATTTGCTTTTGGAGGTCAATGGCCAGAAGACTAACCTGATAAAGGGGTGGTGAAGGAAGATGTGAATAAGAAAAAGCACGTACAGGAATTCAGGAAATGGTTGTACGTATTTCTTTACCCTGTCTGCTTTCGTAAAACCATTAGCTATATCAGCTCCTCTCATCAGTGGGGAGCTTTAGTAATGCCGGAAAATTCTCAAAATTAAAACTAACCATCTCATGTCAACTATTGGCACCTGTCGGCTTGTTAAAAGATAGCGGAATTTTTAAGATATGAATTTCCTCAAGATTTTCTCAAAACATATTTTGCTCCGACGGAAACACTTCTAGCTCATTAACAAGAGATAGTTAACTACTCTATTAGAATGTGCATATCTGCCAAAAAGAACAAAACAAATACGTCTAGAATGAACCACCATTCAGTAACAACTAAAAAGAAGTCATATAAATTGCATATGCATTTCTCAATTTATAACTTAGCTTTTCTTGTTTTCAATCTGAATAACTCAGTGTGCTATAATATCAATTTCAATAAACTGCGTACATACGCTTCTATTTCATGGTTGTTTGTGTTATTGTGTTTTCGATCCGAATAATCCAATGTACCAGACTAGTTTTCAGGAAGAGAAAGGTATGCACATATATTAAAGATACTATAGTAATATTTTCTAGTAGTGTATATTTTTATGATTACTCTATATGCATTATTTATAAGTAGCTGTCGTGCCACTGCTTATTAAAATTTTACAATCAAGTAATACTAGAAATCCTATTCTAAAAATACATCAATCACACTTGTTTTCTGTAAGTTGGCCACCTGTCTAAGTTGGTCACTTTTCGATGGAACCGATGGTGGCCAACATAGACAGGTTTCACTGTATCATGATAAACATAATACATAATTATTAGCAAATATTTATCTATTTAACTTTTGGGCCCTGGCTTCATTTAAATGTTGAGCTTTTCTTTTCGCCACTGCAAGGGCCGTAACAAAAATCCACAAAGTCATGTTCGACTTGCTGCACCTTGTATATTGTTGAAAGGATGTGGCACTACGTTTTGTGCACAAAACTTGTAGACACATTTTTTCAGCTATCGAGGTATGAGAAGAAATCCCACGTCCACTAGCTGCACTGCTACATTTAATACAAATTCTCTACCAAACAGTTGTGCTGTGTCTTTCGTGCTTGTACATAGCCACCTAATGTTCTACGTGGTAATGTAGAATCGGTTACTTGCAGCGTTGACATAGCTGATGCTGGGTAACGCTGATCACTGCGTTCTTCAAATAATCGATGACCACTTGCAGTACTTCCTTGTAACGTTCCTCTTTGAGCGTTACATTTTCTCAAAGAGATTATTCGTAGAGATGTTTAATCAGCTCTTAGTTAGTGTTATTTTCTTTTATATTTTCTCAATTCTCGACCCTCATGAAGGATTCAAGATGGTCGACAATTGGACTAGCATGTGTAGTTGAAATATGCTACTTTCTTTGTATGTCTATGGCTTGCGTCGAGCGGATGTTTCTCAGCCTCGGTAGATGGCACTGACTGCTTGAAATAATTTGAAATTTTGTGTTTCGTTTAAACGGAGGGATTTGTTATAAACGTACATATATAAACATTGATTTATGTAAATTCTATTTTATTTAGTCACATATATTTTATTATTAAAGTTGTCGTTTCGGTATTACGCTCTGATGCGTAGACAGGAGCGACCAATCAGAGAACGAGCGGGATGCAGAAGCGTGCTCCCTTTGTCTTAGTTCTTTGCACTGAACAAACATGGTGGTGGTGAGAATGGAGGCGTAGTTCTTCGTTCTGTCTTATACGTGAATTACTGCGTGTCATGCAGCAAAGTGATGGTCTTCTATTACAAACCTTTTATTAGGAGATGCCATGACCGAATAGTGATAATAGGTTCAGTGTACGTGTAGTGAATTACAATAACTCACCTACGAATATTCAGCTCGTGCTCGTTCCGGATACTACTGGGATTGGCTTGATACTTGTTAATCGTTTGCTGCGTTGTAAGTGGAAGTCTGATAGTCCCACCGAGAACTGTCTCTTGGATCAAGTTCGATCTTGTGTACGGCCTCTTCCTCTTGAAGTAGTGACTCTGCGTCCTCCGCCTTTCCTTAATTTGGGACTCCATCCCTTGTTACTTGCCGGCTGATTCCGCCTGCTTCTGTGGGACCTAAGCGTATCATTCAGTGAAATCTTCATCTGTGGTTGTTGTTGTGAACGTAAGTGTTCCAGCAACTTATACGATGAAATCTCATTCATCTGATGAGAGAGTTAATGAAGTATACTTGGTTGCTGTTAACCGAAAGGTAGGTCGCCATTTGGTCAACCTGCACCTGTGGCTATGATTACGGCTACTACGTGGTGAGATGCCTGAGAGGTCATTGCAGTCGCCGCCCGAAGATGCTGCCCGAACTGAGCCCTTTGAACTGGCTTGGGGTGCCGGTGTTGTCTGCTAGTAAGCGTCAAAAGGTTGGGTGAGCTTTGGTCTCCGTTTCAGGTAACTCTGTTTCACTATTTTTCTACCTCAATCTACAGAAGGAGTAATGTCGTCCTGGAAACTAAAGAATTGTCCGTCGTTCATATAATTCGTCCAAATTGTTTCCGTTTATAATATTCAGTGTTGTATTATCACTGTCGTGTGTTTATTCTATTGTCTCAAATCGTTTTATAAAGCAAAAACAATATATATATATATATATATATATATATATATATATATATATATATATATATATATATATATATATATATATATACATCCTGACGGCATTGTCAAGGCTCTATATTTGTATTTTACATTTAAAGTTGCAACCAGGTGTTTCTGACATGTTCTTCGCGCGCACAGTCATTCGAAGAACTGAAAACGTACTCTATACACAAACAGTTTGTGGTTGTGAACTCGGAAAGCCTGGTACTTCTGCTTGTCAAGGTCAAAAAGTGGGAGAAAAAAGGATGTGTAGGATGTAGAGGGTGCAACAGTGACTGATGCTTGTAAGGGAACATATTCATTTGTAGTTCGTGCACATTCCGCCTGTAGCGCTACTGTGGCACAACGTATATTGTAACTGTATAACTCTTGTACACCGCTAGTAGGTCTATTGGCGTTAGTGACGACCGAAACTATGTTGTCAGCTCTGACTGCGATAAGGCATTGCCGTGCTCCTTTTGCTTTTCTTTTTTCCTCTTTTTCATTTGTGAGACGCCAAACATGTTGTTTTTGCTTGTTGCACGCGCTGAACGGGTTCCTGCGAGCGAAGTATTAAAGAAGTTGACTACATACTCTTGTTTGCGATAGTTTTAAATTGGTTAACTGTTGAAAAATATACGAAAATAAAGTTGTACTGGTTAAGATATATTAGTCGACGACGTAGCTACTGACAGTGTTGATTACAGATTTTCTCGAGGAAGAATTTAATTCCAGTAGAGGTGAAAAGGAGACGTCCATTTAGACACCCCCCCCCCTTATCCGACTCACTCGGAAATGGTCTCAATCGTTTGTACACAAATGTGCAGGCGAAATTTTCGTTTGTACAAAATTAGGGGCGCCGCCAGAACGAATTGGAGTGGAGGCTGTCTAAATGGTAGCCATTCACCATGTCCTATTCAAGCAAAAATTCTCGCAATAGTTTCTACAATCGTTTGTACAGAAATGTGCAGGCTAAATTTTCGTTTGTACAAAATTAGGGGCGCCGTCAGAACGAATACAAAGTGCGGGCTGTCTAAATGGTATCCCCCCACCATGTCCAATTCAAGGAAAAATTGTCGCAATCGTTTGTACATCATTTGTACAAAAATGTGCAGGCAAAATTTTTGTTTGTACATAATTAGGAACGCCGTAAAAACCGAAACAAATTGGGTGCTGTCAAAGTGATAGCCCCCCCCCCCCATGTGCAATTCAATCACATATTGTCGCAATCATTTCCACATCGTTTCTACAGAAATGTGAAGGCTAAATTTTCGTTTGTATATAATTAAGGGCGCCGCCAGAACGAAAACAAAGTGGGGGCTGTCTAAGAGATAGCCCCCCACCATGTCCAATTCAAGCACAAATCGTCGCAATCATTTGTACATCATTTGTACAGAAATGTGCAGGCGAAATTTTCGTTTGTACACAATTAGGGGCGCCGCCAGAACGAAGACAATGTGAGGGCTGTCCAAATGGTAGTCCCCCCATTTCCAATTCAATCACAAATTGTCACAATCGTTTCTATATCATTTGTACAGAAATGTGCAGGCTAAATTTTTACTTGTACACAATTAGGGGCGCCGCCAGAACGAATTGGAGTGGAGGCTGTCTAAATGGTAGCCATTCACCATGTCCAATTCAAGCAAAAATTCTCGCAATAGTTTCTACATCGTTTGTACAGAAATGTGCAGGCTAAATTTTTGTTTGTACACAATAAGGGGCGCCGTCAGAACGAAAACAAAGTGGGGGCTGTCTAAATGGTAGCCCCCCACCAACATGTCCAATTCAATCACAAATTGTCGCAATCGTTTTGTACATCGTTTGTGCAGAAATGTGCAGGCGAAATTTTCGTTTTACAAAATTAGGGGCGCCGCCAGAACGAAGACAATGTGAGGGCTGTTCAAATGGTAGCACCCCCATTTCCAATTCAATCACAAATTGTCACAATCGTTTCTATATCATTTGTACAGAAATGTGCAGGCTAAATTTTTGTTTGTACACAATTAGAGGCGCCGTCAGAACGAAAACAAAGTGGGGGCTGTCTAAATGGTAGCCGCCCACCAACATGTCCAATTCAATCACAAATTGTCGCAATCGTTTGTACTTCGTTTGTACAGAAATGTGCACGCGAAATTTTCGTTTGTACACAATTAGAGGCGCCGCCAGAACGAAAAAAGCTGGGGGCTGTCTAAATGTTAGCCTCCCCACCATGTCCAATTCAATCACAAATTGTCGCAATCGTTTCCACATCGTTTGTACAGAAATGTGAATTCGAAATTTTCCTTTGTACACAATTACGGGCGCCGCCAGAACGAAAACAAAGTGGGATCTGTCTAAATGGTAGCCCCCACCATATCCAATTCAATTACAAATTGTCGCAATCATTTCTACATCGCTTGAACAGAAATGTGCAAGTCAAATTTTCGTTTGTACACAATTAGGGGCGTCGCCAGAACGAATAAATGTGAGGGACTGTATAAATGTTAGCCCCCCCACCATGTCCAATTCAACCACAAATTGCCGCAATCGTTCCTACATCGTTTGTACAGAAATGTGCAGTCGAAAGTTTTAATTGTACATAATTAGGGGCGCCGCCAGAACGAAATCAAAGTGGGGTCTGTCTAAATGGTATCCTCTCTACCACGTCCAATTTAATCACAAATTGTCGCAATCGTTTCTACATCGCTTGTACAGAAATGTGCAGGCCAAATTTTCGTTTGTACGCAATTAATGACGCCGCCAGAACGAAAACAATGTGCGGGCTGTCTAAGTGGTAGCCCCCCACCATGTCCAATTCAATCACAAATTGTCGCATTTGTTTCTACATCGTTTTTACAGAAATGTGCAGGCTAAACTTTCGTTTGTACAAAATTAGGGGCGGCGCCAGAACGAATACAAAGTGGAGGCTCTCTAAGTGGTAGCCATTCACCATGTCCAATTCAAGCAAAAATTCTCGCAATAGTTTCTAGGGGCGCCGCCAGAACGAAAACAATTTGGTGGCTGTCTAAGTGATACCCCCCACCATTCCCAATTCAAGCACAAATCGTCGCAATCGTTTGTACATCATTTGTACAGAAATGTGCAGGCGAAATTTTCGTTTGTACACAATTAGGGGCGCCGCGAGAAGGAAAACAAAGTGGGGTCTGTCTAAATGGTAGCCCCACCATTTCCAATTTAATCACAAATTGTCGCAATTGTTTCTACATCGTTTGTACAGAAATGTGCAAGCCCAATTTTCGTTGTACACAATTAGGGGCGCCGTGAGAATGAAAACAAAGTGGAGTCTGTCTAAATGGTAGCCCCACCATTTCCAATTTAATCACAAATTGTCACAATCGTTTCTATATCGTTTGTACAGAAATGTGCACGCTAAAGTTTTGTTTGTACATAATTAAGGGCGCCGCCAGAACGAAAACAAAGTGGGGGCTGGTTAAATGATAGCCCCCACCATGTGCAATTGAACCACAAATTGTCGCAATTGTTTGAATATAGTTATACAGAAATGTGCAGGCGAGATTTTCGTTTGTACACAATTAGGGGCACCGCCAGAACGAAAACAAAGTGGGGGCTGTCTAAATGGTAGCCCTCCCACCATGTTCAATTCAACCACAAACTGTCGCACTTGTTTGTACGCCTTTGTTCATAAATGTGCAGCTGAAATTTTTGTTTGTACACAATTGCGGGCGCGCCAAAACGATAATATAGTATAGGCTGCCTAATTGATAGCATCTCCCTACGTCTGATTCAAAGGAAAATTATCTCAATTGTTTGTACATCGTTTGATCAGTAATGCGCAGGCGAAAGTTTTTTTTCTACGCTATCAGGTGCGTGGACAGAACGAAAAAAGGGGAGTTGTCTAAGTGCTAGCCCCACTGTTCGATTGAACCACAAATTGTCGCGATCGTTTATACATCTTTTGTGCAGAAATGTGCAGGTAAAATTGTCGTTTGTATTAAATAATATACGGATGTGAGTATTTTTAATATCTGCGATCAACGTTAACCGGTTTGAATAACGGTTGCTGAGTTTGAAAATGGTACCTATTACACTACTCGAAAAAATTCTTTTTCTCTGGCACACGGAAGAAAATACCTGATTCTAATAGAACTTTTCACGTAGAATTCGAATCTGCAATCAGTTTTTCTCCATCACCCTCAGTTTTCCCGTGACAGAGGTGTTTTCGGAAAATTTCCCCTCAAATTTCTTTTTCTTTTTTCTTTTTTTAAAACCATTTTCATACTTGTAGCTTGGGTACCTTAGGTATATAAACGCACAAATTATATTGTATGTTAGCTTGATTTATAGCTTGATTTATACTTAGTAAGCCCTCTAAGTTTCATAAGAATAGCATTATTCTATCTAGAGAAATAAACATATTTATATAAAAAAATATGCTATGTGTACTGTTCATTTTACAATATTCATTAGTGCAGATAAAATGACATATAACTTCCACGAAAATTACAATATAAGCACGGTTTATATCTTATTGGATTTGAAATAAAACATATTTTCAATGATGTATACACCGTGTCACCATTTTATATCTACTTAATAAATAATACAATAGAAGTGAGTGGTATCTTCTTAATAAATGGACACTTACTTACCTCAACTAATATGTTTTAGTTGTCAACTTTCTTATGTGTTTGGTTTTTGGAACATCTCTTTTAAGTGTCCAAAAGTAATCAGCTAGCATTTTTGAACTTCACTGTCACTGGTATCTCTTCTCCATGGAGGAATTGTCCTGATGAAAATGTTCCCCTTCAGGAAAGAAATGCAGGTGGGAGTCTAGAAATTGAACTTTAAGGGACATGTTGCAACCCATTTCATTGAATGATTGCCGGAAATCACTCACAATTTCACGGTAATTTGGGGCTTTCTTGTTTCCTAAAAAAATTCTCTGTTAAACATTTAAATGGACACCAAGCTGCTTTCTCAACCAGAGTTAAGAGATCCTCAAATTTTTGGTCACGAATCAAACATCTTATTTAGGGGTCTACAAGAATCCCTAGCGTCACTAACCCGAGGAATTTTTTCCTTGAGGTAACAAGATCCTGCATTACTTTTGTCCATTGCCCTAACAAAGTTTTTGAAAAGCCCCAACTTTATGTGAAGAGGAGGTAGAATTATCTAATCAGGGCTCACCAGTGAGGAATAAACAGCATTCTTCTGTCCAGGAGTTAATACATGCGTTGGCCATTCCTTCTTGATGTAATGTTCCGCTTTGTTCCTGCTGTCCCATTCGCATAGGAAACAACAATATTTCGTATGACCAAGCTTCAAACCCATTAACAAAGAAATGACTTGTAAATCACAGCAAACGGTCCACTTGTATTTCTCATACTGAATTTTTTCTAACACTATTTCGATGTTTTCATAGGTTTCCTTCATATTAGTTGCATAAGCCAAAGGCACTGAAGGAAATTTGTTGCCATTGTGCAAAAGGACAGCCTTGAAACTAGTTTTCGAAGAGTCAATAAGCAATCTCCACTCTGAACTTATATGTGCATGTCCAAGTGTATCCATCACAGCACAGACATTATTACAATACACTAAATCATTTTCTTGAGAATAATAGTTTTGAAACTCTGTATGAAGGTTTCGAAAAATACACACTTTAGTGTCACGATGGAGCAGATTCCAGCCTTAAGTTTAGAATCAAGAAGTTCTGTCTGTGTCTTGGAGAGTTTTAAATCCCGTACGAGGTCATTTAGTTCACCCGGAGTTATCAGATGGGGATCCAATGTAGATGTGCTTCTTACATAAGTAGGATCATCATCTTCATTTGGAACTTCAATAGTTGCCTCAAGTACGTAATCCTCATTTACCGTAAGATGAGGAGGAGGTACTGGTACAGGTAATTCTGCACTGTGTGGAACTGGCCTAATTGCTGATGGCAAATTAGGGTACTGTACTGTGTGGTTAGATTTACTGCTTATTTCTTTTATCTGTGTCATACAAAAGTAGCAGTCTGAAGAATGATCTTTTCGTTCCCTCCAGATCATCGGTACTGCGAAGTTCATGTTTCGTCCACCATTTGCCCACCCAGTCAGACGTTTCACGCAAGTACAACAATTGTAGTGAGGAACCCAGTTCTTATCCTGGTCTCCTACACAGCAACCAAAATATAACTGATAACACTTCCTCACAAGTGGAGTAAAACATGACGTTGTGATTTAAATATCAGCTCCCCACATACATAACAGAAATTGTCCGGTTTATTTACACACTTCCTCGATATCTTGTATCCTGTAAGGTATCACACACACACACACACACACACACACACACACACACACACACACACACACACACAGGAATCTACACTCCATCAAATTCCCACAAAATCCCTCTAGAAATTCCCTCATACAAAAATGGTGACATGGTGTACACATCATTGAAAATGTTGTGTACACCAATGAGGTATAAACCGTGGTATATTGTAATTTTCGTGGAAATTATATGTGTTGAAGACCGACCCGACCCCACCCGTGACCCGAATTGACTGACCCGACCCGACAACCCGACCAGAGCTGACCCGATTGGCCCGACCCAAAGTGACCCGAGTGAACCGACCCGAGTGACCTAACCTTACAATCTAACCAGTTTGAGAGAGCTAGAACCTTACAAAACTGCCACCAGAAAAAAAATGCTGACCAATTCTTATCCATAAATCATTGTTTCGGCTTATTTTATTTGTAGTATAATTATCCTCTTCCTCCCCCTCAGTGTTCTGCCATTAATGACAGGCCAGTTTTCGTGAACTAGGTAAGAAGCTTCCATTTTTGCGATTTCCCTCTAATATCTGCCTCGCAACCCAACATAAAGTACCACCCTCCTTATTACAATCTATCAATTGCAACCTTCTTACACACTCTCGCTCTCCTGATATCACCCCCTTTACTACATCTCTCAGAATACAATCCCTTAGCAAGATCGAAACTTGTGATCCGTCCATTTTTTTCGCTTCCTTATATCGTCTAATATTGCTCTCGTCTCTTGCATTTTTTCAGCATTTTCTAATTCGTTTTCCTCTCAACCCTGCTAACCTTCTTTATTTTACTCCACATCCAAATTTCCAAGGTTAAAATTTAGGCAATCAACTTCGAAAGTCAAAATAAAATTTGACTGCGTTCTGAAGACAAGTTCTGAAGACTAAAAGAATAAAAGTTCTGAAGACAACATTATTTTCTAGTAAAGAATGTATATAGAACTTCTTTTAATATCTTTTGCTGTGTAACAAACAAAAATGTCATCACATTAACATTCCGATTTTTCTATTTAAAAACGCGTTCCTGTCTGATAGAATCATAAGGAACTAATTGCACTGAAATATCATTATGTAGGGAATTACCTTTTATTTTTTCTTGATTAATTTATCTAGAAGATATTTGCAAGGTTATATAAAATTAGCAAGTATTTTATTGCGGAGAAAGTCAAATCACTACCGCACCATTAATAATAATAATAATAATAATAATAATAATAATAATAATAATAATAATAATAATAATAATCTGAAGATGACCAAGAAAGTTCTGTCTCTTTGTGGAGGTCTGTGTTCAATTGGCCCTCACACCGTGAGTTGAATGCGAATGGATATAAGGTGAAGGTTAGTTGTTGGACGAGATGAGACGAGACAGAATTTTCATGGAGGGGTACGAGATGAGACAGAGCTCTTTCAATAGAAACATATGCACTTTTCGAGACGAGACTACCTTCACGACACATTTTCGAGACGAGAATGCCCCAAACCTGGTCTCGTGAGCAACACTAGTAACTATATCCAACATACTACTTGGTTGTGGCTGTTCAGATACACCGTGAACGTGCTTAAGGACTGAGTGAACATGGGGCCTTCACAGAGCGTCAATTGGGCTTGTTTGCTGTACGAGTTCAAATTGCTGCTCCGCGGGGCGGAAGATATGACAGGCCTTTGGTGAAGGTGTCGTGACTACGCGGAGAATGCAGTGGTATGACGGTTTAAGGACATTGACGAAACACTCGAAGACGCACCACGTGCCGGAAGACAAACAGATGTTCAAAATAAAGATCTTCAGGCAGCAATTAAGGCGAAGACAGACATGTGAGGAATTGGTACTACATTTCAGTGTGAGTGGAGAAACCATTCGGCACCACCACCATCAACTTGGGAGGCACTGCAAGTTGGGTTGATGGGTCCTACATGATTTGACTTGGAGCCAGAAAGCAACGCGAGCAGACACCTGTTTTTCTTTTGTGTCTCGTCTGAGGAAGGAGCAATTTCTGGACAGGGTGTTGACATGTGATGGGAAGTGGGTCCTGTACGAAGCTCCACGGCGCCGTCATTGTTGGTTAGCATCCCATGAACCGGTTCAAAAACAGCCCAAGCCAGCACTACACCAGAATAAGGTTCTCCTGTGCATTTTGTGGACTGTTCGAGGCATCGTCCATCGGGAACTGCTACCAGCTGGTCAGATCATCAATGCAACTGTGTACTGTCACTGTGTACTGTCTGGATCCAGCAGTTCTGAATCGCAAAGGGGTCCTCCTGTTACAAGGCAACGCTAAGCCCCGCGTGGCTAAAATGACCCAGTACATCATTCTACACCTTGGATGGAAAACACTATTGGATCCGCCATACTCCACGGACATTGTACCGTCCGATTATCACCTGTTCCATTCCTTGGACAATCACCTTAGAGAACGCCAATTCAAATCGCTAGTAGAGGTTCAATATGCACTTGATACCTTCTTCACTTCACGTCCCACCAAGTTCGACTGCGATGGAATCCATAGCCTTCCAGAACGTCGGCAGAAGGTCGTCGAGGCTGATGGAGACGATTTTTGATATTCCAGGTACGTCTTAGGTTACATACCAATGTTCGAACTTGTTGGTGAAAAGGAAGGCGGAACTTTCTTGGGCACTCTTAAATTTATTATTATAATAATAATAATAATAATAATAATAATAATAATAATAATAATAATAATAATAATAATAATAATAATAATAATAATAATAATAATAATAATAATAATAATGTGTCCTGCCCAAAGGCAGATGTTTGACCCGAATGTCCATGGGTATTGATTCCAGCTCGTACCAAGTAAGTTTCCTGGTGGACAAACACAATGTGCATGGGTTTTTTCGGTGTTCTCTCATTTCCTCCCACTTTCTTCATTCAATCACTTCAATTATTTCTCATCATCACTGTCTCTCTTAGCGCTGGTGCATAACGTGGGACGTTAACTAGATATTTCCTTTCAATTTCACTTAATGTGACATTTAACTTGGCATAGAAACGCAGAAAGGAAAAAAGTCAGTAGTAATATTACAATGATTACAATGGCCAATTAGTTAATATAGGGTTAAATTAAAATTTTATTACTATTTCACCTTCAATTAGTCACAATTATCATGCATTCACCAACTTCGAATTGAATTCTACAACAAAGCTCCTTATAGTATTTCAAAATAAGTGAAGAATGTGACGACCCGACCCGAGTGACCCGACACGAGCTAACCCGACTGACCCGACCCGTAACCCGACCCGTTTGAGAGCACTATCAGAGGGGTACAATTTACAGTACAATTTATTTTGTATGGTTTAGCATACTACCATACTTTTTGAAAACAGAAAAAACGGGACATCTTACAAATTAGTAGTAAATATTGCATTTTGTATTAATTTTATCTTTCGAATTTTACTACAGTATCGCACTAGTTATACAACTTAAAATAATGTATTAATATAATCCATACTTAATCAACAGTGCTAAAAATTATTATACAAGCTAGAAGCTGTTATACAATATAAACGCAATCAGTGAACATACAATATTTAGGCAAAAATTATATTTTCAATATTATTACACATACCACCTTTACATGCTCTACATGTCTATAAAGAAAAAAAATCCAGATTTATGAAGTTGTTTCCAATTTCAATTGACTGATTTATTTTTGTTAACCTAAAATGCGAACTAAAAGAAAGCAATTTGCATAATTGTTTTTCTGAAGCAGAAAAAAAATGTGTTTTCGGGGCTGGTCTGCAACGTCACAAGAATTTGTTGCCACCTCGGGGTATACATTCTTACTTTTAGTGATAAGAATGCTACTTAGGAGGATTTAAACATTGCATGTTATATCCGGGGAAGCAGCGATTGGAATAATAATAAAGATTAGAATGAAATTGTTCCTATAGTATTGTCGGAATTGTAAGCAAAAGGAATAAGTCGATTTTATTATCTTTTCAGAAATTTTGATATGTAATTAACAATAATAATAAAGAAAAAACAGGACAAGAAGGAAAATTTCTGCACACCGGAACAAATTTTAAGAAACCGGGGGCGTATGGTAGCCTTACATACTTATTTGCATGCGGAGTGTCAGTACGGAGCCACTACGTAGCAGAGTTGAAACAAAACTTCATAAATAGGTTGCCAACTCAGGAAAACAAAATTACCGGCACACCCTCAAAATTCTCTGGACAAATGAGAAACTGAAGTCTGTATTGATCGTTATTGTATTTACCAGCAACTGCCACTTGTTTAAAATTATCGAAACAGATGAATAATACTGGATATTAATCTTTATGCAACAATAGTTGATTCATAAAATGAAATTTACTCTATAAACTTACACTTCAAACAAAGGAAATTGCTTTAAAAAGTCATTTTCTACTCTCAATAAATGTATAAAATTCTTTTACAATAAAATATAGCCTAAGTGTTATCAAATTTGTTATGTTAAATAAATAAAAAAAACTGCCATACATTAAAAAAATATCGATAATGTATAATACAACGGAAATTTGTATTTGTAAAGGCACTGTTGAAAAATTTCGATGCTCAATGTTATATTCTGGATTGCAGATTCCAAAATACCGGTCAGAAGGGGGCTAATAAGAAGTTTGTACCGGTCACCGGCCTTAATCAAAATCACAGCAAATACCGGCCAGTTAGTAACTCTACTCGTAAATCAGAATGCTGAATGCACCAAAATACTTCACCATGCATTCTATAGTTTCTGCAAAATGAGTTTAATGAAGATGATCAAATAAAACAAAATATTGTGTTATAATTTTCAATTTAACAGTCTACTTTGTGAATTTGTTATATCTTCAACTTATCAATTTCCTGTACGAGATGAGAATAACGGTTTCTGCGCAAGATAGAAAGAAAAAATAATTTTTTCTCATAAGGATTCAGCTCACGTAAGAAATAATGAATAAGTTTAATAATAAGAGCCAAGGAGTGATAAACTAACTCAGCAATAATGATTGTAAGTATAAATATAAACATAAAAAAACAAAAGAAAAAACATTTAATTCCATCATCGTTAGAATAAGATCAATATAGTGAATCACACTATAGTGTGAACATACCAAACCACACAATAGTGTGAACAAAGTCCAGTTAGAAAAATACTCCATAAATGTGACACATTTTTTTAATGTTTCTACAATTTATATAGTCCCCCACATTGTTTTCGTTCTGGCGGCGCCCCTAATAGAGTACAAACGAAACTTTCGCCTGCACCTTTCTGTGCAAATGATGTACAAGCGATTGATATAATTTGTGATTGAATTGAATATGGTGGGGGCTACCACTTAGACAGCCCCACTTTGTTTTCGTTCTGGCGGCGCCATTAATTGTGTACAAACGAAAATTACGCCTGCATATTTCTTTACAAACGATGTACAAACGATTACGACAATTTGTGATTGAATTCGACATGATGGACGGGGTGCCATTTAGACAGACCCCACATTAATTTCTTTCTGGCGTCGCCTCTAATTGTGTACAAGAGAAAATTTCGCCTGCACATTTCTGTACAAACGAGTACAAATGACTGCGACAATTTGTGATTGAATTGGACATGGTCAGGGGCTACCACTTAGACAGCCCCCACATTGTTCTCGTTCTGGCGGCGCCTTTAATTGTGTACAAACAAACATTTCCCCTGCACATTTCAGTACAAACGATGTACAAACGATTGCGACAATTTGTGATTCAATTGGACATGTTGGTTAGAAGCTACCACTTAGAGAGCCCCCAGTTTGTTTTCGTTCTGGCGGCGCCCCTAATTGTGTACAAACATACATTTCGCCTGCACATTTCTGTACAAACGAAGTACAAACGATTGCGACAATTTGTGATTGAATAGGACATGTTGGTTGGTGGCTACCACTTAGACAGCCCCCAATTGTTTTCGTTCTGGCGGCGCCCCTAATTGCGTCGAACATACATTTCGCCTGCACATTTCTGTACAAACAAAGTACAAACAATTGCGACAATTTGTGATTCAATTGCACATGTTGGTGGGGGGCTACCACTTAGACAGCCCCCATTTTTTCTGTTCTGGCGGCGCCCCTAATTGTGTACAAACAAACATTTCGCCTGCACATTTCTGTACAAACGATGCACAAAGGAATGCGACAACTTGCGATTGAATTGGACATGGTGGAAGGGCTACCACTTAGACTGCCCCCATTTTTTTCTGTTCTGGCGGCGCCCCTAATTGTGTACAAACGAAAATTTCGCATGCACATTTCTGTACAAACGAAGTACAAACGATTACGACAATTTGTGATTCAATTGGACATGTTGGTGGGGGGCTACTACTTAGACAGCCCCCATTTTTTCATTCTGGCGGCGCCCCTAATTGCGTCGAACATACATTTCGCCTGCACATTTCTGTACAAACGAAGTACAAACAATTGCGACAATTTGTGATTCAATTGGACATGTTGGTGGGGGGCTACCACTTAGACAGCCCCCATTTTTTCTGTTCTGGCGGCGCCCCTAATTGTGTACAAACGAAAATTTCGCCTACACATTTCTGTACAAATGACGTACAAACGATTGCGACAATTTGCGATTGAATAGGACATGTTGATGGGGGGCTACCTCTTAGACAGACCCCAATTTTTTTCGTTCTGGCGGCGCCCCTAATAATGTACAAACGAAAATTTGGCCTGCACATTTTTGTAAAAACAATGTACAAACGATTGCGATAATTTGTGATTGAATAGGACATGTTGGTGGGGGGCTACCAGTTTGACAGCCCCCAATTTGTATTCGTTCTGGCGGCGCCCCTAATAGTGTACAAACGAAAATTTGGCCTGCACATTTCTGTACAAACAATATACAAACGATTGCGGCAATTTGTGATTGAATTGGACATGGTAGAGGCTACCATTTAGGGGAACTCCCTCGAGAGGAATCACTCTACTTATTTATTGCAAAAAGCACAATTTAAAAATTCGCATTCGTCCAAAGTTATCGTGGGAAGTAATAGTCGTTTGTATGTACGTACTAATATCGATAAGTTCCACTACGCGATCCCAATTAATACTTCATATACCCGCGCCACACACACACACACACACTAGCATATGTACACACGAAAGTATACCTGGTAGTATCCACATGCTTACGCCGGAAACTAGAAACAAACACACACACAAAAAAAAAACACACACACACACACACACACACAGAGAGAGAGAGAGAGAGAGAGAGAGAGAGAGAGAGAGAGAATATCTTGTTGTACCTTTATACTGAATGCACCATTACTCACAAAATCAGTTAAAAAAGAAAAAGGAAAAAAGTTGTAAATGAAACTTTCAAAGATTGGTACCATTGTTGCGTGTCACACATGAGATTGTTCCATAATGATTGATTCGTAGTATGATGTATATGGGTTTCTTAATGGTAGTATAACAAAATGCCTTCAAATTGACCACTAAATAAAAAGTGAAATTTATTTCTCAAATTTTGTAAAATCGAAGTCGGTGGGCATTATGGGAACAGTCTACAATAACAATATATGCATATAAATATTAATATACTTCACGTTTTCCAGTGGGTGCAAGAAAGCTTCGAATAGTGTTTTTTGTCATAAGCATTAGCTGATGTATATATATATATATCAATCATTGGTTACTTAGTGAACTTACATACTATATGTATATCGATTCTACAATGTCCATAATATCTTTTCAAATAAATCTTGTCCGTAACATGTTTGAGTAAACGAAAGTGAGTCTCTATCCAGTTAGTCGAATCATACGCCGACGGGGTAGTCTGATATCAACACCATTTCTCTCTTGCTTTGAATGGAATCATTCTCGAGTTGCGTAGATGTATAATGTATCACTCGCTACCATCTAGCTTATGTTCGTCTCGTAGCGGGCACTCCGTATTGTCTATTTACGAGTACTATGTTTGGTGAAGTAAAAGCTTGATTAGCGACGGCTAGCTCATGTCTGTCCGGTAGTGGACACTCCGTATTTTTCATTACAATATATATATATATATATATATATATATATATATATATATATATATATATATATATATATATATATATATATAATAATCTAAGTATTAAGTTGCCACACAATAAAAATCTATGTAAATCCTCGGGTTGTCTTCATGTCATATCTCTAGCTATAATGCTACTTACTAGTTCAGTAGGACGCGTCGAAGACGGTGGGGCATTGCGATATCACTCACATTTTGATGTGATGGTGTCAGGGGTAGAGTCTAATTTACTGGTTGGTCTTGTACTTCCTATAATGTTTCTGCAGTATGTCTAACGTCTTTCCCCTAACGTCAGCTATGAACAAAGGTGTAAGTAATTGGTGCAACTTGTACAACATAACGGTGACTTTCTAGTCACGAGATTCTAAGGTCGTTACGAGTTTACTTGCCCAGCCAAAATTCTAATTACTGTAAATTGTAGCGTTCCAAGTTGACGACCTAGCATAGGATCTAACCTAGCACTTTTCAAGTTGGCTTTATGCAGCCAGGATTGCCTGGTTTCAAGTTAGCACCCTAGTTTAGGAATTTAGAGTAAATGGCTCTTTTCATCCTTTCATTCCGTCTGTCTACCATTTTCTGCAACTAAATCGAAGAAAAGGAAATATCACTGCCGTTGCTCCATTACGTCATGCACATTAGCATAGGTTTCAATTTCGCCACTTTTTGTTTTACATGGCGAAATTGCAAGAACTTTCAAAGACTACACAAATGGGGTGATAATGTTCAACACACAATGTTACACATGTAGACATAAAGCATTCGTCTTCACAATGCAATACTTACCACAAAGCTTCGAAGGTTACTTTTGAAACAATGGACCGCACTTCGTTGCTCTCGATCTTATAACAGCACTACGTCTGTCACATACACTGACTGCCTGTCTTTCGCGCCTAGCTCCTACCCATCGAAATGGGGCCAAAACACGTTCACTATGCGTTATCTATTTTTACACTAGCCTCATCTACCGACTTATGCTAACGTGTTCGGAAATACAGGTACCTGCTAGAATTGCAAACATGGCGAAATTGCACACACCTATCTTATTACTACTGCGTTCCCGCTGCAAGCAGCGTTAATACTGACGACTAGTCTTGATTTCAGTTGAGAGCAATAAACGCTCCTGATTCAAATGAGATAAGGAGGTATGTAGAAATCTATCGAGTGTGATCAAGTAAAAGACTATACGTAAAGCAGACAATTGTGGAAGCAGTGACATCGGCCAGATTGACAAGCTCGAAGCTACTGACCTGCAGCCAAGTCAATACTTTTTTCCTGTACGATATGGCATTTTGTGTCCCTCTAACACTGGCGCTCAAGGCACGTGTTCACTTGTTCCATCCTAAATACGCCTCTGCATGCTTGTTGAAACATTGCATTATATGGTGAACGCTAATGCTAATGGAGGAAAAGTAGCCCCACATTTCCACCTACACATACATATACTTCAAACTATTTGTGTCACGATATGTAATATATATATATATATATATATATATATATATATATATATATATATATTTAGGGCGAACCATGAAATATTTTGCTGCCATTTCTGATGAATATCCTTTGAACCAGTATTTGAAGTTTTATTCTGTAAGTAGGGGAAGGAGTGGCGTTATTTACGATTTTGTTTTGGGGGGCTTTGCTAACTTTCGGGGGGGCTTTGCCTGAAAATGTGAAAATTCTGCAAGACATTTCATATGCTTTACTATGGTAAGTAAGATTTCGGGAGGGCTTAAGCCCGGAAGCTTCCCCCTAAATAAGCCACTGAGGGGAAGGTAGGGGTAGCTGCAACACTTTTCAGTTTGATTGTTTTACTTGAAAACTATTATAGATACAAAAACTATATTGAGTGTACTGAAACGTACACTCCTTAGCTACATACCAAAAAAAAAATAGAAGTGCAAAACATCGAAAGGTAGATTTGGTAGCATCAACTTTTTGAACTAAGTCTGGCTGTTTACACTGGCCCCACCCATGGTGTAAATTGCAACATCATCTGCGATAAGTTGCAACAAACGGACTTGGTTCAAAACTTAATGCTATCAAATCTATAGTTTCAAAATCGTTTAACTCACTATCACTGTGGCAGTCAATACTATCAAATCTAGTTTCAATATCGTTTAACTCGCTATCACTGTGGCAATCATTGCTATTATACCTACAGTTTTATCATCGTTTAACTCACTATCACTGTGGCAGTCAATGCTCTCAAACTTACATTTTCAACATCGCTTCCCTCACTTTCATTGTGGCAGTCAATGTCTTTACAATATATACAAATGAAGTACGAATTTCTCTCTACACACGAATGAGACCACCTCTCACAATGTGAACACTATATCTAGTCTTCTTCTGCATCCTGCTCCTCGTACGGTTCTTCACAAATCAAGCAGATACAGTCATCTGCGGAAGGACTTACTAAATTCTTCTTAACTACTGATTTCACCTTTCCGCCTTTTTAGACATTTCTTTTCTATTTTGATAGCTGTCAGTTTTCGAGGTTCAGCTTTTGAATGGGGCCATACATATTCAGGAGAGAAGTCAAGTTTGTCTGGAAGACCACTTGGTCCTCCCCCTTGTTATTTATTTTGACTTCTTTTCATATATCTGGATAATGTTGAATAATGCACTTTAAAATCAGCAGCCACACGTCTTTAAACTTATGTCTCTTTTTCCTTTATGATCTAAAACAAAGTTTGCTGCCCTTTCCATAACGTCCGGTGGCGTGGTTCCTTTGTCGATCTCCCTCTCATACGTCCTTATATTTACCTGAAATTATAAAAAAAACACTCATTCACTAATCATTTAAGATATCATTTAATAATGTCTAATGATTGAAGACATCATTTAAGATATCAGCAGAAAATTCACTGCTTCTGTGTAGATCAAAATTTATGATCAAATAGGCCTGATGATAAGTTATGAAATGCTGCCTACTTTCAGTCATAAAATCGAAATTTCGCAAATGGTATATCCCCTTAATAATTGTGGCTCAAATCCTGTCCTGTTCCTCAGGGGTCCTATCCTGTATGGATGGTATCGAGACGAGACGAGTCCCGTCTCGGTCTCTTCTCGATTTGTAAGAGCCCGTCTCAGTCTAGAATTCGAGACGAGACCGAGGTGAGATCGAGATTAGTCTCGGCTTGGTACTATCCTACTACCCTAAGAATGTTTGTAAATTAGATTATTAAAATATTTTTTAATGCTACTCTTACAGAATGAAATAGAATCCCTTCAATTCGAGATTCATCCTCCAAGATTCTTCTGAATGGCGCAACTTGCGCAATAGACCTGCATAAAGTTATCAATAAAACACATATATACATATTTATTTTCACTTTTCATTAATGTGCAATTATGTATTAAAACCTCAGTTAATTTTCTTTAAATATTTTGAATACTTGTAGCATGTAATAATAAAAATACTCTTTGTTTTATAACCAACAACAGTTGTGAATACAACAATGCTTACCGGCAACTTTTTTTTCAATACCATTACCATAGAACATGTTGCACAGTGTTCGTTAATCGGTAAATTTAGCAAGAAGGGGAAAAGGGAATTTCGCGATAAAACGTCAAAATCCAGGTAAATTCTCGCTCCGACTGATTGACCAACATAAATGCTTTTTTTTTTTTTTTTTTTTTTTTTTGTTTGTTTGTTCTTTAGAAATGAATCAATATAATAGCAATAGTTTGTGTGAGTATGTGTGCCTGTTTTTGTTCAAAGTAGCATAATTGTTGGTTGGGTGTATTTGTGGGTATTTTTTGTTAAAAAAGAGAAGAAAAAGGAAACAAATAGAAACAAAAAGCAAATGAATAAAACAAATGGGATTGGCACTTCCTTCAATATAGCTAAATTAATCTTACCACATAATTTCTGTCATAGGAATTGGACACTCAACGAACTAGGGAAAATATGATACGAAAAGGGAAAATTTTGTGTCAGTCGAGGGAAATTTTCTTAAGGAAACCTACGAACACTGATGTTGCAACAGATTGGTCCAAGTTACCCCATCGACATGTTTGTATATAAAAGCTTTCCTCGCCACCAAATAGCATGTAACACGGGAACAGAAATATAATGTAATTATACCTCAACTGCGATACGTACAGAAACATTTAGGTCTACGTGTTGCTTACTATTGTTAGATTCGCTTTTTAGAAAACAGAGAGGTGCTAACCGCCATTTTCCTTGATTTCCAACTAAGTGCATATCCTGACTAGACTACCAATTTCGTGTTTAATGTTGTGCAGAAAGGAGACAAGTCGCAGGAGACAATATGAAAGGTCTACAGAGCAATATGCATTCTAGAAGAAAGAAATAATCGGAATTAATTAGTGTTTCATTTCATTTTTATGCTCTCCTGAGAAATTTGCATTTTGGCGCTTAGCACCTTTCTGCTTTCTGGGGACGATATGTTTTACCTGTAGTAAAGAAAACTTTTGGCTGCTACGTCTACAACACCTTTCCATCTCGGTTATTGATCTGATCACGAGAGACCTCTCAGTTTCGTGTTCAAACACGCCACAGTGCAACACAGTGAAGCCAACCCTAAAACAGAAAAGCGTTGTTGTAACGTACCCCCTGTTGCAACGTGCCTCACCTTCCCCTACCTATGAACCGCCACATATAAGTGAAATTATAAATCCGTGTTCAGTTCAACCATTACCTCCAAAACATTGAAGAAATAATATTAAGAAAAAAAGACAGCTTAATATGGAAATTAATATATTAATATTAATATAGTATTAATACTACTACAACGGGTATCCTACAGTTAATGATTTTCTTATCTGTGAAATGTTATTTCTAGCAACTTCTCGCTTTTGCTTATACATCCGTAAGCTGAACACATATCCATTTTGAACGTTAAAACAACGGCATAAATATAACTAAATGGAGAAAAAAATCATATGTTTATATAGGGGGAACATTAATGACAGAAGAGAGGAGTCAATCAAATTTACCGATGTCTAGTTATTTTTTGGCTTCACCAATGAATTGGGATAAAGATACCTATGAGTACAGTGGTCGAAGTGAGATGGTATGCGGTGGTATGCCATACCGCCTCTGGTTTTTCAGTAATGAGGACATACTGTCTCTGGTTTTTCAATGATCAAGACAATATTTAAATAGCCGGTACGTTGAGTCAAAATCAATAAAACATACCGCCTCTGCTCTTTTTCCGCTTCGAACACTGTATGAGTATATCGTCCCTTTCCGGCATTAATGCAGTAAGCGACATTTTGAAAATTTTACAGCAGAGCCGAAAAACTGAAATTTTGATGGTTTTTCTTGAATAACTTTTTTGTTTTCTGGACTATTTTCGTAAGAAAAATACAGGTAATATAATTAAACAAGCTCCGTCAAATAGGACAGTGACGTATATAATAGCTTAAAAATATTCACTTATTTTGGCGCTTAATTCATTTTTGCTTACAAAATTTTTAACAAATCAATGCTTCAAACGACATTCATTCAAATGTACTAATGCATTACGACACACGGTGTCATAGTGAGATTGAGTTAAGCGACATTTAGGGGGAACAATAAATGATAATAAATTGCTGATTCGTTTATTGAAGAATGTTAGTTGTATACTGATCGGTAAAATACTGAGCGCTTCTTGAAATAATGCTGCTTAAAATAAATTTGGCAAGAAATATGCTTTGGCTTACCTCTCCTTTATATGTAAAAATTAATCTAATCTTCTGAATAGTTAAGTTAATAATAACTGACACCATTATTTAGTTTTTCATTTATTTTTAGTGTTTTTTTTTTGTTTTTTTTTTTTAAATTATTAAAGCTTAGAATCTTGAAAATTATTACTGATTTGTTAAGCTTACCGATACAATGGAAATTTTCATCATTCATTTACTAAATAAATGCAAATTGTCGAAACTTCACAAAACTATAATTTTATCAATTTTTAACTATTGCAAGAAAAAATAAAAAATGATGACAACGTGTTTCAATCTTGAATTGCTTCTTCATCTTCATCTGTCTCAGGGAGGGTATCTTGTGCTTCTCCCGTGTGTGGCAACTGCTGGTAGAACCCGTGTAGATGCATTGGTAGAATATTCTGATTACGCAATTTGACAAGATCCTGGTACTTGGCCTTACTGATAGGGATGGCTGCTGCATAAAGTCTGCTTGGCTGCTTTTGTCCTTGTGGGCGAAGTTTCAGTGTAAGATACACTGCGTCCTTAGTAATTGAATACTTACTTTGGCAAATTCACTATTTTTTGAAAAAATGACAACTCTCATTTTTGACAGCAAGAAAGGTTCCCCTGACTCATGTTTCTTAGCACTGAAGATTTGGGCTGCCAAAGTTGACAAATTTCTAAAACAGCCATGCTTCCATAATTCATGGATGTTGCTTTGTTCTTGGCATTCTCATGACGGTAATCCACTCGGATGGACTTTCAATTTTTTGATGATGAGATGCTTTCTGAATTTGACTATGCACACTGTCCACAGGCATATATGTGTGACCTGGTACCAACTAATTGATATGGATTCGTTGTAATTTTTTGGATTTTTCAAGATCACATATTTCAACATGGCCAAAATATTTATATTTTTGTTTTGACCGGCACAGTTATCGCAATACAGGATTACAGTTGAAACATTACCTCGTTCGTCCACTACATCTATAAATCTCGAAAGGATAGATGCTATTTCATCCTAACCTCGTTTACCTTCGCTCTCACCCCATACATAATTGTTCTGCTTTTTGATTCATATATCGAGAGATTGTATACGGAATACTTTCGTGTGTAGTACAAAAGCATGGAATCGCCCTGAGGTACGCTCAAAACTTTCTGTAAATCGAAACTCGCGACAAGTGTTCCTTCCTGAATACCACTCACTCTGCTGTTTTTTGAAACGAGCCTTAGTTGCTTCTTCATCTTCATCCTTCTCTTTTGTAATCAGACTTCTCTTCTTGGGTTACGTCTGTCTTGTTGGTAAAGGCGATACATTTCTGGCACTTGTCCTTTTTGTGTCTATGAAACCCAAGGTTGAATTTTGAGTGAAATATATAACGAGAAACTCTTTCACTCACAGGAATATTTCCTTCTTCGTTCATTCCACGTGAGTAAATCGTATAGAGATAAGTGACGTTTTTGAGATCCTCGGGAAGATATAGTCGTGTTGTTTTATTTCTACAGTAGTGGGAAGGCACTGCAGGAAGTCTTTGAATGAATTCAACAACGAGCTTCACATCTCGCTCGGATGTCGCATTGGGGCGAACTGAGTGACGTCCTCGACCATCAGGTTTTGCTGAGCCTTCAGTGGATTGTGTAACAGTGTAATTCACAAACCTTTGTGAGGTATCTAATGTTGAGAGCAAGAATTGAAGACAAACTCTTCTATAGCCTTCACCTTCGTTAATAAAATACTGAAAAGATGATGCCCGTGGGTTCTCATCATGAATCCTCCTTCTTTTCACTGGAACTTGCTTGGTTGCTCTTAAGATCCAATTCCTTTGATCATTCGGTTTTAAAGACCAAAAGTGTCTAAATAAGGATTGGCGCCTCTCTTACGTAATATCAGAACATTTATTTGGGCAAGACTTGCATTTGTTTGGTTTACAGTTTTTTTTCTTTCCATTCTTTCTTGCCTGTTTCTTTTGTAACCTTGGCCACTTTGCTTTAATCTTTTTGCTCTCTTTTTGAATAATTTTCTTTTTAATTCTCAATCCCTTTTCCCCTACGATGTTCTTTTCTGGTGTAAAAGTAATCTTTCTACTTACAATCTTCCTCCGTTTCCTAGCACCGCTTTCCTCATTGCAACCATCACCTGAATTCGACTATACAGCTGAATTTCCTGAAACCCTTTTTCTCTTAACATATAATATACCTAGGTATATTTATTGATGAGGTTGGTGTTTTGTCCAACCAATCTATTGAGTTTTCGGAAGGACAAGCTTGGTTAAATATGATATCATCGTCAGATAAATAGTCTAAATAGCTCAGTTCCAAATTTGTTCTTTTTCTCAAGTTCCGTTTCTCAGCGAAATAATGTTCATCTCTTTCTCGATTCTTTCCTAAAGTTCCCTCTTCATTCGGGTTTAGGGTCTCTTCCTCTACTGCTGTCTCCTGAAGCTTGTTTGGGTTTTTCTTCCCTTCTTCATTCTTTTCTTCATTGTGGTTTAAAGTCTTCTCCACTGCTACTGTCTCCTGATACTTGTTTGGGTTTTTCTTCCCTTCTTCAGCCTTGTTAACATCCGGTTTCTAGGGTATCTTCTACAGCTACTTTCTTCTGATGCTTGTTTGGGTTTTCCGTCCGTTCTTCAGCCTTCTTCTCATCCGGGTTTAGGGTATCTTCCACTGCTGCTCTCTTCTGATGTTTGTTTGGGTTTTCCTTCTTTTCTTCAGCCCAAATTTTCATAATCTCACTCTTCAAACAGTTAACTATATTGGAATATGTCCCGTTTGGTACCCTCGGCTTCATGACTTGTTTTTCAACTTGCTGTTTGGGTTAGATTTAAAATCTTCCTCCCACGGGAAAACTAAAAGCAGAAAATAGCAAAAAAATGAACCGACCTAAAATGTGATAAAAGTAATATTTTTTGTAAGTGGGGTGCAAAGTAACAGTTTTAAAAGCTTTGACTAATAGTACCTCCTGTCTACTAAATAAATCTGACTTTTGAAGTTGGCAGAAATCTTACAGCCATTAAATAAATTAGGTAGCTCTGATTTCCATTGACCTAAAAGGTCAGCTATAAGTATTAGCACGTGATAGTGTAAGTCGAAGCTTTAGGAAAATATTACTCTGCTATTTTTATCACGCTCTTTGAAATCGGTTTATTTTTTATATAACTAACATTGGCAATTTGTTACCTGGCCGGACAGGTAAGGGCAACTTGCCTGCCTGCCAAACAGCATTGGATAGGTTGAACGTGAGCACGAACCTTGTTCTAGCCAGTCATCCAAACTGAAGATCTCCGTGATATTTTTCAGTCTTAACAGGCGAATGCCGGGACGGCACTTCTGTAAGGCCAGAGCCGCTGGCTTTCCACATCCTTGCCCTCTATTCTTCTCCGGCCTGACCCTTAGTTTCCTAAAGGCCACAACTAATTGACATTGCTAATTAGTTACTAAAAGCAACCTTTCTTAACAGCTAGATTTTATATGCACAGAACGATCATTACAATAGGAATAACCGCCATCAAATATCGATAACACGTAACTTCCACGTCATGAGCAGGTAACATAGAACACGCGCACGGCTACCGAACATAATGGAATGCAGCTAATGCCCGTTATGGGCAAACAAAATTATGTGAGTAAATTTTGACTAGCGCAAACGGTTGGGACATAAATGACTGCTGCCAGTACACCTGAGACAGTCGTACTTGTGAGATGTGCAAGCGCTACAGTGTCAAGATTTTTCTAACAGTGCTCATGACGGTCAGTCATCCGCCAAGCGATCACACTTGGATCAGGTACGTGCGGTGGGCAGAAAATAAACAACGAATAGCACTATGGTATCTCACCACAGGCGTATGTCAATGGAGGAATTGACGCACCAGTACAATGTGGGCCAATAAATCCTACAACAAATTTCAACCATGACCATGTGACGTACCTTACATCGGTTAGGGTAACATAGCCGTAGACCAACACTATTACAATAACACAGAAATAACATACGTCTGACATGAACAAAAGCAAAGGGATCATTGAACTATGGATCAATGAAAGAAGGTTATCTGCAGTGGTAAGTCCCGCTTCTCACTGAACCATGTCGATGATATTGTTGGAAACAGCATGAGTATACGTCTCCGGGTTGCAGCATGGTAATTCAATAGGACGGTGGCGGTGCTGTTTATTGTCTGGGTCTGGAAAGTGACGCACAAGTATTTCTTACTCGATTAAACTTTTCATGGCCCATACCTCCAAGTCCAAGAGAGCAGCGTCATATTCTAGCAGGAGAACGGAAGGTGTCATCGGGCTGCGTTTTTTACATAATGGTTGGAGGAGCATGAAAATGAGTTTTCAATACTACCCTGGTATCCAAAATTGCCAGACTTAACCCTATTAAGCATGTATGGAACATGCTGTGATGTTCTGTGCAATGTGCTGCACATCGTCCAAATGTGCACCACTTGCAGGAACTGCTACAGCATAGATGGCTTGGACTGAACCTGCAGAATATAAGGAGTATACCATGAGGAATCTATTCATTAGCGTTTGAATGCTTTGATTACCCAGAATGAACACGCTATTAGATAAGTGTCCCTAATGTAGTGATCGTTTAGTCTTAGTGTATAAAATAATCATCCCTAATAACTTGTCAACAACAGGAATATTTTATATAACATGCAGTGGCGGATCCAAGGGGAGGGCTATAGGGGCTATAGCCCCCCCTTGACGCTCAGGTATACACTGGATAAAATGAGCTTCAATCCTGCTTTACACTAGATAAAACGGCAAAATATGGTTTAGCCCCTCCCTTGACCATATCCTGGATCCGCCCCTGATAACATGTTTACTGAATTTTAACGACTCTTTCACCATTCCGTAAGCTGAACAGTGTTACCTAATGCAAAAAGCTGCGCTGAAATAACAATTTTCGAAGATATTAGTGGACAAAAATAAAATACATGCACACATAGCGGCATCCTAAAAAAATGAATTATTGAAGTCCTACGTTATTTTCATTGTGTGAAACCGGGATATTGTTCTGCACATTCCCATTTAAGTGATAGGATGTTTAGAACACACGTTTTGTGATTGTTCATATTTTACCTTGACTTTTATCCAGTTGTACACAGGAAGTTTATTAAACACTGAAAAACATGTTCACGAAACTTTAATGATCGTTCATTAAGCAGAAAAATGTCCGTCTTTTCAATGATATTTTAAACGTTTTAAAGGCAAAGTTTAAAGTTCTAAGACCCATTGATATTCTTTAAAAAATCTTCAGTCCATTACGGTGAATATCAACCCATGTATGTTGATAGTAGTTCCCCGAAATCATAGGCGTATCGATCCTAGCAGGAAAATTTAGGATGAATACAGTCATGTGGGGTTATGGAATGCTCCATCAAAGGTATTCTTAATATAAACTTACTCAATAGGAAGAACAAAATCTCAGTTTAAATGTACTGACTTCAATGAAAATATTTGTGGAAGTGGATGCGGTCATGCGGGGTTATGGAATGCTCCATCAAAGGAGTCCTTGTATAATTGACATACTAAAGTTAACTGTAAAACAAAGAATAATTTCTAATAGTTCTTAATATAAACTTACTCAATAGGAAAAACAAAATCTCAGTTTAAATGTATATTTCTGACTTCAATGAAAATATTTGTGGAAGTGGATGCAACTGGTAGAAATTAATGTCAAAAAATCATAATTATTTTCATGAATTTTGAATTTTCTAGGAATTTTCTAGACTTTGGTTTAGGTAAGGATTATGCCCCCTAGGCTCGCTATTTACACCTAAGCTACACCTATTTATACCTAAGTTTTCTTTTCTGCCCGACAACAATTACCATCGTTAGGCTTATATTCACACAATGCCGTTGCATGTACTGTCTGGGAATAGTTTGTTGTTTAGGATTTTAATTCAACTCGCAGAAGCGTTGTTGTGCTAAGGTTAAGTAAACATAAATTTGCTTTCCCCCACCTATTGTTGAAAAGGACGCATATGTACAATAATTTTACCATTCTCCCTGAAACCATTAAAATAACACCGACTATTTAATACACACCAGGCCCACTATGGAATTTCTGTTCCTATTTTGTTGACAAGTTTTGAAATTATTATATTTATTATAAATGAAAACGAAATTATTGATTTTAGCCTACTATTTAGTGAAATGATGTTAAAAAATTGATATCTGAAACCATACAGTAAAGGGAACGGAAACAATCATTGTGAAAACTTGCTAAAAGTTGCTTCAAACCTTACCATTGTTTTCCTCTTGCATGGTCAATATAATTGTCGCTTTCTGTCTACTGGGAAAAATGTATTAAACGCCAAGCGTAGAACCTCTTATTAGCTCCTTCCCCCTTACTTGCTCGCAACACACTATTTTTTCCCAATACGCGCTCTTAAGTCGTGTAAATTGGACGCTTGTGCAGCTTCGGAAGTTCTCGCCGAAGAAATTCTGCACCGAAATATAAAACCTTAAAATAAATTATACGACGTTACACACTATTATTGCAAGTAAAATGGCAGTAAGTAGCTATAACAATATTACCGTTTACTTCAGAAGTGAGGCTGAGAGCCTCTTACGTATATTTTTAAGATAGCAAAATTGCTGTAAGGAAAAGTATTTGTTCTTAGCAGGTAAATAGAACTGCAACAAATACTGGAAATCATTGATATCATTACATCAAAATTGTTTCAAGCGACTCAGAACCAACTTTAATCTGTCGCTTACTACACTTTTGCCATGAAATATTATAATAATCATGTTCATACCACATTTATTTGCTCCAAGCACGAAAATAATTTGGTGTTTGAAACAATCTAGAATACAAGTCAGTTTCTTCGTTTCATCGGAAACATTTATGCAGTAAATACAAACGACTGAGTGTTACTTACGACAATTTTGCCTTCAGCAAGTCTAATTACACCCGTGTAAGCGACATAGCTATCTCGGCAACGGTTAAAGATAGAAACATGGCGATTAGACCATTCGATGCGCCTTAAAATTCTGAGCCAAAAACTGCAAAAAAGTCAATTTCGAAAAAAATGTCGCTTACTGCGTTAATGCCGGAAAGGGACGATATGCTCTATATTACTAAAGCCTTGATTATCCCGTACCCAAATAGAAAAGTTCACGCGATCACAAAGTAGGAAAGATCGCGCAGACATGCCTTGAACGTAATAAGATAGCTCGAGCATGCGGAATGAATGATATATTGTTCGTGAGCGTCATACTAGGGAAAGTACTGAGAAAATATGCAATAAATACAGTCATTTTCTGTAGGTACATGATGCCGATAGTTGGGGCATCCAGGAAGTCTAAGCACTCCCTACGGGCACCATCATTCCCTCTGACAACTTTCAGTTGTGTGTTGGAATGTAAACCCTATAAATGGGGGGGGGGGCAACGTAAGTCAGCCACCCCACAAAAAAAAAGACTCTTCCTGTCTTAGGGCTCTAGCTCCCAGTCTAAGGTAAATGTTTGTTTCAATGCGGTTTTATCAGTTCAACAACAGCCTATTTTAAGATTGTCATTTTGGTAGCACAGTTTATAGTTATGTTTTAATAGCACCGCTATTAAGGCAATGCATCGTATAAGGCCTACCGCTCACTGGCAACATTTTGTCGGGCAACTATCTTGTTGCTCTGGCTAAATGCATTGAGTCTTATGGGAGTCCGCTCACTGAGGCGACAGCGACAGAAAAGTTGCCGAGGTGTCGCCAAGCAGGGCGACAGCAGGGCAACAGCTCGGCGACGGAACAGTTGCGCAACATCTAAAAATGCATTGAGTCTTATGGGAGTCCGCTCACTGAGGCGACGGCGACAGAAAAGTTGCCGAGGTACCTCCAAATAGAAAGGTAAAAAATAAATGTTTTCTACATTTTTTTAACGTAACAGTTCGTTCCGTGTGTAGCGCGTGAAAAGAAGTGTTCCCAATGGAAACTAATACATTCTTTGATTAGTGGCTAGCATGTCTTTAGTGATAAAGACTATAAAAAATTAATTGAGGATATAGAGAAACTCTCAGCGTTAAAGATGAAATATACATAAAGAAGAAACTATGGAAGGAAGTGTGTTTCGCTGTTATAAGAAACTAGAATGAGGTTTCCAGCCAAGAAAAAACAACACAGGTAGGTACATTTTTCGATAATGACATATCGCTGTCATACTACACACTACTACTTTCATTAATTTCCCACAACTAGAAAAAAATACAGATAAAATTATCATTCTCAATTTTCTTTCCATTTCAAATATAAAAAAGAAAAACTGTACTGTATAAAAATGGCCGATTTTAAAACGTGAAGAATACGCGGGAAGAACGAAGAAAGCCCATTTTTATTTTATGGCTATACGTAGAACATTGAGAGTACAGTTACGGTACAGTGTTGTCGGATTGCCGCTTTTGTTAGTTTCGTTCTCTTAGTTATTTCCAGTCGTTTTACATTTTCGTTATTCTTGTTATCCTTTGATTCGAATAAATGTTCCCGTTCATATTAGCTTACACAATGCTGTTACTTTTGTCACTCATTGACGTTAAGGGACGTCATTTAGGGGGGGCAGGAGGTGCAATCGCTCCACAAGAGTTTGAGGAATACATATACTTTAATCAAGTGTCTACTAATATACTAGTACAAAACGTGAAAGTCTTATGTCGGTGGTGCTCTTGCCCCCCTGCCCCCCTCAAGTGAAGTCTGAAATAACGCACCTGTTGACGCTACCTTCGAAAGTTTATTTAAATTTATTTATTTAACCATTGGAATGGGCGGTAGTTTTTTTTTTTTTAAATGTCCGAAACCAGTGATTATGTGAACTGTTCCGGTTGCCGATTATGTAAATTGTGATATCAAATGCTCGGCAACTTTTCTGTTGCCGTCGCCAGTGAGCGAGGGTATGGCAACAAAACTGTTTTGTCTCCGTGAAGTTGCTGACTGCAGGCGACAGCGACGAGATAGTTGCGCAACTGTTTTGTCGCCAGTGAGCGGTAGGCCTAATAGCATTCAAACGTTCGTTGTTAGTTGTGTCGTGTGTCTAAACTCTTCGCCATATCAGATTGTTTGTGTAATATCAACATCGTGTGCGAACCATGAGCGAGGACGACTCATGCGCTATCTCTACCGCTGTAGGGGAGATTGCGCAAAATAAGAGTTTTGAAAAACGGCCATCTCTAAGAGCACAATCAGTTTCAACAATGATTGTGGGTCTGCTATTGTGCACAAGGTACCCAAATGCATATTGTATCATTCATAACAATATTGCTTCAATACTGGCTATTTTATGCAAGCATATTGAATTGTGCGCGAACTATTCTTAATTTACTTTACTAAAATTTCATTCACTTATACTTATTAGTTTAATTTCTAATGGCAACCTTCAAATAATATTTGCACCTGTTAAACACGTTTAGAGATTCTATTTAAATATGATTAAGAAGAATAATTATATTAATTTACAACCACTTATCTACATATATATAGCGGTATATGTGAACAAAAAACTTCAGATCCAAATTGAAAGTGACTATGTTTGTGACTCTTAATCTCTTGAACCACCCGACCGATCTCGACCAAATTTTTGACGTAGAAGCAGTTCTGATTGGGGGTGTTTTTAGCTATTCACTTTTACGGTAGAATTCAGGGGTTAGGGGAAATTATAAAAAATAAATAAAACAATAACTCTTGAACCAAACTACCAATCACAATCAAATTTTCAACATAGATGAAGTTCGAAACTGGAAACTTTTTTATTATTTCATTTTGATGGTAGAACTTAGGGAAGGGGAGGAGGGTAAATATATGAAAATGAATAAAACTTATTAACTTTTGAATCACCCGACCGATCTCGATCAAACTGTTAACATAGATAAAGTTCGGACCTAGGAAGTTTTCATCATTTTACTTTAACGGCATGTAGGGGAGGGTAAGGGGGAACATATATATATAAGTGATTGTCTTTGTGACTTCATCACGCTTAAACCACCGAACCGATCTTAAATTATAAACATAGGTGACGTTCGAGCCTGGAATTTTTATTTATTTATTTATTTTTTTTTTTTTTAATATTTTCACTTTGACGGCAGAACCTAGAAGAGGGGAAGTGGAAGGGGAGATTAATATATAAAAATAAATAGAACTTAACTCTTGAACCACCCAACCAATCTCAATCAAAATACATGACATTCGAGCCGGGGATAATTTTTATTATGCCGTGCCCCGCAACATGGGGAGGGGAGAGGGATATATAATAATCACCGAAAATGACTAATACCAAGAGTGCTTTAGTAAAAGTAAAAAGGAACATAATGCATTTTTCCTTAATTTAACCCAACGACATTGGGCTGCGTCTTATATTCGAGGACGTCTTAAATTCTAGTAATTATCAAGAAATTCTTAATTAAAGATATTATTAACGTGTTATTAAAACTACTTTGCTAGCCAGACAACAATAGTGTCCTGCTCTTGCGCAGGACGTGCGGATCTGCTAGTCTTATTTATTTACAAAATTAATAAGAAAAACTTTTAAGCTTAGGTAGTCCTTCCGTGATTGTAGAATGTGTATTTCCATAATAATTCTTATTTTAGAACAAAATATACTCCTATATATCGGATTTTGTATACCGATCACTCTACTGAAATATATTAAGTAAAACGTGTTTTAATACAAACTGTCACCTTAGACATCGATGTAATTCTATATACAATATTAGAGAATACAATTTCAAACAAACACCGTGTGCGTGGGTTTTCTCGGGGTTCTTCCGTTTCCTCCCACTTTCTTCATTCCACCATTTCATTCATTACTCATCATCACCGTCTCCTTTAGCCTAACCGGCATAATCGTGGGACGTAAAACTCCAAGATTTCATTTCATTTTCAATACAATTTCAAATTTACCAAAATTAAAAGTAAATGCTGGGAAAACTTAGACAAATACCGTATTTCTTCTATTCTCTACTAACAGCGCACTGGCTCGGTACTGTCTCATTCTTTGATATTTTCTTACCGAACATATTGACCGTATAGGTTAAAGACAAGAAACATTTTGCGTTTCACCCTCTCTACTCACCAGAGTATATGACCCGACTTCAAAGCTCATAATGAGAGTGCTATTATTTAATCTCTTTCACCCCTCAAAAAAATTTTACTAACATTTCGTTTGAGAGAAACGAATGATTTTCTGGATACCTCTGATTATAAGATAAAATCATGATGATATCTATAGGCAGGCCTGTATCCACAGGAGGTCTAGGGGGTCCGGCCCCCCTAAACTTTTCCTTCCCCCCTAAAATTTTCACGATAGGCTTGCAAATATACTACAATATGATGAACTATTATATGGTTGGATCGGGCCCCCTAACTTCTACTGCCCCCCCTACAATTTTGGGCTGGCTACCGGTCTTTATTTAGGCCAAGCTCGTTAAAGGAGTCAATTTGTTAAGATCTCCATGGCTAATGGTGATTTTACGGTAGCAATTTGTATCACTTTTTTCTATTGAATTAGTGTATAATTCTAGAATGCTAGAATCTATAGATCGCACTGTTAGATGGCAGCAACGGTTGACATCTACCGGACGAAATTGAAATTTCTACGCGTAATCGTGTAATCCGATCCTCTTTACTGTTTCCAATTATTATTATTATTATTATTATTATTATTATTATTATTATTATTATTATTATTATTATTATTATTATTATTATTATTATTATTATTATTATTATTATTGTCTTTTATTCGTAAATCGTTAACATATTCGTGTTTGCGTCCTTTTCTGTGTTCCATGATAAACAAAAATATTAATCCAAAAGAAATAAATTTAAACGCTTTGCAATATCATAGTTCGTAGACTGATTACACATCAATCCACTTACGTGAGCATTTCTTTATAATCTGTAATGCTGCTAACTCATTATGTTTCTACAGAAATTATATCACCGTATCATTAACTAATAATGAAGAGTAGGAAACGAGGGAAAGGTGAATGTTTTAGGTGGCATTGAAAGTGCTTGCTTTGAAGGCCTCGACGCGGGTAGTGAGCTCACTCTGTATATCTTGGTTCCGTTCGGGTGACGGAATTCCTCCTTCCTTGCACCAACAGCCGTTGAAATATAGTAAAGGAAAACAGCAGAGGGGAAGGGGGAAGGAGTAAGAGCTTGGGAAAAACCTTTTACACACACATACACACAATCAACACCTTCAGAAGAAACAAAACACAACGTATTACCCCACTGGAAGTTTACTAAAGTGGTGTGCTAATGTCAATTAGTGGTGAAGCATCCTTTTGGTAGCAGGTGATAATTCCATCATGACGACAACGCTTCGATGTTATCTTCTAATAATCTACATTATTTGCTGTGGGCTGCAGATCACCGTTACACGTGAGTAAACTATTTCGCTTTCTGCTTGGTATTTACTTTTCCTTTCCTCTTAAGCATGCTTTCATTGTATTTAAAACTAAAACAATATGCATATCAGGCAATGGTTTTCATGTCCGTGCTACCTTCTCACGGCGTTACAATCAGCAAAATCATTCACAACGAAGTCACCAGATCTGTCAAATTCCAGAGGAAGTCCATAAGTTTCAGCTGCTTGTTGTACGTATATAGGTATTATTGTTATGTGCGTATTATACCCAAGTATTTATCAATATCGATTAAAGTGTCCTACGGACAAGACGAGACGAGAAATAAGATTTCCTCGTCTTGTAAATTTTGTAGGTCTCGTATCGTCTCGATTCTCAAAGTTTTTTTTCTCTTCTTGTTTCGCAAATTCAAAAGCCTTCCGCATTCCCAGAGGCTTACGAAGAGTCTGATATAACAATATTGGAATTATTACTGGAATATGTTGTATAATGATTTGCGTAAATGTAAACGTTGACAAATGCTATTCACTATGGTTACAGAATCACTTTATCAATTTACAGTTTTATACTATGCATTATGTAATGCCAAAATAGTGTATGAGAAATAAGACTTGGGTAAATTAGTGTTACCCACAAGACTCGAAAAATCTATCGTCTCAATTCTCGTCTCGAAAACGAAACGAGATTTTTCATGTTTCTCGTCTCGCCCCGAATTTTAAAAAGTACTTCTCGTGGGTAACTCTACTACATGTATTATTATAACCAACAAATTTATCTTAAATGGAGTGCGGTGCCTAAATAAAATAACGTAAAATTCTCAAATTGGATCCTAGATAGCGTTATGTAAAGGGTTGTAACTCAAGTTTCTTCCCATTTTGTCAAAAAGTCTTATATAATTTAAATAAATTTGCGGTTATCAATTATTCTCTATTACAGTGTTTCTTTTAAGGCACACTTCCGGAGAACAAAACCTCCTCTCAGAGTTGGCCAACTGTCCTCCCTCGCCCCGCTCTCGGGGCAATGATAAATTGCGATTATATACCACCTCGCTTTGAAAGCATGCTCCTTACCAAATAATATCGACCTGCCGCCTAAAGGACAAAAGTTTCTGGAAGGAAGCCTTCACATATGGTCTATAAGGATCAACTACCAAGGATCTATACATAATTCATCATATTAGCTCAACGCTATTTCCCAGAAATGGCTCCAGCTGACCCGATGTCCGAATAATTATGAGGACCATACGCAGTCATCGGAAAGCTTGGAATTGGGTTCTTGCTCCTTAGATTGAAGACTTTGCCCATTTAAAGTAGTTCATAGTTGCTCATTTTTGGTCCCGTGTAGCGCAGTCGCTAACGCTCTCGCCTTCGGTGCGAACGGTCTCGGGTTCGATTTCCGGTGCCTAAGTCCTAAAGGTAGTTGGAGTATAATAAAAATGTCAACACTTCAAAACTGTTTACAAATTAGCAGTAGAATATCCCCTCGCATATGAGGATGCTGTCGATGTCTAATTACGAAGTGTTTGAAAACTTTTCAGGGTGGGTTGAGCAATCTTGATAAATCATTGCCCAAAATATGCCCCAAGAACCAAATGATTGAGCGATTCCTCGACATGATACCACAACTATACGTTAGAAAGAAATTACATGCGAATTCGTCCAGAATATGCCCAAGTAATTGTAAACTTAACTAAATAATAAAAGAGATCCATACCAAATATTTATCGCTTCTTGTAAAATTTTTAAACATAGTTTTCACACTGCTAAAATTTGCTGAGTCTAATAATTTGATATTGTGTTGTACTCAGTTTTACTGAGAGAAACAAAAGGTTGAATTTTAGTCTAGAAAATCAGAAGATCCAAAATTTAGCAGGATTTTGCATCACACGCAAGATTTTCTGTACCAGGCCATGTAAAAGTTTGTTGCTTAGGTAGGACCATTCCGTACAAGTGCAAAGAGATGGTTTCTTTAGTTACTTTGGTTAACATTATCTGGTTGTGTACGATCTAAATTTTCTTTCTGGCTGGAAATAAACATACGAGGAGCAGCACTTGAAAAAATTTTTACGGTACACACGTACAAATGTAAGGAGTACTATGCAACATCTAGGCTGACTTGGGTCCAACACAGTATGACCTTCTCGTTGATCTAGTGGTTAGCACGTGTGCTTTTGGTGTACGTGGTCACGGGTTGGATTTCAGATCGAAGGGCATAAAAGAAATTTTACATGATTTACTTTTATTAATCATCCATCTCCTTTAGCCTAAAGGACATAACCTCGGGATGTTAAACTAAAAACTCATTTTCAAGCGCAGTACCAAAAAAAAAAAAAAAAAAAAAAAATCTGCACTACAACACAGATTACAGTTCTTCTGGTGTAGCGTGAGAGACTTGGATTCGATTCGTGGTGGGAGATCATGTGGTTCGGATTCCATGTTAAGCTTTAGGTCCACGTCACATATAGCCACGCTGCTGATAGGAACCCTAAACTAAAAATCAAATCAAATTTTCTGTCGTGGCAGGAGCAGCACAGGAAAAAAGTCGCCTATAGCAGAAATTAACGGATTTTCCTTCTAAATGAGTTCAATATTTCTCTCCGTATATGTAGAAATTTGTACTGCAATTATCATATACGAGCTTGTGACTTCTACTAATAATCCATTTGGTAAGTCACTCGTTACAAACTGTTTTCATGCACCACAATCTTCAGCTAACCTCTTCGTCTTCGCTTAGTAGTTTTCTGTTTTAATACTCTTCATCAATTGCAGCCTCTTTCGCCCCTCTATTTCATCGTTTTCTATCAATCGTACCTTCTAGCACGTCTCCCTTTAATTACATACATAAAAAATTCTTTTTCCTTCCCTATTATTTCTAACACTTCCTCGTTTCATCTTCATTCGACTCTGCTAATTTTCTCCATTCTTCTCCATTCATATTTCAAAACCTTCCAGTCTATTTTCATCGATTTCGTGTAATGCTTATGTTTCAGTCTCATGGAGTGCAAGATTCCACACGAAACATTTTGTGAATCTTTTTCTTATCACTTTATTCAAGGACCCGTAAAGTAGACTTTTCTCCTTCCTTTCACCATTCTTATATTTCCTTTTATTTCATGTTAGTACTTTATATCCTTACTAACAATACTACCCAGGTACTGGAAACCAGTCATTTGTTTTACTTTCTTCCCTTCTATGATTGATAGCGATCGCTTCGTTTCTATCCACGAATTACAATTTACAAAATATGCACTGCTACCCTTAATTACATTTCAAAATTTAATTTGACAACACTAAACGTCGAATTGATTGTTATCCACAATGTTTAAGGTTAGTGTAAAGGGACAAGTTTTGCCGATAGATGTCACTATAGTCTTCGTATCTCTCCCATGTATTTTTTACCTTTCACGAAAATTTACAATTTCTTTTACAAATTTCAACGTAGAGACTAAATTTTTAGAGAAGGAACTTCATAACCTATTAAAGGGAACAATCCGTGCCGATTTTTTATTTAGAATTTTCTTCATTGTTGAAACAGTTCCATTGTTAAAGGTTTGGATATCCATTTCAACAATCAAGCCATTTCAACAATGAAGAAAATTCTAAATAAAAATCGGCACGGATTATTGCCTTTGATAGACTATAAAGTTACTTTTCTAAAAATTTGAAGTCTGTAAGTTGAAATTTGTAACAGAAATCGTGAATTTTCGTGAAAGGTAAAAAATACATGGAAGAGACACGAAGATTGTACTGCCATCTATCGACAAATCTTGTCCCTTTAAACCAACCTTAAACAAGGTTTAAGCGTTCAACTGAGCTGAATGATACTTTTATATTTTATTTAAGCCTCTTAGATAGATTTGATATAAATATCCACTGAAGTACTAAGTATCCATTATTAGACTCTTGCCAATCCACAATTACCAACTTCTGTTTTTCTTTACATTACATAATAACAGTAATAATAAGAGCATTCAAAAACAATTCTCCGCTTTCCAGAAGTTACATTGTATATTGTTCTTTTCCTTCAGTTATGACATCATGTTTAATTTTTTTGTTACAAAGGAAAGCAGGAAACACAGACTAATCCAATTAACACATTTCTTAAATTGTTGCGTGGTTCGTATCTCCTGTTATTGTAATACAATATTTCTCTTGTTTCCTTTCAAATTAAATTACGTCTGGAATTTGTTTGAAAATCAATTCTACTGTTGTCAATTCTGTATTACTGGTGATAAAGTAGTCGAGTCATCTCAAACAATTTTCAAATAATCAGAGAAATTTCGATATGCCATGCGTATTATCTTATAGTCTCGAATGTGAATTTATTCAACGTTATTGAAATTAAATGAAATCAATAGTTTTACGTCTCACGATTATGCTCTGTAGCCTAAAGGAGACGAGTAATTAATAAAAGTGGATGATTATGAAAGATTTGGTCGAAAAAGAATGTGAGAGCAAACAAGAGAATCCAGAAAAATACTTACGAATACAATGTTGTCACACACAAACTTACAATGCCTGGGATCAAACCAATGACTTCTAGCACCAGATGTGCGCGCTTTACCTCGAAACCGGAAGTTATATCCTCGACCTGGGACTTATTTTGTATTACTTATATTGCTGTAGATATAGTAGCGTAACTTAATAGTTCAAAATTAAAAACTCTTCTGAGGGTTTATGGATAAGTAATTTGCAACCAGACTGTTATAAAATAATAAACGCAGTTTTCTTTACATTTTTATATATAAGCTATTACTTATCAGTAGGATCTCGAGACATTTAGAGCATGTTGTTATTCTGTCTGTTGGCTTTGAGCACTTCTTGTTCTATTAACCCGTTCGCTGCCACCTTGATTTCACTATCCCAATCCAATGTGCCACCTATACTTTTGCAACATTTAGCCTTTTGCAACAAACTAGCTACATATAACGGAAACCAAGCACACTACAAAAAATGACCAGACCAACACTGTATACCCCGGAGTATAAAAGTCCTACACCTGCGTGTCGCTTTACAGATCATGTCTACAATAAGAACTACCTCTTGCCAAACGACGTCATTGGCACACAGCGATAGGTATGAATGACGCTATGTGGCGTCAAGTGGCAGCTAACGAGTTAAGCAAGACAGAAATCGTCATACTTATTTTGTTTTTATCCATATATTGTAAACATTCTTTAACGAAGATTGATCTTATCAAAACAAAATTGAAGAAAAAAATAACTTTTTATGAGACGAAACATTTTATTTTTACGTTTCACGATTATTCCGGATAGACTAAAGGAAACGGTGATGATGAGAAATGAATGCAATGGTGGAATAAATAAAGTGGGAGGAAACGGGAAAACCTCGAGAAAAGCCATGAAGACGGTGTTTGTCCACCACAAAGACCACTTGGCGCGAGCTGGGATCGAACCAGGGACCCCACGTACCAGATATGAACGCCCTACCACTGAGCCAACATGCCTCCTTTAAGCAATCTAGATACACAGGATATAATAGTGTGATATTATGTATTCTTTATGATATGTGTATTTTACTACACTTTAAAATGTCTGAGATTACAAGAGAGATACGTAGATGTGCAATTAAATTTCATTTGAATCTTCTTGTGAGATAAGAAAATCAATTTCTAAAAGCGGAAAGAAATACAAAACATTTTACACGTTGAAGAGTATGATAAAGTTCAAGTTCGATTCCAATTTGCGACATACTACTCCCGCCAAGTGAACTTTGTGGTGGACAAACACCGTGTGTATGGGTTTCCTCGGGGTTCTCCCGTTTCCTTTCACTTTATTCATTCCACCATTTCATTCATTTCTCATCATCACCGTCTCCTTTAGCCTAGCAGGCATAACCGTGGGACGTAAAACTCAAAAATTTCATTTCATTTTTTTGCATTTAGTAATTACAAACAATCGCCATATACATCGATCTGCCGAGGTTTCTCTGTTTCCTCCCTCTGTATTATGTATTTAAAATATTATAATTTATTTCTCTCGATTCTATTGGCCTACTCGGAATAATGTCAAATTGAATTTTAGTACACAATGTTTCACATTCGATTCCCTACCTAACTTCCATAAACCATTAAAACATAATGACAGGAGTCCAATATAACAGGAAGCAAATAATAATCGAATTGGCAAAGCAAAGGAATAAAAGGAATCTCTAGTTAAAATCTTTATTCATTGTAAGAGAGCCGGGTTCAATTCCCAGTAGAAGTACGTTTATTGAGTTGTAGTATTATGATGCTGACAATGGACATTAAATCAAAATAATTAAATGAAAAATACCAATGAACAAAACGTAAGAAGTAAACAAAAAATCATATACGCAAAATTTGCATATAAAAACGAATAATCTTGAACCAAACTTAACATATGTTACGCTTTAATTGTTAATTTCTATGAAGTTTAACGTCTCTTGCAAATATCAAGGCTACATGAAACCTGTATTCAGAGTTTAAAGTAAGATTCAAACGAAATGCACTTCTGAGTTAGAATGTAGTAAATATAAGTCCGAAAATCTAACCTAGATTTGTGACTGTTGTAAAGAAAAAGATAAACACCGACTACTGTGGTAATACGGAAACAAATACATTTGTTGACTCTGTTAGCGAGTAGATTCTCCTGCTTGTGGTGTAGGATTGTCGTTCTAGTGATGACGGGACCGATACTAGAAATAATAAAGTATTACTAGGAGGCAGCAGTGAAGAATATAAAAATCTTAAAATATCAGGATTAGGAGATAGTGTGGGAGAGTTAATTTTAAGAAAGTTGGAAGCGTTCGATGCTTTAAAGATAACATATTAAGGAAAGTAAGTTAATGATAGAGCATATTTAGAAATTAATAGTATGCGAGCTGAAGTAAAGGCAAAATTAGTGCAAGGTCAAAGTGAATGTAGCGCAAAAATTATGAAAATAAGATCTGATGTAAAAGTTTTGTATACAGAATTTAACTCTCTGATAACAAATAAAAGAAACAAGTCTTGAAAATTAGATTTAGAATTTCGACGTAAAATACAGACAGGAATTCTATTTAGATTAATTTCGATTTTATTCGTATGGTCCAGCGACACAGCTAGGCTAGTTGTCGCCCGGGACAAGAACTCGTCTTAGCGCCCCCTCCCCCTGACCAACCAAATCAAAACTTTCCCGACAACACCTGCTATTGGCATCACACAGTAATTCTCCTATTCCATTTTTTCTTCAAGTGGTAAAACTTGATTTCAAAATTGCAGTATATAATTTAATTTTTAGTACAAGATAAAACACCAAACTAATTAGTATTTGATTTGCCAAATAATTTGATAGTAGCATGCTTGACATATTCTTATAGTCTTATCATAATAACTGCCAATCACAATATTTCTGAAATTATATTGGGATGTGCATATGTGTAGAATGAATCAACAGTCTACTGCTTTAGAACATAATATTTAATTACGACAGTCAAGCTGTCGCCTTGAGTATTATACTCGGACATTTTGCAAATTTCTTAAATCAATGGAAGTTAAATAAAAACAAAAAAACTGGAGCTAAAATTTAACTTTGCGGGCTCTTTTGGCAGCAAAGGCTTTTTTTACAATGTCCTCAAAAGAGAGCTATGAAGCTAACTTATGCTCTATGGATATGATCCTAAGGTTGGTGAATCGTTGTTGTTCTGTTAAGTTTCTGAGGTATATTTTATGATCTTTAGTTTGCTAAAACTCTTTCCTTTACCTTATAAGGAAAATAAAATTTGCCCAGTTTTGCACCCTCACAAAATCCGGCGCCCGGGGCATAAGCCCCCTTTCCTCTCCTTAGTTACATCACTGGTATGATCTTCAATTTGAAATACAGAATAATCAGATGACACATATCAGGCGAAATGAGAATGAAATTAATGTATGCTTCTGAAATTGCAATCAGTTTGTTCTTATTTCGACTTAAAGTACGGTAATCTTATCTAAATTAGATATCGTCAGAATATTATTTGAAAGGCTTGTTTTGTACAGCTGATTTATTGACTTCAATGTAATCCCTCCTGAAAATCAAATAGGAGATTCCCTCACCTGAAGCGAGAATGGTTACTATTCTAGCCACAAGGGTATGATTACTGTTTATGTGAGATAGTGCCAAAAAATATGTTTTTATGAAATGCCAGAAGAGATTCTACCTAATCTTAAAAAAAAAAGAAAAAAGAAAATAAAAGAAAAGAGACATGAAGAAAGATTAACGAATAACAGAAATAACACCATCAGTTTCTGATAGCTCAAGAGAGTTGAAATCAAAGCAAGGTTCTGCTCAGGAAGAAATGTTGGGATCCGGAGTAATCCTCTGTAAATTTTCACTGCATAAAAATGTAATTTTAACATTTTATAGGCTTAAAATCGCTACATTTTAGAGTGTTATTAGCTTATAAATATATATAAAATTAAAAAGTAGGAGACAAAAATAAAGACCAAAATCCTCATTAATTTTAATCGTTTATTTTTTGCCCCGTGGCTAAGACACAATCTAACATTACAAATGGTCAACGGACAACGTTAATCAACGAGAAAACTGATTAATTAAATCTCCTGACAATTAAATCTAGCATTAGGTTTAATCTCCTGATAATTATATATCCAATTGAGTAAAACGACCAAAAAAAAAAAAACCGTAGATGAAGGTTGAGGAAATAATTGTTAAAACGGAAATAACTTTATGAAAATCTTCCCTGTACAGATAATATTAGTTGATCAAACTTAGGATGGAAATTGCAAATCTTGTGTAACAATGACTACAATCTTATCACTGAATTATAATAATTCCTATCAATTTCCATAATTAACATTTGAACTTTAAGCTACTATCACATAACATTTTGAAAATGAATCATAAAAATCATGCTTCAAAGAAAGAATGTTCGTCATAAGTATATCAGGATATTACGAATAATAACAGGAAAAGATAGCTACTTTAAGCTCCGGAAATGATCTGAAGAAAGTGAAGCGGAAATAGTTGTCACAAAGCATACGTTAAACAAACAAGAACTATCAGAAATCATTTACAAAGTTTCATAAAAAGAAATAAAAGAAAATGTGAGTAAAACATTTTCGGCATTTCAAAAATCCATGGCAAATTCTTGTTTGGTTGCAGAAAGGCGGAACTATGGACTACGGATAAAACATATACTTGCATGTGATACTATAAGTAAAAATGCAATAAAATAGTATATACTTAATGTTGAGATAACGTTTTCTTCTAAACACACACACACATACATATATATATATATATATATATATATATATATATATATATATATAGTGTTTAGAAGAAAACGTTATCTCAACATTAAGTACTTCACGCTTAATATGTAAATGTAAGATAACCTTTTAAGATAATCCATAAACGTGTTTTAGATTCATAATTCTGCTGCAAGCCATTTTAAACCATCAGAATATAAAGCTTTGGTGTTTTCGAAGTGGCCAGGGCTGTGACATTAAATGAGTTTCCTTGTTTAATCGATTATAGTTTTTCAAGATCCCGTTGTAACACAAAAATTAAGATAATGACTTGCAGTAAAACGCAAAACTTTAAGCAAACGTATTTCAACCGGGAGTCAAACCTGGATTTACTGCTCCAAAATTTAAATATTCAGTAGTTCATTCAGTAGAGATCGCTTTGGAAACTCTTCTCATAAGAACTATCTGAAATAAGCTCTCTGATATTACAGTTCACAAAAGACTGTGTTAGGTGATGAATTGTCAGGGCATTGTCTCTCATTTCCAGGCTTTCTAGATTAGGATTCATTGCCGTAAATTTCAAATAGCTATCCAATCGTCTCGTGATGCTAAGTCAACACTAAAAAAAAAAAAATTGTGTGTACTGTCCCGATAAATCGAAGCCCGAACCAGTTGTAATCATTCGACTACATTAGCAGAAAAGTAAGTTAAACCAATCATTGCCTGTTAATCTTACTGAAAACCTCTCAAGTAATAGTTTTAATGGATGGTATGAGGGATAATAAGTCAGCGATTAAGTGTAGACTAGCGTATTCGCAGGGATGTCTATATCCCTAGATCAATGATCCATCACCATAATTCTCTTCACACCTGCTTTTAAACCTACTATGCGATTCTGAATCCAAGAACTCTTCCTATTTCTGAATATAACCTTGATGTAACTGTATTATTATTATTTTTTTTAGCAATGTATACAAAATTATTTCATGTTTTAATGTTTCAACTATGAGGCTAATATTATAGATCAGTGTTATATCTAATTACGATAATGCAAGTTACCATGTTGCATCGGCTCTAGGCTATATGGTTCAAGGAGAATAAAGTTTGTCGATTGATTTTGCCTGCTCACTACAGATACGGACGCTTTTAATGCTATAAGTGATTATAGACAAAGTTGGCCTCTTGTTTTCTTAAGCAGGCGAGGTACGTAAATTGGTTTAAACTTGCAGTATGGCAGTAATTATAACTACCAGAGATGGATTTTTAGTAATAGAGGCTAACTCAATCTTGTGGGGATTCAGGCTTGCTGTTTTCAGCTAGGCTTGCTCTAGTTCGATCTCGTGCCTGTTTACCTCGTTTGACTCGCGTTCGAGAATGGTTTAGCCACAATGGAGTTTGTGACCGCGTTCACTAACCTCATAAGGTTCTCGCGCTCACTCGGACTTAGGCTCTGGCTCGCTATCAATTTACAGCGCTCGTACTCACATTCGCTCATGGTCAATTATTGTGACCGAGTCCAGTTGAGTTCAAGAGCCAGGTCTAGAAGTTTTAATCGACCATATCCTATGTAGATTGCCTAGCTACATAGGATCTGGTCGATCTTTTTTAAGCAGTTCTCTTTCTATTGATAAAGTTTTCTCGGTTAAAATGGCATTCTGTCTGTATATGGACTTTTGATAATAAATAAATTTAAAAATCAATCTAAAAGAAAACACACAGTGTATTCAATAAGTTCAGAGAATATCTCGAAATAATATACTGTCCTGCAGAGATGACGCGGATTAATAAAAAGTTGACCCAAGACCCACTGACCCACGACCTAACGTGATCCATTTTGACCCACTCTGACCCACTCCGACCCACCACCCACCATGACCCACCACATTCCAAAACACATTTTTATCTACTCTGATTCATGACCCACGCCCTCCTCTCCACTGACTAAAATTTACACTTGTAATAAAACAAGTCTGTGAAATTATTACTAATTAGATTTTGAATTTCTACGGTTAATCGTTCAAACACCGCTCTATTACAATACCAATGGACCTAACCTTTACGATATAAAATGGTATATAGTGTTTGTCATACGATGAATTTCAATTTAGTTATCATATATAATTATTTCTTTGTCGAATTACAGATACTTTTCAGTGGAAAATAGTAAGGTAACCAAGAAAGTTCTGTCGCTTTTTCACCCACCACCTTCGAACATCGATATGTCGCCTAAAACGTACCTGGAAGATAAAAAAAAAAAGTGCCCATAAGCATCGACAACCTGCTGCCAACTTTCTGGAAGGCCATGGATTCCATCGCGGTGGAACTTGGTGGGTCGTGATGCGAAAAAAGTATCAAGTGCATTTTGTACCTCTACTAGGTATTTGAACTTGCATCCTTCCATTGTCCAAGGGATTGAAGAGATGATAATCGAACAGTGCAATGTCCGGGGAGTATGACGAATGCAATAGTGTTTCCCATCTAAGGCGTAGAATGATGTCCCGGGTCATCCTAGCCACGTGGGACTTAGCATTGTCCTGTAACAGGAGGACCCCTTTACGATTCAGAAGTGCTGGCTCCAGAGTTTTGAGTTTTTCTTGAACACAGCTCAACTGCTGACAGTACACAGTTGCATTGACGCTCTGACCAGTTGGTAGCAGTTCTTCATGCACGATGCTGCGAACAGTCCACCAAATACACAGGAGGGCCTTCTTCTGGTACAGTACTGGTTTCGGCTATTTTGGAAGCGCTTCATGGGATCGACAAGATCCACGTTTCATCACATGTCAACACCCTGTCCAGAAATGGATCCCTCTTCGAACGAGACAGCAAAGAAACACAGGTGTCTGCTCGCGTTGCCTTCTGACCCGTAGTCAAATCATGTGGGACCCATCGACCCAACTTGTAGTGCTTCCCAAGTTGATGGAGATGCTGCCGAATGGTTTCTCCACTCATACTGAGTTTTAGTCCCAGTTCCTTACATCTCTGGCCACTTTTCGTCTCAATGGCTACCTGAAGATCTTCATTTTGTACAATGTGTTGGTCTTCTGGCACGTGGTGCGTCTTCGAGTGTTTCATCACCGTCCTTAAACTTTTTAACCACCGCATCCTGTCCGAGTAGTCACGACACCCTTACCAAAGGCCTGGCATATCTTCCGCCCCACTTCAGCGGCGTTTGACCCCAGTTTGAACTCGTACAGCATACATGTCATTATGACGCTCTGTGGAGGTCCCATGTTCAATCTGTCCTTACGTAAGTTCACTGTGTAACTGAACTTCCACAACCAGGTAGTATGTTGGATATACCCACACCAACAATTGACCTTCGTCTTATTTCTAATCGCATTCAACTCACAGTGAGAGCTAATTGAATACAGACCTCCACAAAAAGCGACAGAACTTTGTTGGTTACCTTTATAGGATAAGATTTGAAAATCTCAAATCAAGGTAAAGTAGTCCAACGTAAAGAAAAAAAAAACTGTAAAATTTTCCATATAATTAGGCATAACCTACAAACTTAAAATTTCCATATAATTAAGTTTGCTGTACAAATTTTATGTCTATTTTTCTCACAATTTCATCGTTTGATTTCCTTGTCTTCTGAAGGCTCCATACAATAAACACAGGCTTCAGCAATTATTATAATAGAAAGCAATGGATATAAAATGCGATGCACTGTAGTTTCTGTTTTTCAATTAATAATTGTTCCTCAATTTATTTCTCATTTAATGTTGATCGTTTTCGGTTACTTTACATATCAATCCACAACCAATTTCGCATATATAGAAAGTGCCCCTCCATTAAAAAAGATTTTTAAAAAATGCTAGAACCTTTTTTATTATTTTAAATAAAAAGTCAATATACCGGTACTGAATTTCAGCTTCTTAAGTTGAACATCTCCTGAGGTACTAAATTTTTCCCAAAAATTCGGATCCCCACTCCCTCGTTAGGATATGTTTTACTGTATTATAATGCAAGTGATATAATAGCATCTTAGTTGAGATTGGGGCCTAACTATATACCAAAAGTCATTTCATTTGACTTTGCCATTTGGCCGTGATGATCACGCACACATCATTACATTAATTTTTTAAATATAATAATTCATATATTACAGGTGATTCAGAAATATATTTTTTTCCACTAGTCAGCTCCCGTAAAAACGTACAGACCATGTCTCGAAAACCAAGTAGTAAGTCCTATTGCTACTATTACAATTACAAATATAAATATCCAAAAGTGCCTGAAGTTCTTTTTTCACTTACAAGGGAAGCTATCCAACTCCTCGACGATTATCGCATTGGAACGTGCACAAGTGGAAGAACATGTTGAAAGATGAAAACATGCTTACTTCGAAGATTCGCAACGTCATCGAACAGAAAATATACTGATTTCCCCCATAGCCCCTGCAAGTTATGTACTCTGGTCATACTTGTCTTGGATGGAATATGAACCTGATACACTTGAACTTATTTTCGCACGAAGATAAATGTTGCAAACTCAAGATGATAACAGTCGGTGGTGATTGTGATCTCTGGTAGGTCATTGATGCGAATCGATGTCAAATGGAACACGATACGTGATCGTAAGTTTCAAACGAACACATTTATCCGGTGGAAAAAACAGACACGCTGAAACTCCAACGCAAAATTGGCTTTCTATTATTATTATTAGTAGTAGTAGTAAGTTAGATTCTGCACACGCATCCTTAGTATAACGACATCATACATTTTACATGATGCAAATTACATGCATTTCTATTCTTTTGATAATACAAATGCTAGTATAGTCCAGTATAGTAACAGTAGAAATATTATTTGCATAGGGAGAATAAGGTTAATGGAAAATGTTTGAAAGACGTAAAATTTTTATGTTGTAGGATACTTAATGGTAAAAGTTCGATTTCAATTTACCTTCATAAACTTTTCTAATAATTGCTTCTCAATAACTTTTGACAATGTCAAGGCCAAATCATTTCATGTTGAAGTTACCTAAATTCATACAGATAGCTAAATAAAATATTCAGTCCATTTTCACCTCGAAATTTATATTTTTCTAAACTCCTAAAATGTGCACTTCAAACCGGGAAATTCTTTCCATTCCGTGAGAACAATTATCTCAAAAGTCACCTACAAATGTCTTTCCAAGTCTCCAAACTTGGCCAAATCGATTTTTTGCATGGGATCACATTTCATATTGTGTATATAAACATATTGTATATAATTTCGAGAAAATACAAGTTTAGCACTTCAAAAGAAATATGTGAGAGAATATAAGTTAAGCACTTCACAAGAAATATGTGGTAGAGACGGACAGATCTTTAAAACCTTCCACTCATTCACTGGAGTGAAATTTCATAAAATTCTCTTACCCATACAGGGTAGTCCTCAAAAGTATGAAAACACCTAAATAAAAGGCGAGATTTTAAAAGAATTGCGAAAGTAACACTGAAAGCTAGCAATACAGGTGAGGGAAAACTTTTAAAATATGTGATGTTGATGGACGCCATGTTAAAGTCCGCCATTTTGAATTCACTTTGGTTTTCTTAAATGGAAACCAGTGTTGTGATACCTTTTTCTCATCTGTAATTTTCTCAGAAATTTAATACTGTATTTGTTTTTACTTTATCACTTACTATAACGAAGTCACGATTGTTTTATGATTTTCACAACGTCAGCCACATACCACACATTTCTCCCGATTAAAGGATGTATTCGATGGCAGATCTCAAGATAGCGTCCATCGACATCACCTTGCCCAAAAAAGAAAAAAAGAAAAGAAAAACCTTCACAGTAAAGAATGAGTGAAAATCTGGGGAAGAGTGAAACATATTTAACCTGCTTTCCGTTGTCTTAGATGTTCAATTTCTCTAATTTCCACCTTACCAGTAGTTTTAAGCATAGGGTTCAGTAACATTGTTTGCGCAAGGTTTTATTTCCCTATGCCGCATGATTTTGGAGATCTAGTGTATAGTAAGCAAACAATCAAATTCCTTTCCTGCCTTGGGTGTTTCATATCGAAAAATTCCGTCTTAACCACAGTGTTTCACCCTTAAGGGGTTGAATTTCGCTAAACCTCCGTCTTAACCAAGCATTCACGAAGAACATTTGCACAAGATTTCAAGTTTTACTCCCAGAAGTTTCGTTTAGCTAGTGACCGATAAAAGAAAAACAGTTCCACTCTTTTACTCCGCGTTATTTTCATTTCATTCACAGTCTACAGTTCATAAAATTCTCAACTTTTTGTGGAAAATCGTTCCCAAAATTTTTCATACTCAGAATGGATTATCCAAAATCACCCCTAAATGTCTTTTTTTTTTTTTCAAATCGCTTTTTTGTAACATACAATCATATTATCTATATCAAAAAGTACTTGTAGACAAGTTTCGTTGTATGATCACTGTTTCAAAGATAATATCAACAATAATGAAAAATGTTTTAATTCCATTACTCTTCCTTCGGAGTGGAAATTATCAAACTCTGCTTTACCCATCGTCTAGGCCAGTTGTTTCCAACTGATCGATGTATGACAAAAGGAGCATATCTTTTTAGATCTGAGAAACGCTTCTGAGAAGTACGGAGGGGATGGAATAAACAATTGTAGGCAGTGTACGTACTCATGGATCCACAAGCTATATATCTTCAAGATCATCTAGTACGTTATTGATTTTCTTGTTTATCTCTCACAACCGCCTTTATCAACGCCAAATTTTCTATAACCCCCATGTACTCTTTATGTGGCTTACTCAGAATGGGAGTGACAAACTGTGACGATACAGAGCATCCAATCAAAACTTCCTTGTTTGGGGTATAAGGAGAATATTAGTACAAAATTTTAAATTCATAGACCAATGGGTTCGAAGTCTTGATAGATTTAACTTTACAAAACACCGTCCTGACTGTAGTTTAAATACAAAATTCCAAGTTCTTATATCTAAAAGATTCGGAGGTCTGGTAGTCAAGAGAAAAGTTCAATTTCACCTCTTCGTATATCTTTTTTCTTATTCATACCCCAGGGCTTAAGGAAAATGTTTGCACAGAATTTCTAGTTTCTACGACCAAAACGTTTGGAGGTTGGTGAAAGGGGAGAAAAACTCATCGGATTGAAATTTATTAAGCCGCTTTTCTTCTACACAGCCTATGAGTCAAGGAGAACATCTGGATTGAACATTAGATTTCTGTGCCTAAAGTTTTGGAATTCTGGTGAACGGTGAAAAATAGTTGAAACTCTCTTTCCCTCCTCAGGGTCAAATTTCGCAAAACCTCTTCTTATTCACAGTCTAGGCATTATATAGAAAGCGTATGTGCAAAATTCCATGCTTTTTCGCTCAACACAAATCTCTTAGACCCAAAAAAAAATAAAAAAAAAAAAACCTTCCTCTTGTTTAAGTGATGAATATTGAAATATTTTGCCTTATCTACAGCCCTGGGAACAAGAAAATATTTATAAAAAATTTCAAGGCCATACGCCTAAAAGTTTCAGGTGTACGATGAACAGCAAGAAAAGGTTGCAGCTTCCCCCGCCCCTCATAGAGACCATATTTCACAAAATCCTATCTCACCTACAGTGTGGGACTGATGGAAAACAAGCTGCTATATCTAATGATTTTGGTAGTCTGTCGATGGGTGAATCACTGGTTACTAAGTGCATGTACTGTTACATTTACTTATAATACAATGTGTCATTGAAGTGTGGTCATACCCAGTCATCGTCCACAAATTTACCGCATGACAAGTGCTTTGCTTTCGATATTCTTTATTACGGTATTTATTTTGTGAAACATGTTGCTTTATTGAATACTTAGAAACTAATAAAATTCTCGTTTCCAAGGTTCTGGAAAACAACTACATAAAAAGTCACAGCAATCAAGCTAACGTTTCAATGACAAGAAATAAAAAGTTTTTTTTTTTTCGCATGATGGCATGTTATATATTATGATTGGACTATTTCTTCATTCAGTTACAATATTCTTTATATCTAAGGTGTAAGAGTTCTGTTAAGAAAAAAAAAGAAAGAAAGAAAGAAAAGAAAAGAAAAGAAAACATAACGGTATCTTCAGTTCAGACCATTTTCAAACATCTGTTGCCATTAATTCGTGACAAACTTCCTTTCAAATATATTATGATGATAAAAAATTAAGACGGAAATACACGGTCATCGCTCTCCTTCTTTAATATATGACTAGACAAATTTATATGTCATGTCTTTTTCTGTGCTTTTACCTTTAGTAAATTTCATTCTGAAGAATGGGAGAACAAGAAAAGAAGGTATCATGCAGGTTGGTAGGGAATCCACCGTGAAATGTTGATGGTATGTATGATAGCACCTGTCAAGTGAAACTAGCAAAATGAATACCATTGACCTCATATTCAATGCTTTAAAAGTTTCAGCATCGAGAACCCAGTGTAAAAAGCTTCATCATTCAATCTATGTAAATCTATTGAGTCACTCTTCCTTCAATGGATACACTACTTTTCTCCATTAGTATGTTGGTTTCATTAAAATCAAGGAACTGACATTAATGAAATAGTTTCAAAAGCACGTGAGAATGTATTAAAACACATTTACAAATTTGACATATCCCAAATTATTCTTTTGACTATGGGTTTCTTAGTGCACTATTTTATGGAGCAAGTTAAAATTTGTATGCACTTTTTAATTTTAAATCCATGACTGCTTCGGCTTATTACTAGATTAGCATATCGGCGTTGATATTGCAGAAGGTTACATGTCAAATTTCCAGGAGAACAAACAAAAATTCGCTTTAAATAAATTTAAAGTCCCTTGACGTTGGCAGTATTGCCAGTGTGGAAAACACTCTTGCTTGCTATTGATGCGACGTCTTTCAGGACGCTATTGCCGACCATTTTGATTACAAAATTATGAAAAATGTAACTTCTTCCTTTTTTTTTTTTTTGTTTTTTACATACGACATATTGCAGTATTAACAACGATATTTCGCTTACACTCGTTATAGTGTCTTACATTCTTTAATCTTATTTTATAAATGGAAAGGAGTAACCTAGATCAACCAAATTTTGTTCAAGATAGATTTTCACTGGATCTAATTGCCTACATGGTCCTTTTCTGAATTTCAGCGCGGAGAGAAACTACGGACGGTCAAAATGTATGCATAATGGTAGAAATGGATAGTAACACTCCTGACGTCGTTCAAGCCCAACTTTAGCCCCCATCGTCATAAGGGTTTGAGAGAGGCATGAAAATTAAGATGTCCAAAATGATCGATATTAGTGTCGAATCCGTAGTTTCCGGGATCGCTATACTGATGGGTGACAGTCCCGATAATATTTAAGCCCAAGCTTAGGGAAGAAGGGACATGGTAACGAGTCCAGGAAATGACAGGGTCAATGCCGAGATCTTGGTTTTCTTATTTATTTATTTCTTTCATATTAAGAAGGTCAAGGCCGAAAGCGCTGCTATTCGTTATTAATTTATTTATTATACTCATATTGACAGAGGCAACGACGAAAGCGTTGCTCTTCCTCTTGAAATATGATATACTGCATAAACCGTTTCCTCCCTTCTGGGAAGAACAGGTATTTTAGCTAGTTTTTTTTTTAACTTTTCATAAATTAAAATTAGGGTAATATTACAAAGTAGTTCATGATGCGCATCTTCTTTTGGTGATGTTTGTACTGTGAATCTCTTTCCTCAAAAAAAAAAAAAAAAAAAAAAAAGTACTTAATGAAATTAAATGTTCAAATGCACTCCTTTAAAGACAATAAAGAAGATGGTGTATGGATAGCTACATACCGTTTTGTTACAGACAATCAACAATCTTACGTTACTGTGCGGGTTGCATGGAAGCTAGGAAATGTTATAGATTTTAAACGGGATATGAATGGCCACTGTTGAAATCACTGTTACGCATGAAGACATTAACAGATTGACTACATTAACGACCTTGGTCGAGTTAACCGTGTAGGTGTATTGAGATAGCAGTATTTAAAAATTCGCTTTCATTCATGAGTTACCGTGTGGAGTAACGTATGGACGGACGGGCGGACGTACTAACAGGTCAGATTGCGTGATCCTAGTAAGTGGCACAGATTAAAAATAATTGTTTGCTCTACTGCAATTGAACTCATGAATTAAAATCAACCTTTGTAATACCTTTTTCTTAAAAAAAAAAAAAAAATCGACCTTTGTGATTTCTTTAACCTTTCATCACTCGTGGCTTGTTTCGTAACGTGCATGTTTGCTTTATAAAACAGACGTATTTTCAGGCCTTCTAACGTTTACTTTTCTGTTATACAGATATATAATTTTTCCTTTAATCTACAAGCAATATTATAATATTTACATTGTAATTGAATGAATACAGAACAGTGACTGTAATAAATACCACGCTTACACGATAGCTCATAAAGATAATTCATCTGTGTCACTGTCTTTTTCAACTGCAACTGATGAAGAACAAAAGTAATATTTTATTTAAGAAAATAGTTGAAAATAAAATATGTGCTTTTGGGAGAAAGGGGAACAATTCCAGAAGCTCAATTTTCAAATAAAGATGATCAAATATTTTTACTCAATTTGTTAACGGCTTTTGCTGACAATAAAATGTTATTCTTCAATATTTACAGCTCAAATATTAAGGAACAATACTCTATTGTCAGCACAATCCACTAACAAAATGGATAAAGTCTTCAAACATCCTTGTTTCAGAACTGATCTCTTTGGATGTGGTTCCCTCTCCCTAAAAGCCACAGAAATAATATCTTAGTCAAAAGTTTTGTTGTACTGGATACTATAGGACCGAATCATCGAGCGTTTGGTTTCGGAGTAGTGGAAATTATTTCGGTGGCGGATCTACGGATCTTTGCAACCCCAATGGCACTCTTTTTTCTTCTAACTAGGGATGATACCATAGCAGCATTACAACCCACCGCCCCCCTCCCCAGAAGTCCATCCTGGATCCGCCCCTGCTCTTACCTATATCGTTATAGTATGTTTGCCTCTTAATCGTGTTTCTACTGGTTTTCCGCCATTTTTGAAACATAGTCCCCGCTATTGACAGATGAGCTCTAGTGCAGTGTTGAAGTGACAGAATAATACGGTGTTGTTTCTCGCTGTTGACATATTTCTTCAGAAAAATTATGTAAAACAATTGAGAACACATCGCGAGGCTTGCATGTTGAAATTTTATGAATACCTGGATTTGTTTAAGTATTTCTTTCTACTGTGTTTGTGTGTAGCTTCTGTTAATAAGCGTTTATAATTAGATGCCCAACATATTTGGCAACCACGCAGAAAACAACACCGAAGAATCTGCACTTGTGTTAATTTAACACACAGGCTGTATGTCATTTCAACTACCGGCATTTGACACACAACTCCAAATGGAGAGTGAGTTGTACTAACCACCTGTTTGTGTTATATTTTAACACAATTGTGTTAACACGTAGGCATGTCGTTGAAATAACACAACGATTTTTTACAGTGCAGAATGCGATCTCTTAAAACAAGATATGTGGACAAGATTGTTTCAACAAAACTGTACAAAACTTCAAATTCTTCCGCTCAAGGGCTCCGGAAGTACGCTTATAAGTGAGCCAGGGAGTGAATATTTGAGTAAGACATAGAACGTTCAGTGCACAAGGGCATCAAGCTCGCTTTTGTTCATTTTGGACAATTTCATCTTTAAGATTTTTATCTGAAGCTTCTTTAGAACTAGGAAAGATTCATATCCAGAAATTATAAATAACTAATGCAAATAATAATAATAATAATAATAATAATAATAATAATAATAATAATAATAATAATAATAATAATAATAATAAATAATGAAAAAAACAGATAACCATTTCATGTACTTAAGGTACTGTCAAACTCCATATCCTTTTCTCTCACGACCTCGATAATTGGACTAGATTCCCTTCTGCTCTGAACGTCCTATGTACACTCATGTCCAAAATTATTGTCGTATGTCTATAAATATGTTGTTGTAGGAATATAATTTGATAAGGAATTCGCCCGGTATTTCTTATAATGTTAGTATGTGTATAATCAGCAAAGACATGTATGTGGCAAATTTCATGTCAAAAGAGCTGTAAATAAGAACAATAAAACAAACAAAAAAACTTTCTAATTCATTTAGCAACATTTTGTTTTATTAATTCTAATTTTCGTATTTATATTTTTCCCTATGAAATTTACCACGATTTCCCTATGAAATTTATTTCCCGATTATACACATAGTATCAGTATTCAAAGTACCTGCAAAATCATTATCAAATTATATTCTTACAAGAAGAGTTATAGATATGCGACAAACGTTTTGGACATGAGTGTACTTAAATGAAAGTTCTTTAAGCGACCACTTCTTTATGGCGACCCTCCCTCATCACAACCTAATTTTACTGAAATGGAATAATAGTTTCGTATGAGCAATGTATTAGAACTTCCCATAGCCCTAATACTAACCACCCCTTCCTTGTGGCCAGCGACCATCACCAATTTTTATTACAAAATATTATTTTAACCTTCTTTAATGTGAATACCTTATTGTAAACATGCGTTTGGTAATGGGATGTATTTATTGTGCTAAGAAGCAGTAACCAAATTATGTTAATGACCTAAGCTGATGGAGCAGGTAAAATGTACGCCTTGGGACTAGTGTACATTAATATTTAGTGTCTCATCGAGTTTGAAAAAAGAGATATATGCATTTATGTAAGTGTGAAGTTTCTGATGGGATGCTACTAAGAGACAGTCATAAGGCTACTTTTGATAGGAAAGTTCATTTGTGGCCAAATGAATGCATCAGCGAAGAAAGAAAAAAATCTACGAATTCTTAGAGACTGGTTGATACAGGTAGTCCAATTTAGTTCCCGCAAAATTTTGCTGACTACAAAGCAATACAAAAGCTGAAACGCGCAATTGTAAGTGCTATACTGATTATTGTTGCAAACTAAAACACACATTTTGCGTTAGTTTGACGCAAACCCGTACGGAATTAGACTCACAGCGAGGAATGTACGCAGATGGTGAGTAATGGAGATTTTTAATACAATTTGTGCTCATATCGAATTTGGACCCCCTCCCGAAATAAATTCTTATGTACGAACGTGTCCACAATCCTACACGGAGAGGAAAATCGAGCACATATGGAAGGAAATTTCGTAGATTCCGGAGGCGGCTTTCCTCGTGCTGCTCCTGCAACGGCAAGAGAACTGCGTTCTGCAGATTTTCTGTACTGCATTCAAAAATGAAAATTACATGAAATTTTTAATTTAACGTCCAACGGTTGGGCCCTTTATACTAAAAGAGATGGATGATTAATAAAAGTGAATCATATGAAATTAATTGATTGTGCTGTTCCGCCGGGAGTCGAGTCACGAGCACGAGCACTAAAGGCGTATGTGACAGTCACTAGACCAGCAGGGAGGTTGCACTGCGTAGGAGCGAGGTCAGCCTAGATGTTGCATAGTACTTTATATATTTGTAACGTATGTTCTGTAAAATTTTCTGAGTCACTCAATTCTTTTCCTCCTATGTTTATTTCCAGCCAGAGAAAAAATCTAGATCGCACACAATAATGGGATTGTGTAATGTCCGTACAGAACCAGATGTTTATCAAAGTGCATAACCATGATTATCTGTATCCTGCGCATGGCGAGGGAGAACACGCATGATTTTCGTCTATTTGCGGATATACATGTTGGCCCTGGCTAAGCATCAAACCTGCTCATAACCTTATACAGACAATCTTGTGTGTGATATAGAATCCTGCTAAATTTCAGCTCTCCGGATTTTCTAAACTAAAAAATTAGCTTTTCTTCTCAGTGTAGTTGATCAGATGGATTTATTTGTCTTACTACTTTCTTTTTAGTGATATTCTAGTTGTAAAAGATGTATTCATGATTCATACTTGTATTCATGATGAATAGGATAGTAAAATGTGCAATGAAGAAATTTAAGTAAAATGTAAGTGTACGAAACAGAAACACGATAATCTTCAATCTGCACAGTAGTCTCCTTTATTTTCCATTTGAAATTCCTTGTTAAGGTAGTACCTCCTTATAAGATTACCCCTCCAGACAACTGATTTTAGTTGAAGAGATCGATTTAAGGTGGTTCCACTGTATTACATAAATTATATGGAACGTAGGAACGTAGTACCATTATTTGCTGATAGTATCTGTTGAATTCACAACAGAGAAAAAAAGAACTGGTCATTAGATTTCAAAATAATCAGAATCGTGAGGTTCTCCTTCATCTGATTGCTTCAAAAAATAGGTTTGATTGCAAAAAAAAAAAAAAAAAAAAAAAAAAAAAAGACTCAAGACGTCTTACAATTAATAAGGAAGATTTAAATTATTACGTGTAGGGATGCGCACGAGACAAGATTTTCGGCTGTCGCTCCTCGCAAATGTTCTATAAAAGTGATGTCTCGGCTCGAAAAATGTATATTTCTCTATTGGAAGGACTATCTCTCGACTCGAATTCTGTCAGGAAAATTATGTCTCATTTCATATCGTACGCACATTTAATTACATCATATAGCCAGCGAACATTAATTTTATCCAAATTTAACATAATGGGCATTGTACATAATTAACTTGAAAGTTCATAATTTAACTTCAAAAGTGATTTTTTTCTGATTCCAACAAAATAAAGAATATCAGTGAAATAATGATGTAATTGGGTTTGTCTTTTTAAACGTCGGTTTTCCCTTCTGACTAAGGTTAACTTGCGTCAACCACAAACCTCAGGAAATAGATTAAAACATGTGTTTCCAAGTTCCCTTCCTGTGTTTCAATGTCATTACATGTGTAGCTGCACATTAATCTTCATAACTTGGAACATTATGGAAACATCATGGAATCACTATTATCGTGCTTTGCAGTATGTAAAGGAACAGAAATTTCACAAAATTGCGAAAGATCAATGTCTGACCACGGTAAACTCATGTTTTGTTAAGCAGGGTAATTCATTGATATGCATTTTGTACACAATTTACATGAAAAAGAAATAAATATGTTTTCCATTATTAAAAAAAAAAAACATTTTGTAGGTCCATAAGATTATTAGTAACATTACCTTAGTAATTGTAGATTTTCTATAAAATAAATATCATTTATTTGCTATGTCTTACTTCATTGAGGAATACGTAATTTTATATTTATATTCCTACGACCCCTATTCTCATTATTTTTTGTAATTAACCTTATAATAATATCAATCTAACTACGTATGGATATTTTAAACCTGTATGATTGATTGGTTGTAGTTTTATTATGGAACAGAACGGAAACACACACGCCCTAATGTTTACGTTTTTTTTATCGATATTAACGATATCTTGTTGCTTAAGCTGTTTTTTAAATACATCTTTAGTATTTGGCAACTGGGCGGACTGACCTCCTCCCTCCTATGAGACTAAAGTGAGGACCCATAGTATTAATATGTTAAAAATGTAATTTACATTATTTGTATACTTATCGAATAATAGTTTATCTTAGAGTGACCAAATTTAGAAAATAAGAAACGAGACACTCGACAAACTGGCATAATTTAATAATCCACCTAGGCAGGTTCATAATTATGTCGGTATTTATGCCAGTGAAGAAGAAGTAAGCATCAATTATCTACCCAACGGAACGATAAGTTATTGAAAATAAAAACAAGGAGATGCTACGGAGCAGTGTTCCTTCCAGAAAAATGTTCCGAGGGAGCACATTTAGTATTGGGAGGGGCATATATTATTTTCACATGATAGTATTGTATTGTTATTATACTATAGACATATTATTTTGGTCTCCTCCGGGGATGAAGCAGTGCCCTCCCAAAAACAAGTCTGGAAGAAACAATACTACGGAGTCATCTGTTCGAAAAGTATGAAACTATTTTACAAAATTACGCAGTTTCCAAACGAATTATGGAATTTAAGAACACGTAAAAATTACACTACATATTCACGAGCCAGAAAACGGGACGCTGCTTCTTTTATTTAAAGGACATTTTTCGTACCTTTGCATTTTTCTCGGAATACCGGATAACTCTTCTAAAAAAAGAAAACAAGACAATCCGTTAAAAATGAAACGTCTGGTCATCCTAATTTATCTTTTAACCTAAAAATAATATCGCATACATCCTAACTATATATATATACACTAGCAAGAGATTAATTATACATTTACTAATGTTCGAAAACTCTACCGCCTGTCGCCTACGGAATCTTTTGAGTTCATAAAAATGAAGAAGAGACTGTTTTGTTTTCAGAATTTATTTATTTATTTATTATCCACATAAAAGTTAATAGGATACAAATTAGCTAAAAATATTTTCCATGTTTCTATGCTGTCTGAGGTTTAATGAAGTCCACCTCCACCCTGCCTTTACAGGGTAGCAAGCTGGGCCAGCCGACTCCTGTCTGACAATAAGTTTGTCTCTGGGTCAGTGTTCGTAGGTTTCCTTAAGAAAATTTCCCTCGACTGTCACAACATTTTCCCTTTTCTTATCAAATTTTCCCGAGATCGTTGAGCATTCAATTCCTGTCACAGAAGTTATGTGATAAGGTAGTGTCATTTGTTTTGTTCATTTCCTTTCTGCTTCCATTATTTTTACTTTTACCTTCACTTTTTTATATAAAAAATTACACACAAATACATCCAGTCAACAATGAGCTCAAATTATGTTACTTTGTTTGAACACACACACATCCACCCACTATTGCTATTCTATTGGTTTATTACTTAAACAAAGGGAAATTTATATTGGTTAGCGGTAGAAGTTTCCTGGATTTTAACGTTTTATCAATAAAACCCTTTTTCCCTTTTTGCTAAACTCACCTACGAAGTTTCTCCAGATTAGCGAAGTTCAACTCAAACCTTGAACACTGCTCTAAGTTACGAGATTATCATAGATTTGAGAGATTATAGAAATTATAAGGTGATATGAATATCAGGTTTCTTAAGTGCGCGTGTTTCTTTTTCTAGGGTCTTCACTGAGCACACCTTCACTTTTTAACTTAAACACAAAAATATCAAAAATGCATATAGTAACAGGGCCGGATTTAGCATTTTGGCGCCCCTAGGCCCAATAACTTTTTCTGGCCCCTAGTCTGGTTAAAATTACTTTCCTAAAAACCTTTATTAAAAAATTATATCAGGCCTATATGTTAATTGCTTAAACACCACTCCACGATGCAATTTTGTCACTGCAAGTTTTTTTGAGGAATTTACTCGGTACTGGGCTTAACAAAATACCGTTAATGTATTAACAAAAGATTGGTGAATAACTTTAGTTTTGTTCAATTTAACCATCTGGGCAAATAAAAAAAAAAACTCTGTAATACATTATAAAATAGTTTTAATCTCAGAAACACAGCTTACATGAAGTATTTTGATAACGTGACACAAAAACTTCAAAATCAGAATGCTTTATTAGCCTGATTTTTTAAAATCAATTCAAAAATATGTTAAGTTATGGCTATTTATTTTTATTTCTAGATATTTTTTATTTTTTTCTCTCGGCCGTGCGCCCCCTGGGAACTTGCGCCCATAGGCCCGGGCCTATTACCGGGCCTATTGGGAAATCCGGCTTTGTATAGTAAGCCAGGTAGCATCTACAAAACCCTATTAAATAAGCTAACAATCATTTCCAAACCTTTTCTTATGGAGCAAAAATTAGAATGCACAACTTATTAGTCATAATTGTTGGGCATCCATATTTAAACACTATATGAGAGTTTTTGTAAACAATTACTAGTTTATGTAATTGAGTTTTGTAGACAGAGGCAGTGTTAAATGCGCACGGGGTCTAGTGTCAATAATGACCCCGCGGGGCCAAGAAAGTACTGGTAAAATTCAAAATTTATCTATGATATATATATATATATATATATATATATATATATATATATATATATATATATATATATATATATATATATATATATATATATATATATATATATATATATATATATATATAGTGTGTGTGTGTGTGTGTGTGTGTGTGTGCTTGTGCGATGCGCTTTTGTCTTCTTGGACGAAACATGCTCAGGGGCCTCCCTAAGCGCAGATTCTGGGGCAGTTGTCCCGTTGGCCACCTCCAAAATCCGCTTCTGTTTGTAGCTACTATATGGCCTGTATATATATATATATAAATGAAAGTGACTATGTTTGTGACTTAAAAACTCTTCAACTACCTGGTCGATCTCAATCAAATTTTCAACATGATGTTCGGATATGGAATGTTTTTTTTTTTTTTTTATCATTTCGCTTTGACGGTGCAACTTAGGGGAAAGGGAGGGGGATATACATAAACACGATCGAAAATGAGCAATATTAGTGCCGAATCTGTAGTTTTCGAAGTCGCTGAGAGGGTTAGAGAAACTCTCAATGCCGTTTAAATCCACGTTCAGCCCAGAATAGTAATATTTAATTTTTAACACAGAAAAAACCGTCTATCAGAGAGAGCTTCAGTAATAGTAAAAAATGAATGAGTAATGGAACACATTAGTAATTTTTCTTATTTTTACCCAACAAAGCAGGTAATTGACACTAGTATTGAATATTTTAAAGTGTTATTTACTAAAATTTTAAAAAGTGGGAATAAGCTTAGCGAAGAACATTTAGTATTGTTTTTACATGGGTTTTAATATTTTTGCTCATTCAGTCTTAATATAAATAATCTCATTATCAATCAATACTAACACAATTAATTAAACATCATCAACAATTATCTAATAGAACAAAAAAAAAAAAAACCAAGAAAACTTACACCGAAAACTTCCTGTCAAGAAAGAATAAAAAGCTTGTGTAAAGCTAAGAAACAAACTTGAGAATAATATTACAAGAATTATAAAGACCTTATCAACTTTATAATACTATTCATTTAGAACAATTATAACATAAAACAAATAATCAACTTTTAACATGTAGAATTTTAATCTAAAAACGTGAGATTTGGATAGAAAATTTCTTTTGTTACGAGAGCATTGAATAAGAAAGGATTAAAAAATACGTAAGCTAATTGAGGTAAAGGGAATTCAAATCTTTTGTCGAGAATAGAGCTCTACAGTTTGAAAAATCCCTCAAGTTTGTCAGATCTCCTCATTAAAAATAATTGGACATGTGTTCCAGAGCAGTGGTTCTCAAACTTTCCGATAACGCGGATCCCTGTTCATTCGGAAAGTAATCTCTGAAGTTACATGATTGTTTCCTACTGATAATTGGAAACATGATTGAAAATACAGTAACTTTCAAGACTGAAAATTATTATTATTATTTTTTAAAGGAAATCCACTTGATAAACAGTTCTCACATGTGGGGTCTTAATGTGAGGAATGAAATTCTTTGTGTTTTCCATAATTACATTAAATCTGGAATAAGTTTTGTCACCATCAATCTTAGGTCCGATTTCACATTAAGATTTCATTTTAAGGTTTTAATAGTGCAAAGAACAGAAATACATAAATAAGTGGTAGGGAAAGGCATCAAACGTTGCAATGTCTTTTTAGACAACTCTTTATACTCACAATGGACAAGCAACCATAAGCTACAAAGCTAATTTTCTTTCAAAACGTTTTTCCATGAGGTATCGCAGGATATTCCAATAGCTGTTCTTGTTCTGTTTTAGGGAGATTGATACCTTGTATATCATGGATTCCTACATTAGTGAAAGGATTTTCAATCCAGCCATTGCTAGCTTGTGGGACACGGAAATATTCTCGAAAACTTGCAGCTAATGCTCTCAAGTGTCCTACAAGTGTTTTGTGCACTTCACGAGAGAGTTTTTAATCTGAAGAATCAATGAAATCCTTGAGCACTGGAAATGTGTGAATAGTTATTTTTTGTAGTCGTACTGCCCACAGATGCAGTTTCTTATTCTTAAAAATACTTCTTGCATAACAGTTGTGAGATCCATTTTCGTCGCGGATCCCCAGGGGTCCGCGGACTCCAATTTTAGAATCACTGTTCCAGAGTTTTTAAACATTCCTGTTTTAAGAGGAATAAGGCATTTTTCATTGCTTTTTTTCTTTTGTGTTAAGCGCGATGTTGTCTATTGTTTGTGATAACATCACGAAAAAATGACTGAAAACTTTGAAATGAATCTTATTGAATATTTAAGTATCTACCTCGAGCTATGTTTCATTTGCCACTTTGATTAAAATAGTATGGCGTTCAAAATTAATGCGGAAACTAGAATGTCTCATAAGCCCTCAAGTTAGGCACATGAAAATCTGTACATATAAGCTCTTATTGCAAGTATTACAACATTTCCCTAAGTTCCTAATTTAAAGGAATAAGGTGCAATCTTTTATTATTTATTTATTTATTCATTTTTATTTATTTATTTTCTGTCGCATCATGGAAAACAGCTTACCCTTTTGAAATGACTCTTGGAACTAGTTAGTTCTTACTTCAAGGTTTTTATCATGTCACTTCGATTAAAGGACGTATCCTAAAGGGATAGGGGAAATCAAAATTTATGCCAATAATAGAGTATCTTATGACTTTTTATAATTACAGTTAGATACATTGAAATATAACCTATATCATAAGAGAAGAGAGGTGAAATATTTTCTATAAACCTTTCTCCCTGTGAGAAGTGCGGGCATTTCAACTGGTAATTTTTTAATTCTAAACAATAATTCGGGATTTTTTGTCTCCCGAATGGATGGACGGACGGACACAAGGACACAAAGAGTAAATAGGTAAAGGAATTTTGGTAAACCATTAAAAAATCCTTGAACAAATTCTGTTTTCAATAGCTATTTTCAGTATCCTTACTTGTACTCTATATTTTCTTTCGATTACCAGTCAATTTGTTAGAATAAAACTTTCAAGGCTAACTGTAATGATGAATTTCCTTCTACATTGTAAACTCTGGTTTTACTTGTCAATGATCGGTCTTTTGTTTTCAGATTAACATTTTGTTAGGAATTTAAAATATCTTCATGAAAGAGTTAGATGAAACTATGTCTCGTCATCTAATTAAATCTAACAATGTCGCTGCCATTGCGAATAAAATTAGCCTAAAAATTACTTTTGTCAATGTACTTCATGTAAAACACGTCCAACATTCAACTGTAGGAAAGCATTTAGAAGAAACAAGCAGAACATATGCACATACACACTATATGCATACCTTCCACACAGAAACAATTACTGAAACATTTGTCAAGCTTTCATACAAGGCTGTGTAACTTAGTTCTTTTGACGCGGGCTTCTGTTAATTTGGACTTTTCTAATGTGGGATTGTTTTGACTTGCGTACTTCTAATATGGGAAACTTTCAAATTTACGAGCACCTTTTTAATGCGAAGCCGTTTTCACCCTCTGACTAGGCCTCTTTTGTTCTTCGCCATTTATATTTATCCAGATTCTTCCGACATGAAAGCATCACTGTGCTACTATGCCCCATGAGGAAATTGGGGAGCTAAGTGATTTACGCGGTAGGGAACGCCAATGTAATAAGCCAGAAATAAGTGTGATGGGAGTCGATCTGCTAGCCAAACATTACATAACTAAAATCTGTCAAGCCTTCTGGGGTTGCGGTGGAAAGGTTGACGATTTCAATGAATTATTATATTGCTAGTGTTTCTCCCAGACATACTTCCGAAGGACCTCAAAGTATTCAACACGCATTCTCCCTGAACCTAAATCGAATTGTCATTAGATGTCACTTTCTTGCAGGACAGGTCCTATAGTGTTCCATTGTAGCCCTCTCACAATTTGATTCCCGCTTCTCGATTCGGAAGAAGCCTGGTTATTAGTAAACCAATAGATATGAGTGCAAGATAAATACAGAATATCATTCTGAACATGACCACAAATCCATTTAGTTTTCATTAACCGGTACTCAAACATTTGCTTTGCTGTATTCATATATTTACATAAAAGCAACTACTGAAGATACAGTTAAACTTTCTCTTTTTCTTGAAATTCATTCGAGTAAAGTAATTCATATATCTGTAAGAAAATATGAGAAAAATGTCACGACGTAACATACTTATTTTATAGCTATATATATATATATATTAAAAATATACTCAAATGTACTTCCTTAAGTAAATACTGCTTCAATTACGCAACACGTTGTAGTTATTTTAAATGATTGCATGCAACATTTGTTCAAGGTCCATGCACGGAAGAGTTTTCCCTATACCTATGTAATGAGTGATTAACGTGTCTTCTTCCATAGTAATGACCTTGTGCGAGTTAGCTACTTTTACGTGGGCTGTCTATAAAATATTGCGAAAGTATGAATCCAGAAAATACATACAAAATGCATAAATTTTGCCTTACTACAAGTTGCTATATTTTGCGTAAATCGCCGAACTAACCACTTAACTATCTAGCTTTAAAAAGTCAAAGGTTCGTTGCTGCAGGAATAAAAGTAATAAATCAAAAGTATAATAACTAACTAATTTTCTGTTCATCTCTTTTCAATGAATCCTAATATGTTGTGTACCTAGAACACGACATAATAGTATTTTCTAAAGCAATCTGAGAGCTTAGAGGAAAACTGAATAACTGTATGTGACTATTGTGTAGCAATTGGAACCTAACAAAATTACCAAATAAAGTAATTAGTTATTTATTTTCCTAAGAAACAAGAGTAGTAAAACCTATCAGCTCACTTGGCTCTTCCCCTTATCCACACTTCCTTATCTAATTGATCTGGTTTCATTCGTCAATCCTTCTTTTAGAAACTCTATTACTTCTCCCCAAACTACAGTTGTATAGGGGGCGTTCAGAGCACACGGAAATAAGTTGAATGACCAAACTTGTGAGGAGAAAGAGAGAAGGTTTGTATAGGACGCTTAACTACATGGGAAAGCTAGCACTTTTTTTAATATAGAATTTTGTTTATAATATCTGGAGATGAATCTTTTTGAAGCTCTGAAAGGAGCTTCAGACAGAGATCTTAAAGATAAAATATGTCAAAAGTGACCAAAAGTGGAGTTGATTCTCTTGTGCACTGGGAAACATGGCGTGGATAGAGAATCTTTTGACAGTTTAAGTTCTTTAAAATTATTAACATCGAAAAATCGTTTATTAAGCTTTTTCTAAACATATCCAACTTCATGGATTTTGTTAAAATAAGTACGAAATCATTTTTGGTTGTTACAGAGAAAACAATACAATGAAACACTTCTTTAAATCAGCTATATTAACAAAGTAATCACACTTTTCTCACAACACTTAGTTTTAGATTTTAAAAAATCCACTTTTGAAGTAGTAAAATAATGGGTAAAATTGTCCCAAAGAAGGGTTTAATTGCGACATCAAACTGCGAAAAATTAAGATGTGCCAACATTTGAGTGAGTGGGCTGGGCATAGGTGGGTCTCAACATACAACCATCAGTCCATAGTGAATTCTGAGTTGTTTCAATTTGGAGACTAGCCTAGAGCTATATAAGTAAAGAATCAGAAAGAAACATAATTTATCGTTCTGTAAATAGAAAATAAACTTCCTAAACTCGATAGTTTTGCTTCCAAATCTGATTTAACGAAAATTGAGGGTTAATATAGCAATATTTTTGAAAATGTTATTATGCCAATCTTTGAGATCCAAAAAGGAAAACTTCCGTGTATTACTTGTGGTTATGATATCTCTTCCTTTAACCACCGGAACACCAAGATGAGATAATTTTTGATCCATGCACATTTCTAGTAAGAAATGAGTTTTGTTTTGCAGAATAGGCGCCGCTTACATTGACTGAGTATGCATGTTGTGCTGTCTAAAATATTGAGCGTTGTATAATTGTAGCGTCTATTCTGGAAAAACGACTTCATTCTCTTACGAAAAAATTGCATGAGTCTAAAATGGCGTTCTGAGGATAACAAACTACAGGAAAACAAAAGTGGTACTTGAACAAGAAAGTCGTACAAAGTCAAAGAAGCAAAAATTTTCTTTTTCTTCCCAAAAATTCAGCATGTTATGGTAAAGAAATCTCCATCCGCCCCCCCCGCCCCCCCCAAAAAAAGCCGTCTTTTTTGCATCTCTACTTCATAGAATTTAATCATACACTGTATAGTCGAGATCCAACCTTCAAGTAATTAGTTTACATTTCCTATAAATATTTACTATCTACAAATAAGTGTTTACTGTCTTTGATCAATGATTCGAAAAATAGAAGAAAATATTGGGAGCAGAAAGAGGAAATTGAAAATCAAGAAATATGAAATAAACGTTTCCAGATCCCCCGAACCTAGCAGTAAAGAAAAAAAAAACTCTTTGGTCCCAAGACCTGCCAACAGGCAGAATTAATAATTATTACTATTATTATTGTTTTGTTAGAGTTGTCATCATAAGTTGTTCATCTTTCTCAGTTATGATGTCTTTATGTTTCTGAAGAATTTACTTTTTATAAACCATCGTAGGTGTACAAATAAATTTTTAAAGATTATACTTTGCATTCAAGAGGAATTACAACTAGCGTCGTTTGGTGCGAACGAAATGTCTGCAATGACGTCTGATGGAAAACTTCGCTCAGTAATACAAGACAGGAATGGACTAACGTCACACACTCTATATACGTTCAGTAAACAGGCTGGGGTACCCAGACAGTCAGAAGGCAGTGCGTTATTGAACAGAGTTGTTTGAAAGTCACCTTGGAAAAACACAATTGCAAATGATATTTCTGTGCGACTTCAAACTGAGATATTCTGGACAGGAAGCCGCAACAGTATTAACAGTGCATTTACATAAGGAATGGCAAATGAACGCATCATTTGTCGTCAGTTTGCAAAATTTCATCCCGGTGATACAACATAGTAAAATGGGCTCCCCGACCAATATCATGTTCGGATGAGCTCTCTGCAACAGTGTGGAAGGAGACCGTCTGATAAGTGTTTATACTATTGCAAATGAGTTAAGCATTCACCACACTACTGTTGCGTCGTTTGGCGACTTCGTGCAATTGGTAAGGTAAAAACATTTGACTGATGGACGCCACATCAGTTGACACCTGGTACAACAATAATTACTATTTGTAAATGTGCAAATGTGCAGTTTTTTTTTTCAAAGCATAACCGGAGATTTACTGCATTAGATTGCCACTTCAAATGAAAAATGGGCCTGATTTGATAATCGTAAACGGTAAGAACAGTGGATCATCCCTTTCTGTACGCTTGTTGCTGCTGGTAGGTTGATGGTGATCCATTATATGTTTCCAAAGACAGGTGAAACAAACAATCCAAATCGTTACAGTGCTGAACTCCATCAAATGCACCGCAAACTTGTCCGCAAGTATCCAGCAGTGGCCAACAGGTATCGTATCCACGTATTGTTCGCCCACATGTCTCTCAAAGGAAGTGCAGGGTCTCCATGAGTTGCAGTATGAAACCCTTACTCACTCGTCGTATTCTCCCGATATCTCTCCCACTGAGTACCATTTCTTCCCGCATCTCGATCACTTCTTGGAAGAGAAGACTTTCCCTGATGATAGGGCTCTGTAATACGCGATTCAGAACTTCGTCACATCTCACGCTCCAGACTTCTTTCGCTAGCCACGGAATCCAAATGTTGACTAAGCGATGGCAAAAATGTGTGGGGTTGCAGACGGCGGTTATTTTTATTAAGTAGGTATAGTATATTCATCTTTATGGCCTCTAAGAATGATACACCTGGTTTAAACATTTCACCCTAACCCTATATCTCCTTCTATCTCTCGCATTTTGTCCCATTTTTCCTAAATGTATATATGTTAATTTCTACTTTCGCCATGTTTAAAAGCTGATTTTCAATATAAAATATAGAAGTAGGAGGGGAAGGGATAAGATAGGAAGGACGAAAGAAGCATATAAGAAAAATAACTTAAATTGTTTAGTATTAAGAGGTCAGAAGTGATTAAATTGCTACATCTAACAATAAGACAAAGAGTTTCCTGCGAACTGTATGTAGTATATAGAAGCTTTTCAGTCTGCGACAAGTGATCTGCAGTGGTAGTAGCGGAATAGCTATGACGATCTGAATGATTTTTGTAGCTCTCCGATTCTAGTTATGCATGCACGTTTGTAAAGCGACTCGTACTGGAACCATATGTGTTCTACATATGGATTGTACACAATAGTAAGATGATTCGTGTTGCTTACGAGACGAGACGAGAATAATAAATAAAGTTGTCTCATCTCGTCTCGCTTCTTGAAGAGCTTTTCTTGTCTCGTCTGGAATTTTTTTTCCGTGACGTTTTCTTGTAAATTTATGCACAAAATCTGTGCCCCTGACTTTTTTCTTAATTTCATCTAGAAGTTACCAGAATTCTTTCTTGTCACTAGAGTTCCACAAAGGGTGCGATATAACAGTATTTAAAATATATTTATTATCAAAGTATATTGTATAATGATTAGCGTATCTTTAAATGTTTATAAATATTCTTCATTATGTTCGTACTATTACTTTATCTATTTATAGTTTTTCTATTATGAATCATGTAACACTAAAACAATGTTTGAGATCTAAGACTTGAGTAAACTAGCGTTGGTCACGAAAGTCTAGAAGTTCCTCATTTCGCCTCAAATTTAAAAATACCATTCACGTCTCAATTCGTGTAACGTTTTCGAGACGTGTGAGATTCCTTGTCTTTGGGAATATTAGAATTTTTTTATTGTTATAATTTGTTTTGTCTGGTTATTTTTTCCGAAGGTGGATCCTTGTTCAGTTCCCTTACATATCTAGTGGGGCCAGCAAGTCTGGCAGAATGTTCATTTTTCTATATTTATTATATTTTAAGTATTAATAAATAGAGGGCATAGTTCCATAGCATTATTTTTCCACTAAAAGTAACTCTTTCTGTGTTTTTCTGAGATAATTGAACAGTGAATCCCACAGTATCGTTGGATCACAATACATTGATCTGTTAGTGTAATAGTGTAATTAGTTATATCTGTTTACGAAAAAATGAACACTTCCGACTTTGTTACATCAATCAACTAATTGTATTTCAGAACACCAAACAAACTGGATTAAACTTTTTAAAAAAAGAAAGGAAAGCTTTTTATATACAGGGTGACCCAAAAGTAGGTATACAGTACCGTACTGATTAGCTTATTGCATTTTATAAGCCTATAATTTTTTATTGTTATCCATCAGAGAGACTTAGTTTCTTTAATATTTGTTCTTAATGTGTTTTTACTTACATCTTAAGCTCGGAAGAGCCGAAGCAAATAAACCCATAAACTAGAATGTTATACTTGATCAATGTGGGGCTGTATGCCTACTTTTGAGCCACTCTGTACTTGTTAAACCGTGTGCCCGTCAACACACAGTACGGAAAATGCACAAAAGTACCATTAATTTGTTGCATCATTTATGAATGGTATATATATGTACGGTATATATGAATGGTATATATATGCAAATATGCACGAAAAATATGCACTAACATATGCATTTAAAAAAATCAACATGTGCACTGAAATATACACTAAGAAAATATAAAATGTCAGTTTCTTATAAAAATATCTTATCTTAATGATCTCTGTTGCAATGAACTATTAACATCTTCCTTATGTTTTCTTCTATCAACCCTCTGTGTTTATCAGTAAGAAAAGCTCTGTAGGTTGAAAAGTTTCTACATCGGCAGAAGTTATGGGTACATGTGAAAAACGTCTTCCTGTGTTACGTTCTCTTCCATGTTTTCGCCATTAAGTATTTGCAATGGCACAGATTATTTTGTACCCTTGATTTTTGCCTAATACTTTGGAAAGTTTATCTGACGCTATTTTCGCAAGACCGTGAGTTGTTTCACTGGACAAATTGAATTGAATAGGGGGATTAATGGGGACGTCAGCATCTCGGCTATATGTTACTACAAACATGCATTTTGCATATAAATCGGGCTGTAAATATATATATATAATCAATAACATAAATAACTTTGAATTTGTGTTCATAATGTAACCATTTATTTCAATTTCAGAGACCTTTTTTGACCGATCGAGCGATAGTTGCACAACACCCAATCTCCAGAGAGGTCAATGCATTGTAATAGATAGATGCGAGCCCCTACGACTGTTGCTAGAATCAGGGCGGTTGTCTTCCAACACCAGATTCTTCTTGCAGGCGTCTCACTGTGGTTTCTCAGGGCAGAGACCGAAAGTTTGCTGTCCAGTCCAGCAGGACCCGCAGCCACCACCTGAGCCGGAACCTCCTAGAGAACCGAATGAACCATTCACCGATGGCAGACCACGGGACGTGAACACCGCAAGAAACCCTGCAGATGCATTAAGAAGAGCGAAACAAATCTGTGGCACTGCAGTAAACTCACGAATTGTCAATGGTCAGTCCACAAGCGTTGGAGAATTTCCATGGATGGCGTTGCTTCAGTATCGTTCAAGTAAGTTATAGTTAACAATTAAAGGAAACAGATATATGTTGTTAGAATACGAAAGAAAAATTTTGCATCGTACAACGCACTTTGTTATGAAGAACAGAGTAATGTTGTCAATTTAGTTTCAATTCGAATTTAAGTTTCACTTAGTCATTTAGTTCAATTTGGTTTCAGTTTAGTCTCAATAATTCGGATCAGTCATTTACAGCTGACCCATGTATGACATAGCAGCGCAGTGAGTAAAGTAAGGGAAGGAATGAAGTAGGAGGATAAATGTTGATAATAAACGTGCATTCATGGGTTCTTGAGTAGTATACTTGCAAAACTATAGACTAGGCTTTCATTAGCCTGTCACTACTGCCTCTTATCAGCGTTATTACCTGTCAGCTCCTTGCTCTTTCATTGAGAAGACGAGAATCAAACTGTGGCGTCACAGATCATTCAGTAGAAAGTTACTGATCTGAACAGAGTACGAAGTAACCATCCATATACAGAAAGAGAGAAATCCAAAACACAACCATATAAATCAAGTACTTCTTATACATAAAACAATACACACTAAAATGGAACGAAACTGTCATTTGGTACAGACATTTCCAACTACTGTCATTTTAATTTTCATGTCATATGAAACTCTTCTTAATTTACCACATATTAACGTGTCACAGGTGCGAGAAATATATTTTACGATGCACTTCAAATTTAATCGTTCAAGCAACAGTAAGGATTTCATTTCTACATTTCACTGGACGATATTTTTATTTCCATGAACAGTTACTATATGAATTCGAACTGGGGCATACCGCTGCGGTAACAACCACAAACATTTATTATGAGAAAGGGAAAGTTGCAGTGAATTACACCACAGCACCTCATTGGTTACAGAAATTCTGGCAGGTTGTAAAGCTATCGAAGATCAGCCAAGGCCCTATGGAACTTAACCTTAAGCCATACGACACGCAATTGAAGAAAATCCATCCACTAACCCATGGCGATTCTCAAACCAATTTGGTATATGCCAGTCCACGTAGTGCGTCACTATTACGAACTCGGTAAAACATATGGAGCTGACGCATTTTTCACACGATTAGTACTGGCATCCGTATAGATTGATCATGGGTTAAGGTCAATGACGTAGAGGTACATGGAACTACCTACTCTTAATTTTGGCCGGGATACTTATCCCACCCATTAAATTTTGAGAGAAGTGCATAGATCCACTCCCTTAAATTTGAGAAATTGACAAATTTAAAAAAATGTACTGTAGTGTAGGACCATGCTACATACGACTGTAAGTTTGGGGATCCATCTTGTTCCCTTTTATGGTTAAAAATGACCAAAAACATAAATTTCGGAGATTTTGACCCAATTTTACCTCTTTGATCAAGCTTTATCATAATATATGGTTATATGGATGAGTATAGAGATTCGTTCTCTTTATAGGAAATGGGCACATTGATGCTCCCTTCTCAAAATCTGGGAGGGGTATATAGGACCAAACATAAAATACGAGAAATGTCAAAAAAATAAAAATGGCTAAATGTTCCCCTAGAACTAATATATAACTCTAAATTAGATTGGCTTCTTGTCCCCTTCTATACGTAAAGAAATGTCAAATTATAGAAATTGTCATGTGTTCATCACGTGGTCGGTTATTGGACTAATTCATCTTTTCTAATGAGCCTTAATCAACTTATGTGGTTATACGGTTTAATAAAGAGGTTTATTCTCTTTCATATGATATAAGTACATTGATACTCCCTTCTCAAAATTTGGGAGGGATGTGTTGGCCCACTCCTGAAATTTATGAACTGTCAAAAATTTGTAAATGTTCTCTAGGAAAAAACATATAATTCTGTAAATTTGGTTGGTTTCTTGATCGCTTTGGTTAGTTTTGGTTGATCTTAATCCTTCTGTGATTATAAAAAAATGCAAAAGCTATTCGTAACTTACACTTTATATTTTGGTGAGAAATTTGAATTAGCATGTGACGGAATCTTGAATGTAGTTCCCCAATGTCCCCTAAGAGGAGGTTTTATCGCAAGATATGGTTATAAAAACTGGTAAATTGTCAATAGGACTAATGTAAGAAATATACTTCTGAAAATTTGAATAGTCCATGTTGTTTTCTTCTATGGGTAGAAAGTTGCCAAGCATTCAAGCTTGGGAACTTTGTGAATTAATTTATCTCCTAAGGTGTGGTTTTATTCTAACTTGATTACATGAGAGAATACATGGTCTAATTTTGTCCCATTTGAATCAGCATTATGAGACTAGTCCCACATTTGGGGTGGGATACGTTTGGCCAACCCTTAAATTTAGAATTGTTAAAAAAAAATACAGAACCCGTACCTCCCTGGAAAGAGGAGGGACAAGTTGCTACGCCCGAGATATTTCAATTTTTGGATGTGGAAGTGTTGTTACAATGAATTATTTCATGATCTTTGCTGTACTCTGTCTTATTAGTCATTCAAAATAGCCTATGATTCGTCATTCGTCAAGACCAAACGACTGCATGACAAATTGGCAACACAGCTGAGGTCATTCACTTCTTTTCCCTAAGCAAAGTGATGATTTCCTCCATCAGAGGATGGCGGGGGTGAGGCCAAAGTACGTTTCGCATATTTTCCGAGGGCATACCTGAAATAGACAGGCTCTAATCACTTTAAAATTGTTTAATTTTTTCAGAAGTTTTTATATGGTTTGTTTAAATTTTTAGTTTGAAAAACTTTTCGATTGCTGCCTGATATTTTACATTTTAGTTTAAAAAATTTTCAACCCTACCATTTTACTTAATATTTCTAGTATAAGGTCACTGTTGTAAAGCAATTTTTGGTGCAATCTGGTTCGCTGATCACTTTCAAATTTTTGTTTAAAAGTTTTTAAAATTTTTGCTTACAAGTTTTCGATGACTATTTCATAATTTGAGTTTAAAATTTTTCAATTTTAGGATTGTAGATAAAACTTATAGTCTAAGATCATTGATGGAAAAATTAGAACTTGAAACCAGGTATTCTGCAATTATTAAAACCAATTAATATGTAACAATTGCTACCTCATGCTGAACTTAAGTCACAGTTTATAGTCTAAAGTCATTAGTGGAATACTATCTTTGCTGCTATCTTTTTAGCTAATCACTTTCCAATTTCAATTTTAAAATTTTCTACTGTTTTGAAAACTGCTATTGTTTAAATGTTTTGATCACTGCTTCAAAATTTTAGTTTGAATATTTATTAAACCTCAGGATTCTAGTTACAACCCATAGTCTAAGGAATTTGACACTTTAACCCTTTCACTGTGGAAGGCGACGGAAAAAAATTTCCCTAACCTGCGAATGTCGATTATAGTCGACGTGTTAAAATTTGTCTGTATCTTGGGTTTGTCGATTGTAGTAGCCAAAGGTTTTCTGTGTGATTTCTATTGTTTATCGAAAACAATAGAACACAAACAAAAATGAACGGTACAACTTTGGCGACTACTCTCGACAAAGCCAAGATACGGACAAACAAATTTTAACACGTCGACTATAGTCGACATTCGCATGTTACGGAAATTTGGTTCTGTCGACAAAAGTCGACTTCCTCTGTAAAAGGGTTAAACTTTAGTCATAACTCATAGTCTAAGGTCATTAATGAAAAGCTTTCCTTGGAGCAGTTTTATTGGATTAGTATTTTTAAACGCTTTTGGTTTTTGTTAAAAAATTTTGATCACTGTTTTAAAATTTTAGTGTGAAAATTTGTTAAATCTTAAGATTCTAGTTAAGATCCATAGCCTAAGGACATTTGGCACATGCACTTTAGTCACAACTCATAGTCTATGGCCATTACTGGAAAACTATCTTTGGGCAATTCGATTGAGCATTTCTAAACGTTTTGATATTTTATTTGAAATATTTGGTCGCCGTTTTAATTTTTTGTTTAAACATTCTTGTTTAATTTTTTTTTCGTTTGAAAATTTTCTGATCATTAAATGTTTTTGAAAATTTTTGATTAAATGTTTGTTTTAAAATGCTTTGCAAAGTTTGAAAACTTTTACACTCATTCAAATGAGTTTACTTTTTATTTTTAAAAAAAAGTTTGCACTTGCTTTTTTAAGTATATTTGTGAATTTTAGTTTATTTTTCACTACCTGAAGATTTGCAGCCACTGGAAAAGTTTCACAAAAAAAATCGGAACTGTTCAGCACAAAAGACTTGGCAATACTGTACACAAGAATTGCATCATTATGATAGAGTCATACATATCAGAACAAGTTTATGCAATATCAGAATAAGTTTACACAAAAAATAAAATCTTTTTAATGAGTGCAGGAGTTTTTAGGTTTCAACAATTTTGAAGAAAGATTCCGGAACAAAATCTTGAAACAGTGCTCAAAAAATCACAACAAGTTTTCAAAAACTTTAAAATTTAAAATTAAAATTAAAGTAATAGCTAATTAAATTTAAAAAAAACTTTTAGAAGAATGCAAACATTCTAAATTCAAATCTCTAATGCAAAAATTGTTCTTGGATTATAATGGATTCGATAGTTACAGTAGAAGCTGTCACAAAAATCGGCGGCCATTAAACCCAATAACCTGTTCTAAATTGCATTGCTTACACTAAAAAATTGTAATAAATAATACTTTTAAATTACGCCAAATATTTTGTGTTCTTCCAAATCATTTAAAGTTTATAACACACTAAAAATTCCCAAAAAGTAAAGTTATTAAAAGTTTTTAAAATGTAAAAAAATGTACGAGTTTAAAATGCATCTGACGACCATTGGAATATTGGTCTCCAAGTTCCCTAACAAATTTATTTCTCTTTCGCAACTAATTAACAATTATATAAAGTAAATTACTAACTTAAAACTAACTTGGCCAATGCAACTTAAAATACATTTTTAACGAACTAATCTAACATCCTTTGTCAGTTCCACAAAGAAGAGTTTACTTTGGATCCCTCTTCTTTTCATTCTTCTTCACTATTCTTTCATATTCTTCGGATAGTTTCTCATGTACCTCAAATAGCTTCTCATGTGCTTCCAAACATTTTCCAACTCCAGACATATTCTTTGCTAACTGTAAATGATAACATCTTTCTTCATCAACTCTTTTTTCAAAAATACATTTCCTTTTCATATTTTCTGTTTCCTCTGCCTCTCCTTATTACTATTATGATGACTCTCCTTTTTCTTCGGCCTCTATTTTTGTTCTTTATTGTGACCTATCGTATTTCAAACTCGAATGGGCACTTGACTTTATTCTCCTTCGTATTTACTCTCTTCCTTAAATGTGTCTTCACTTAAACTTATTAAATGTTGTAATCTCTAAATGTTTGTTTCTTTCTGTGGAGCAATTAAAACTGATGTTGTTCCTCATCAGTATCTCCTTCGTCTATTGACAGAGTTTTGTCGTTTTCAAGAATTTCCAGACGAGCGTAACTGTAATAAGTATTGTCAATTCGTCCTTTTCCAAGCAAATCTCACTAAAACTTGTGACAAGTCTTGAATATGCTACGGTTTTATGACGATATCTAGTATCTTGTTATCTTCGATAAAATCATATGGTCCGATCTAGCTGTTTGCCCAACTGCTCTTCGACCATGTTCTAATTACGATTACAAACTTGAGCAAAATGATCCTGCCTAAAACATTTATAACAACACATCTTCTGTCTGTCGAATCTCCTCTACAATTCTCAAAAGACGAAATCAATTAGCTTTGATATTTTGAACTACATGAAACCAATGAGCCTTGAAGCTTTGAGCTAACAGACTGAGATGACTCTCTTGAGGATGCCACGTACGATTTACTAGTTGAAAAAAATGAAATGAAATCTTTGGAGTTTTACGTCCCACGGTTATGCTGGTTAGGCTAAAGGAGACGGTGATGATGAGTAATGAATGAAATGGTGGAATGAAGAAAGTGGGAGGAAACGAGAAAACCCACGCACACGGTGTTTGTCCACCACAAAGTTCACTTGGCGGGGGCTGGGATCGAACCCGGGACCCCAAGCACCAGAGATGAACGCTGTACCACTGAGCCACCGTGGCCCCGATTTACTAGTTGAGTGTGCATCCTTAGAGCTTACTAAGTTGCAAGCCATGTCTCTAGTAGTGTCCAATCTAGTTCGAAAAATGCTCATATCTTGATCCGACAGTTCTAGTGCCAACATCAAATCCTATTAGAAAGTAAGCTATTTTTGCTGCTAAAAGAAGTCGTCATGCTACTTTTTTGTCTATCCCCACTATCAATTGATCTCTTACGGAGTGATCAAAAGAAACATCAAATTTACAATACGACAGTTGTGTTCTCAATTCTGTAACAAACTGCATGAGAGCTTGATCTGTCGCTGCATCACTAAATGAAATCTATATGCTCCGATATTTGATTTCTTTGTGCGTTATAATGCTTTAACATAAGCTTCTTGAGCTGCTGGAAACTCTTTCTTACTGTATCGTACTGTTTATACATATGGCTAAGGTCATCATGTGCTTTAGTTTCAATTCAAATCATAAGAAGCTTAGGCATGGATCTAGAATTGTGCCAATGTTAGGCTTTAACAAAGAACCCCATAAGACTTGTTTAGTTTCTTTTGTTTTCTATATCGTAATACTGGCTGGATCTGTTGAACTAGTCCAGTGTCACTTGTTAAAGCTATCCAATATTTGATTTTACAAAATGCTTTCCCTTAAGTACCCATAGTAGATAGGTAAAGAGAGACAATTTTACAATATTACAATAAAATTACTTTTTCAAAATTAAAACATTTACTTAACATCTATACCAAGGAACAATCAGTGGAGGATCTGGAAAGTAAAAGCTGGGGACGGCCAGAATCCAGACTATAATATGTATATCATAAGTTTACTATAAACTCTTAAAAATATATAAATAATGTCTTGATTTATTTTTGACTCTCAAAAAACTGGGAGCGTAGGCCCCTCGGCCCCAGGCTAGATCCTTCCCTGGGAACAACTACTGTGTTCAAATACATACCTTTTCCAGAGTTGTTTATTCATTAAATTTTATTCAGAACCTCCTGCTCACTTATTCCCTATGCATACAACTGATATAAACTTGAGTAGACCTATTTCGATTCATAACAAACTTTTTCTCTTTCGCAACTCGGCATAACCGTGGGACGTAAAACTCAAAATTTCATTTCATTTCATTTCTTTCGCAACTGATTAACAATTATACCAAGAATTTTATAAACAGAGGATCTGCCCATATGTATCTTCATCCTATTAAATCGGTGAAGCCAAAAAGCAACCGAGCATCGGCACTTCTGATTGGCTACTCTCGTTTCTGCCATCGTCTGATTGGCTACTTTCGTTTCCGCCATGATTGTTGGCTCAAAACATTCCGATCCTATTGGGCGGAGTGGGCAGAGTAGGGGTGGCGAAACTGTGACGTATGGCTTCAAGATTTTGTTGTAAGGGCAGATCCTCTATTTTATAAGATCCTTGAATTATACAATATAAACAAATTAATAACGAAAACTAATTTTATCAGTCCAACTTATAAAATCACTTTTAAGCCAACTACACCTAACATGACACAAGAGCGTAAATATAAATACAACAATTTTTAGCGTAGTTTTAATATTATGTCCCTGTTACACGTAATTATGCATCGTTAATTATCATGTATGAATTTGTTAAACATTCTTTATATGTGAACATATTGACATATATTAAACTTCTTTATCTCTAGTTCCTAAATAGTACACCTATTTATAAGTGATAGCAGTTTTATTCTTAATTATGAATATTAACTAAAATTATTGTGTACTTATATATGTTAAGCAAGATCGGTTTTAAAGTTTAAGTTAAAATTTTCAAATTAACGGGAAAAACAAGACGTCTGAAGCAAAGTGGCCAGTGTTTTTGAGATTTTACTTATTGGTATCAGTTGATCGCTTTGCATTTATTGTAATCGTCAAATAAATGCATGTTTATGGACAAACAATTTCTCAGCGAACTAATGGTTCCTAAGACTTAGTTACTGTGAAGCACAAACTATAATATCTTGCTTTTTAAGTCACTTTGAAAATTGTTATCCAGGAATAATTTCTCTTACAAAATAACATAATACAAAATCTCATTTTCTCTCATAGCGTGGGACATTAAACTCTACATCAAATATGCAGAGATGGAATGGGTCATAGATTACCGGGTCACAACTTTTTTCTGGGTCATCCGGGTCTCGATCTCACTTCTCAGGCCTGCACAGACTCAATGACCCGGACTGACCCTGTTTCACTGATTTTCAGTTATTAATGATACAAATCATTATGCATAAAATGTGGACTGTAATTACCTTAAATATGTTACACTACTGCTTTGATTATACATGTAAACAAGTCATATCAACTACAAGTCCCCAACACTGGCTTTGCACGTCACTACCAAAGCCTCTTTACTTCTTTCTTTTCAATATTACCAGGTGCTAGTTACAATACAATTAAGTTACTAAAATCACGTCAAACCTAATAGAAGCGGTGACCCGAACAGAGACTCGACGACCCAGAATCAGCCGAAATATAATCTCTTCCGCATTACTGCAAAACGTTTGTTAGAATTGAATTATTAGGCTCACACATACTCCCCATGTATGATTACCTTCAAGTTCCAGGTCCTACCGGATCAGTCTGGGTCATAAGTCTATACTGATCAGATCGGGTCTGTCTGGATCATGGGTCTGTTCGGGTCACCGGGTCTGGTTTGTCATGAGTCTGAGTGTTTTTGGGTCTTCCCGATCGTAAATCACGAAGTTCGTGACCCGCTCCATCACTGTAAATGTTATATGAACAGAAAGCTACAATCAAGTATAACTTTATCAACTTATCTAACTTACATTATATATATATATATACACAGTATATCAACTTATATATATATAGGTTAGTATGGTAGATCAGAACAGCAAACTAGCTTTGGAATTATCATTGGGATTGATTGAATGTCTTCAATTGCATTCATGACCCTACATTTTATTTTCTGTGGGATCTGTCTGTAATATTTTCTGTTTCAGGAAGAGGTGATTCGTTTCAATGCGGAGGTACGCTGATTACAGAAAATTACGTTTTAACTGCAGCACATTGCATTGAAGATATTCCAAGGGATTGGACTTTGTGAGTCTATGTAGAAAATATATTTATTATTGCCAAACTTAAATGCGCTAAAAGAAATGTTTGGGAAACGTAAAATATCTATTGAGCTGGTGAATTTAAATGTAAAGAACATCTCTTTATATACGATTAAGGATAATGAGTAACACTACCCTAATTTTCTTTCATAGTGTCATACCTTCCAAAAATTGACAAGTGAATGTTTCAAATTTTCAGGATGGAGATCACTTATACAATTAAGTATATAAAATTTAAATGACTTCTTTAATTTTCAGAAAACTTCATTACTGTTAATTATAATCTTAACAATAGTTGTGGTGCTACAACTGTGAAATTCTGCTTAGAACTAACTTTAGTCTCTAGATGTGGCTACTAAATATCCCTTCCCTCCAATACTGTTAAAATTTAATTATTTCTACACAAAAATAGTCTGTTACATGTATGAATAATAAAGAATGAGTATAATAAGAATATCGTCTTAAAAGCGGTAATTTTGATACTTGTCAGCAACGGCACCAACTTACCAAAATTTATGTGGGTGCATATCAATGGCCAGGGGAGTCTCCATATTTTTTGATTGATTTCCTTGTAGTTAAAATCTTTTATGAACACTGTCATAAAGGGATCTGCTGTGATAAAGTAAATCATACCGGTACTAGAAGGATAAGTTGGGGCTGCCCTAGCTTAGTTGGTAACACGGCTGACTTAAACGTAATAGAAACGGGTTCAAACCTGGGTCCAAACTAAAAATCTTGTGGGTGCTGGAGCCTCGAGGCACCCAGGTAGTCGGCGCCATGCTTGTCAGAACGTTTCAGTATAAATATATAGGCCTTCATATTTCAAAGCATAGTAAAAATTAGGGAAGGCAGATATGGATGGTCACGAGCGAGTTCGAGCGAGTTTTCGTTGAAACTTGACTTGTCTCGAAACAGACATCTTCGAGCTCGACTCGAAAACTCGACTCGAAACGCTTCCTCCAACTCGACTCGAATTTGACTCGAGTTTCGAGTCGAGTCGAGCCAAAACGAGCCAAGTGCTGTGTGTAGTTTCAAGTACTTTCTTCAAGTATCCTACATAGACTATATAATTATTATCAATAATATTACTACTACAACTTATTATTATTATTATTATTATTATTATTATTATTATTATTATTATTATTATTATTATTATTATTATTATTATTATTATTATTATTATTATTATAACACTGTTTATAAACATGAAAGATAAGCAGTTTGTATCTGAATACTAAAAACTAGCTGACTGCTGACTTCGGTAATCATGAAGTCTAGGAGGCAAGGACATTGTTCATAAGGTTCTGTGTTTGAATTTCGAAGGAGCAAGTATCCGGGCTCCAACCAAAAATCATTAAAATTTAGAAGGCGCTGGCCATACATATTCAAAACTGCTTGGCCCGGATTTAGGGTTCTCAACGGTTCGAGCGGCTCGGCTCATTCATTATCGAGCCGAGCCAACAGAACGCCCAACCGAGCCGGCTCGAGCTGTTTGCTCAGTTGAACTGACCTCAGCCGGTTAACATCACTACCCGGGTTGGGCTTCTGCTTCGGCTCAAAACTTCAACCGTGCAGGTCTCAGCCTTGGTGGTAAGAACTACAGTTTATACTTATATTGGTGCCCACGACATTTGTGTCTCGTTATAAAAATTCATTGTCGTCTTGTTAATCAAGATGAAACGAGATGCAAGCAGTGTGCCATCTCGTGAGCAACACTAAAAATATTCCACATTACTGCTTACATTTCTCATAGCTTTCACTTTCCAGTCTAATTAGGCCATGATTTCAAAACGAGTTAAAACAAGCTAAACGAGCGAGCCATTTATCAAACTCGACTCGACTCAAAACTCGACCTCAAAACAGTGACTCGGCTTGAGAAAAGTTCCTTTGACTCGACTCGAATTCGCTTCGAGTTTCGAGTCGAGCCGAGTTTAAGCTCGACTCGTGCCCATTCCTAAAGGCAGAAATTATTAGGGAATGTCCGTTGTCAATTTTGGATCTCTTCCTATACACGGACACAAACACTCAAAAATAGTTGAGGAAATAATACACACTACAGGTTACATTTCTGGATCATTAACCTATCTTTTGATAACGAAATAATGTGTTAACAAACTATGCTAAAGACAACATAGAGAAACATGGGAAACGTATGTTTATTAATGAGTGGACTTGTGTTTATAATGAAAACAACGAATAGCTAAATATGTTCGCCTAGATACTTATCCAACTCGCAACTCTAATATGATTTGAGGGTTGTATATTAGCGTTACGCGGAACGTACATTTTTTATTGACTAAACAAGATGTGAATTTCCACCGTTAAAGTCACCGTTACGGGTGACAATATTAACGGATTGATAACGAATTAACAAACTGGGGCGAAATAATCGCCCTAACAATCTATTGCAAAACAGAATTTGTAGTCTAAATTCGCTTTCGTTCAAGGAGTTATCGTGTGAAGTAACGGACGAACACACGTATTAACTTTACAATCTTATATTATCCACTTAGCGTGCTGCTAATAAAGCGTTCCTAATTACTTAACAATTTAAAATAAGAGGAAACTTAGAATTTCTTATATTAATTCTACGTCAAGTGATAAAATATATTACTTAATTTACTCTTTTCCTGACACATCTTGCGAACTAAGATATCTATTAATAAACAGGTTCTCATTTTACAGATAAATATGTCTACGAGAATACGAATTAGCAATTTTACTGAGCTAAGAATTATATACTTAAGAGAAAACATTGTATAATAACGGCGTCACAAATCCTCATGAAAGTGCCACATTTTTAAAATTGCTGCAACATTGTTAAATACAAACCAATAATGAATCAAACTCATCCACCGTATTATTGAAATTATTGTGTGAATACGGCAATTAATATTTTCTCCATTCCGTTATTCAGAAAAAATATTCAAACAATTATTTGTAATATTATATATTCACCTGATAATACTTTGTGTGTCTTCTAGTGATTAAATTTCCATTTTAACCTTGGAGATAGCATTGATAAGCCGCCCCCGTATCCAGGAAAATAATTAACATTGTTTCTGTAGCACCTAACCTAATATAATACTTCAGTATAGCTTATTTCTTAAATTACAATACCATGTTATTTAATAGTGTCTTTATACAGGTTCTATAAATATAAATAACAGAAACATTATACGACGAAATTTGTCCCCATATAGGCCTACTTGAAGGAATGATCAAAATCATTTTGCAGTAATGGGTTGATGTTCTTTGAATCTGAAACTAGCTGATATACTCTTTCTTAGCACTGGAAGAATGCGTTTATGCAAAAATTCTTTCCGAAAAATTAGGAAAAATCTCCCCCTCTCATAGGATGCGCATTTCAAACTATGATAAGTAACTCAGGTCGAGCCAAGTACAATCTACTTAACTAACTCTATGGCCTATGGAACCCGGAGGTTCAATGCAGCGTTCACAAAAGCTCTCTACTGACTTCTATCCTTAGCTAACTGCATCCAGTTTCTACTTTGTATTCCAATCTCTGTGAGATCCATCTTAATATTGTCCTTCCATCTGCGCCTAGGTCTTCCTAATGGTCGTTTTCCGATTGGTCTTCCAGTCTTTGAAAGCGTTTCTACTTTCTTCCATTCTAGCTACATAACGCGCCCATCTTAGCCTCCTAGACTTGACCCTCACAATGTTGGGTAAACCATATAATTATGTAGTTCCTCGTTATGAAGTTTCCGCCATTCCCCATTCCCGTTCCTCTTGGGTCCGAATATTCGTCTCAGGATCTTGTTCTCAAATACTTTCAGTCTATGTTCTTCCCTCAGAGTAAGTGACCATGTTTTGCAGGCATAATAAACAACAGGCATGACTATCGTTTTGTATATTTTAAGCTTCAAATTCCTCGACAGAATTCGCGACGACAAGAGATTTTGAACCGAATAGTAACACGAATTCCCTGCTTTTAGTCGACATTTAATTTCTCCGTGAATATGATTTTCCTCTGTCAATGTTGATCCTAGATATTTGAAAGTATCCCTTTATCAAAAGTATTATTTAATATTTTAACGCATCCATAATTTGCTGTATTCCGGTCCCGACGCACTTCCATGTATTTAGTTTTCTCTGCATTTACTTCTAAACCCATGTCCCTGCAAGCGTTTAAAAAGATCTCTGCATTTCTTTCTATTGTTCTCCTATCATCACCTATTAAATTTACATTATCAGCATATGCCATAACCTGGTGAATACCGTCCAGCTCTAGGCCCTGGTTGCTATCCTTGATTTTTCTTATAGCGTATTCCAGAACGAAGTTAAATTATAATGGCGACAACGCATCTCCTTGTTTCAGGCCATTTTCCACGTAAAAGCTCGTGGACAAAAATTTCCCTACCCGGACTTTACTTTGGGATTCATTTAAACATATCTTAATTAATGTAATTAGCTTTCTCGGTATTACAAGTTCTGTAAGAACGTTGTATAATGTTTCTCTCCTAACTGAGTCGTGCGCCTTTCTAAAATCAATAAATAGTTGATGTACCGGTGTATTGTATTCCCACTTTTTTTCGAGTATTTGGCGAATGGTAAATATTTGGTCGATAGTTGATCGATTTCGTCTAAATCCGCACTGATAATCTCCAATAATTTCATCTGCGTATGGGGTCAATATGCTAATAGAATATTTGAAAGGATTTTATAGGATGTTGACAGAAGAGAAATGCCTCGATAATTATTACAGTCAGTTTTGTCGCCTTTCTTGTGAATTGGAACAATGATTGATTCTTTCCACTCTTGTGGGAATTCTTCCTTGTTCCAGATAAGGAGAATGAGTTTGTGTATCTTGTTCCACAATTTTTCGCCTCCAGCTAAAATTAACTCAGCCGGAATTTCATCTACACCCGGAGTTTTGTGTTTCTTTAATTTCTTTATATCGGTTTCTACTTCTATTCGGTTGGGTTCTGGAATATACGGTTCTGCGGTGTGTATCTCCTTTTTTCCACGCACACTAGTTTTTGGTTGCATGTTACGCAAATCGTCAAAGAAATCTTTCCATCTATTTAAGATGCTATCCGTGTCAGTGATAACTGTACCGTCAGATTTCTTTAATATATAAGCACGAGGTTGATAGCCTTTCTTAAATTCGTTGATTCCCTTATACATGTCCCGGATGTTTTTATTTTTACTATTATCTTCAAGTTCCTTAATTTTAGCTTTCAGAAAATCGCGTTTCTTTGTTCTAAAAGTTTTGGAAGTTTCCCGCCTGATATCTGCGAAATTTTGTGTAGTTATTTCATTCGGATTTTGTAGCCAGCGTAATTTTGCCTGTTTTCTCTGCTAGTTTAATGCATTCCTGGTCGAACCATGGTTTGTTCCTACGTATTTCCACGTGTCCCAATTTTTCTGTTGCTAAAATTTTAATGCTATCTCTAATTTCAATCGAGATATCCTCGACACTAGTGCACTCCGAATCTTCTAAAGCCAAGAATCTATTCGAAACTTCAATCTGGTATTTCTCTCTTACCTGGCTCTCTTCTAATTTCTTTAAATTGAATCTCTCCGTTTTCGGACAATGAATATTACCTTTATTCAGCGATAACCTCTCTCGTATTATCGCTGCTACCAGGTACTGGTCAGTGTCACAATCAGCCCCTCTAAACGACCGGACATCAATTATGCTAGATTGCCTTCTTCTATCTACTAAAACGTGATCAATTTGACTATGTGTTTTCCCGTCTGATGATGTCCAAGTGTATTTATGAATGTCGCGATGTGGGAATTTTGTACTCTTCACGATTGGGTTTTTGGATGTTGCAAAGTTCACGATTCTAACACAGTTGTCATTACTTTTCTTATGCAGACTTTCGTTCCCTATAATCGGTTTGAAAATATCCTCTCGTCCTACCTTCGCATTGAAATCCCCTAATAGAATTTTCATGTGGTACCGTATCGCGGGAGTTGGCCAAATATCCGTTCCGCTTCTTCGTAAAAACTGTCTTTTATATCGTCATCCTTATCTTCAGTTGGGGCATGTACATTTAAAACAATAATATCACACCACCGTCCCTTAAGAGTAATAAAAGAAAGTCTGTCAGTAACAAATTCAACCCGTTTAATTGCTGGTAATATACGTTTATGAACGAAAAACCCTGTTCATAACTCGTTATTTTTATTTCCTTCCCCGTAAAAGAACTTAAAATTTCCGGAATTCACAGATCCATTTCCTTCCCACTTAACTTCCTGAACTCCTACTACGTCCATCCTGTATTTCTCTAACTCACTCGTTACGGATTTTAACGCGCCTGCCCTATAAAGACTCCTAATATTCCATGTTCCAAATCTCATGTCCATTTTCTTTTGCTGAGGTCGTGCCAAATTATCAGTCCTTGTCCGAGTTCAAAAATTAATTTTAAATTTGAAACGTTTTCTCACTTTGACCATTTTATAAACACAAAATGGTAAATTTTAGAAATCACTACTTTCTCTCTCTCCTTAGTGGTATAATTTTAGAAAAATGATGGAGCACATGGTCAGACATTTTTAACGAAGAGTTTCTTCTTCATAAACTGGGAGGCTCATAAGCAGTGATGTAGTCCTAAAATTTTCAGAGGGTATACGTTGTTTTGTGATCATCTATGATTATCAATAAAGACATAGAAGGTATTTTCTTAATGAACAATGTAAAATCCATGTATTAATTAATTCATTTAAAATATAAAGGATACATTACGTATTATAGTCAAAAGCATTTCATGCTATTCTATTGATGATACTCTTTACTTCAATCACACTATTAATAACATAAATAGATGTAAGTATGGGGAAGTTTAAATATCACCTTCATTTCTCTAAACCTAACGGATTCAGAGATATGAGCATCTCACTATAAAAATTGCTACTTCCATTTCACCCCTTCTATGTCGAATTTTCAATAATAAAGTACCCTTATCTCAGAATATAATGGGCCTTATGCAGAGTCGTTCTGACGCGTGATTAGCGCCATACTAAAGAATCCGACTAACATGTTTCCTGCGCTAGTCAGGCTTTTAGTATGATGTTAATCATACGTCAAAACAACTCTGCATAAGGCGGATTAGTTTAGAGACATGAAACTTGTTAATGGAACTTTTGATTAAAAATAAGTAAACATGTTTACCAGCGTATTTTAATGTTTGACCTATGTTAGTGAACCATCCCTTGCAGGTCAAAAATCGTTGAATGGCGTGTTTAGTTCTTATAAATGAAAACTCTAAATACCGAATACCATGCCTCCATACTTAAAGGATTCAAAGACATAGACATCGTAGTATAATAATTCCAACCAACACTCTTTGGCTTCCCACCTCTTTTCTTGCATTTTAAGTAAGTTATCAAAGAATATGCTCAACCACGTGTTTAATTATTTCAAATGAAAGGTCAAAATATCGAATTTCATGTTCGTAATGTTAAGGGATTCCGATATATAGACATCTTATAATTCCAATCCTCAGTAATTTCTTCTTCCCCTCTCTTTTCTTTCTTTCAGGTCAGATATGAAAAAAATGTTAAAACACGTGTCTGATTATTTTAAATGAGAAATTCAAGTGTCAATTTCCGAGATATCAACATCTTGTTAGAATAATTGCCACCTTTATTTCTATAGTGTCACTCTTTCTCTTCGTACTCGAATTTCCAAAATCCTTCCTGAGTGGTAGGATCACAAGTCCTATGTATTCTCCAAGTTTCAATTTCTAGCGTAAGTAGTTTGACTTGGTCATTGATCAGGCAGTCATTTAGTCAATGAAGTTTCTTTTTCGTCTATACATAAATATAAAAATATATTTGAAATAAAATAAGTGGAAATGAAATTAATTTGTACCATTTTCGGAGTAAACGTTTTTTTTTTTTTTTTTTTTTAAGTAATAGTTCCAAAAGATATGTGAGAATTTTGGTTCTTATGTATAAATGCATATTCTCACCATATAAATGCATTTCAAAACCATATGTCATTAAAAACATTGAATCCTTGATTTTACTTAATTTTTCATGTACACCGTCTTTATTTCAGTGAGGCAATAGTAAGCACTCTCTTCAACAGTGCCACTTAGTAAATTACACGTTTAAGATTCCACTTGCTGTCGAATACACAAAAAGATTCCGCGCGTATAGTCTTGCACAATCTGTAAAGTCTTTTAAATAGTTCGATAATTAAAACTTAACAAGAGCGGCCGGAGGGCAATTAACTTAACTTCTTGAAATTAATGAGGCCAGAATAGCATATCACACTCTTAGTGTAAAAATCGATACTGCAAACTTGTTCTTTATATGTTTAATATCAAAACAAATTATGCTTATTTCAACTTGTTTACATCACTTATACTGTTATACAAATATCTATATGTTGTCAATACAGAGGAAGTTTGCTGCATTCATGATTTGAGTTTAAAAATTCAAATGAATTATTCATGTAGATAGTAACCAGCTTATAGTGGTCGTTTATTGATTCAAATTATCTTAATATTCATATTAGTATCAAAATGCGAGTTCCTGTTTTCAAATATAGATTGATTTGGCAAGAACAAAATATATGAGTATAGTTGGACCTCTTGAATGCCAAGTGTTGTAACTCCAAATTTGATTTTTTTTTTTTTTTTTAAGGAGAGAACTTTAAAGTTTAATATATCACGAAATATTCATATTCATTTGATGGTTGGAACCATGGACGGAGTTAGGAATTGTCTGCTGGGAAGGGGGCAGACCTTTTATTAGGTCTCGAACCTCAATGGTCGGTCTTGGTAGGTGGCCATCTTATAGGTGGCATTTTTATTTTTATTTTTTGTCGAAAAGTTGGAGGCAATGCCCCTCATGCCTCCCCATAGCTCCGCCCATGATAGCAACGAAAAACATACTTGTGAAGTTTCTTTTCTAATGCTGATAGTGAATAACATTCTTTTCGTGAGATTTACATGAAATTTTGAAGTTCAAGATTCTCTTCAGAGAAAAAAAATCGATTTTGGAGTTATAACACTTGGCATCAAAACGGTCCAATTAATCCAAGGAATTGTTATTCATTAAATTTCTTTAAAATGATCGAGTGACATTCGTAATATATACATTTCCAATTAAAAGTACGTCTAAATTAAGTCTAAATTGAGTCAAAATCCTATTACTTTTTGTTTATTTCTTGTTACTGTATCTGTTTTCTTTATATTTTAAATAAAGATTAGGTGTCCGTCTCGGAGAACATGACATCACACAAAATCCAGATTGTGAGGATTATGGAATCAACACAGTATGTGCACCACCACCACAAGATTTTCAAGTTGAAGCAATCGTCCATCCCAGATACAATAGAGCTGATAGGAATAAGTACAATGACATTGCCCTCTTGAGACTGAACAGATCAGCCGAATATTCAGGTAACTTTAGTTTCCTTCTGTTAATTATATCCATTAGAAACAATAGATTATTGTCCTACCTCACTGTCAAAAATTATTATCTAGTTGCTATGTGAAAACAATTGAAGGGCCCTCTACAATAACAAGGTAAATCGAGTTATCTCGATTCCTTGTAAACCTTAGATAAAGAAGGCGTGTGGACTGACTTCTCTTTTCCGTCGCCTCTAGTGTATATTCAAAATCGTCTGTTGTGAGAAAAATACAGTTCATCTGTATCGAGTTGCCGTTTCCCGTTGCGGATAACAGAGGGCGCCGCTGTTTGCGGCTAGTGAAGCAAGGAAACGCGACATGTCTGTAACTTTGTTTTCAAGGGTCAGTTCAAGTGAAAGCACTGGTACGTAGACATACTTGACCATTTTGTTTCGAACAAATGGACAAAATCGAAGCAGTTGAATCAGAATGACAGAAACGGAAGAGATGAAAGATAAATCGTGAACTCTGGCAAAGAAATATAGCAAAATCAGAGCGAAATTCAGTGTTTTGTTTCTTCCTTCGTTGTTAATATGGAAATTTAAACAGTGCTGTCAAAAATCCGGATATTGGAATATTCGGGTTTTGAAAAATTCGGATTCCGGATATCTGCATTCAGATTTAAATCCGGATTTCATATGTCGAATTTGAAAATCAAAAATCATGATTTGTAATTCGGATATCTAATCCGAATCCTCCGATTTACTAGTAAAACGGGCAAGGGGGAAGAGGGTGCAAACTCCCCACATGGATCTGTGTCAGTTTCGGAAACGTGTAGTGGTGTAGAAGAGAAAGCTTATTCCGTGCAGGCACCACCACTGAACACCACTCTGTTCTTCCTCAAGAAACCAGCCAAACCGGGAATCAAGAATTCAAAGAAGGATATGGAAACTGCTATTATATGTTACTTTTACCAAGCAGTAGTTTTACAAGAACGTGCGGAACGGTGCTGATTTTTTTTTTTTTTTTTTTAACCTGTGCTCCCGGATTCTGAGTTTGAAATGAACTCAGAACAGTGCAGTTTCCGAATTTTGTTGCCTACAACGCTGAGGATATTGATATTTTGTATTCTTGTGTGTTACAATACATAAAAGTTGTCACACACACCGTTATGTACTCCTACTGTCCTTTTTCTTTTCACCACTATTTGAGGTTATGCAATAATAAGGTAAATGTTCACTTTTCCACCTTCGTTTCTTATTATTCCGCCGGTATTCGTCATTATATACTGCAAAGCACAGACCAGGTGCTGCACTACTTTTCTGCATAGGCATGTATACACAGATTTACTCCCGTCAATTAGCACGTTGCACTTTAAGTTCATAAGCTTTGTAACTCAAACTCTCCATTTTTCACTTACCTTGTTATTGCAGAGGGTTATTTTCCAACTTAGTTTACCTTCTTTACGGTGTTGAATACTCGTATCATCCTTATTTGTTAGTCCATTGAATCATATGGAGAATTACTTTTCTATTTTCTTTGAAATGAACTGGAAGTATAGCGCGTGGTTTTACTTTTTTCTTCCCCTAAGTTTTAGCTAAATGACCATTGCATTTTCAAAATAAATTTGCATTCTATATAAAATTTAAATTAATTGTATTAAATTTGATTATTAAATATTAAATTTACGGGCTATACAGGGTGTTACATAAATGTCTGACAATATTTTGGGAAGAGATTCCTCACATCAAAATAAGAAAAAAATTATATGGATTCATACTCAAAAGTGGATAGTTTCTTAAAAGTTCATAGCTCTACTACTATGGGACCTATCGTAGTCGGGTCAAGACATTTGATTAACTGGCGTGTGAACTATCCAAATATCATGTTTAAGAATGCTCCAGTACTTACACACCAATTTTTAGAGGTAGGTTTTGGGAGGGATCAAGTATACTCCTAAAGAGCCTCTCTAAAACTGATTGTGCAAGTACCGGAGGTTCTGAAAGATGGATATTTGGATAGTTCTCATACAAGTTCCTCAGTGATGCCTTGAAGCGACTACGATAACTCTCATATGGTGCTATGAACTTTCAAAGTCCACTTATTTCACGCTTTCGGCATCCTCTAACTCCGAAACTATCCACTTTTGAGCACAGGTCCATATGATTTTTTTTTTTATTTTCATGTGAGGAATCTGTTCCCAAAATATTGCGAGACATTTATGTAACACCCTGTACTACAAAATTTAACTTTTACAAAGTAAGCGACATTGAGATAAATTTAATTAAGCTGTAAAATCAGATAATTAAAATTCCAGTTTATTCCAAAGAAAACAGAAAAAATAATTCTCCATAAAAATCAATGATTTTTAGTTTTACGGCCTAGTTTTACATATTTATTTCAAATTATGCCTTTTTAGAATTAAATCTTTGTGTTCTCACACCAGAACCACTTGCTCTAAAGCCACACGCACCAGATATGGTGATCGCGAAGTGTCCTGAAGCCTAGATCTGACCTAGATTTAGCTTGACCTTGACCAAGATTAGTGACCTTGACCTAGATTTACCAATTTCACCACCCAATAGAACGCGAGGGTGTGTCTCGGTAGTCAATCCTACCCATGAAATTTTGCCAGTGTCGTCTTGCGCGTTATACGGAGAACATTTTCTGAGGGTACAGTGTTGTCAGATTGCCGCTAAGCTTCATGTTGTCGTAGTTTTATATTTTGCTTTTATTATTGGTACCGTTTAATTCCAGTAATTGTCAGTGTTCGTGCTATAGTTCTTGAAGGTTTTTTTTTTTTTTTTTTTTTTTTTTGCTCGTTTGCCATACCGTCTAATTTTGGCAACGTTGTTGGTGCACTTCTGCTGTTCTCAAGTGTGCATTCGAAAGGAGACAGCTCCATGAATCGTACCGAATTCTTCCGATGCATCAACGCAAAGCAGTTCTATCATTTGTGTAACACCCAGGCTTCATAAGTCGTCGCGGTCACTATAGTAGACTAGCGAGGAGAGCAATGCTCTTTTCTGTCATATAAACTACTTTCATATTGTTTACGCCATATCAAATCCTAATATCAAATACTATGCCAGGCATTTTTGTTTTATTATTTTAATGGCCCATTCACTAGCTCGTGATCCAGTTACTTACTAAGTTGAGACAATCTGTGACATTCTGCATTGTACTCCTATGTTCTATTTATGATATTTGTACAATGTTTGCTCAACATTGCAGTGTTACTTCTGTTATCAATTGCCTTGTCCTATCCAGTATTTACGTGCCCTGTTGCTCATCATTACAGGAGCGGCTCTGTAATGTGTTCAAAAAGTCACGTGCCTTCCCAATTAATACGAAAAATAAAAATTATTAAAAATAACTATGGATATTTGTTCCTATATAAGAATGAAGAGCGACCAAACCAAAATTTTAGTTATTTTAATATGGAGTCTGCATTTCTAATTGATATCCATGATAGATTTTACAACATAGCCTAAGTCACGACGCTTGATGTTACCTTCTGTTTATGGGCCTTTCTTCTGTAAGCCTGCCTCAGAGAACATTCCTTCAAACGTTGGCTCTAACGTACAAGGAAATCATATTTTTAACATATTGGAAAAATTGTGCTTTCTACCTAGCTCCTAGCAGCTAGCAAACGAAGAAAGGAAGCTAGCTGGAGAGAAGAGGTAAGCGGGAGAGAGGAGTCCTTCAGCTCTATGCTGGTTTTGTACATTCACTCTATGAACATGGGCGTAGAAGGAGATACCTAGTAGTCGCAGGAGAAAGAATTACTCATATTCCTTCAAGGGTGACATAGCTTCGCAATAAGTTATTTTCTGCGAAAAACTGTGTTTTCTTTAGGCCGCTGTATATAATTTATTATCAAGAAAAAATTAAATATTTTCTCTTTGTACTTTAGAATTTCCAAATCTGATAACATTTAATGTACATTGACTTCTTTTTTGCAAGTATTTAAAGAACGAATGAATATGTTTGAACCACATGTTGTGAAAGCAATCATGCAAAGCCACAGACAAATATGTAAGTATTAGACTTATAATTGAAATAAATAATTATTAAAAAATACCAAAAAGTAGAAAATAAAGAACTGTCAAGTAATACAGGGTAGGCTTAAAGCAGATAGCACTCACGAGGGATTCAGTAAATTCGGTCCCCGCTATACTTAAGGAATTTCACGTATATTTTGGAGCTTTCTTGTATATATATATGGTTAGTAAACACGTCTTTCACAATGGATACTAGGGTTGGATTTCTAGTAGGAATACTTGTGATTCAGATTTAACGTTAAACAGTAGGTCTACGTCTTGGTGCTGAAAATTAATGATTGAACGAATTCTTATTTGCTTCACAAACAACCATTAAATACTTGGATTTCAATGCGTTATGAAAATATCGTGTTCTTGTTTCTTAAGTTAATAAATATAAATACTTAACTTTTCATTATTACTTAGTTTCTTTTTCAAACCACGTTGTTAATAATTATGTGTGTTAATGAGTACGTAACCAAATTACATTTACATAATCTATTTAGAAGTTCATTTTGAAGAAATAGTTTGAACAGTGTTGGTAAGATCAATTATATTCCCTCTTTGAATAGTTTTAATTCTTTCTGTTGAGTAAAGTATTTTAAATTAAGTTAAATAATGTAGAACACATACTGTACTTATGATTATGGAATATCAAATTCATTATTACTGTTTTCTGTAATATTTGTACCTCACATCAGAATTTAAGCAGAGATTCAAAGCCGGTTTCATCGCCATAGTCGATGTGACTTTCTTCTTGTAAAATCTGGAACCGTCACTTTATAGTGACTAGATGCAGTTACAGTAATAGAGCCAAAAAGGATTGGTGAATCATACTCTTGCTTATCCCAACAAGCTTCTATTACCTCTTCATGAACACAGTTACTACAATCTTCATACTTTCTCTGCCATCATCAACAGGCCTGCATTAGAGTACACTCTGACAGACGTTATAAGAGTAATACACAGATACATTACCACCGGGATTTTAACGATGAATTGTCAGTGAAAAAAAAAAATTAGACTTAGAGTAATTTGATATGGTTTTGTTTTGCTTCGAGGTACACTCATGTGCAAACTGGGTAACTCGGTCAACAGATATACCTAGGTGTTGGTAGTAAGAAACTAAAAATATTTTTTAAACAACTAAAGCACTCTCGAGTTTCTTATCCAATAGTCTTCTTTCTTCACTAAATAGATGTGGCTTTGAAATTGTTATATATATTTAGGCATAGCTACCTGTGCAGGCTATTTAGAGGCCTAAACTTAGAATATAATGAGTATATATTAAAAGTTTTGAATAGAATGTTCACCACACACAGACCCTGAAAAAACGTAAAATGTTACGCTTTTAACTGCTTAGAAATCGTGCAATCACATGAATTATTTTCTTCTTTATTTCAGATTATGTAAAGCCTATCTGTTTACCAGAAGGTGAACTTGTGACCAAAACATACGCTGATGACAACTTAACAGTAGCTGGATGGGGAAGGACGGAACAAGGTATAAGCATTTTACGAAATGGAATAGTGGTAGAATTAAGTTCGTAATATGCTCTTAGTGCTTTTCTCAATTCTGTTTGAAATTTGTCATTGCCAGTGGTCGGTTGGGTCCCAAAATTGGACAGTGATTTACCATCATAAAACGGAGAAATTTATGGTCAAACATTTGGGACTGTGATGCTCGCCAAGTATTATCAGTTTGATGTGTTAATTAATGAACATGGTGTTAAAACCATAATTTTAATCGTCGAGATTAGATTAAATTAAATCCTACTGTAGATGGTATACATGTGATGTACTGCCTAACCCTTTGGAAAAACGAACCTGACCGCAAATGAATCCTGCGAAGCAAATTTGTAAGGATTTATGTTAAGAAATAATAGTCCTACTATCGTTATTTCTACATTTTGTGAAATTTTCCATTAAATAATTGTTATGTTTAAAAAGTTTCATTTACCTTGGTAGACAAGACTTAGCATTAAGGGGACATAGTGCGGGTGCAAACTACTTGTCCCCATCCCCTAAAGATCACAATATTTAATGATATTTCTTATCAGTATGTAGAGATAATACTGATCTTAGAAAACCATAAGAACAGATATTGGATTACCAAGATCATTCATTCATTCAATTTCGTCTTTTTAGTCATACATATTGCACGATTATGTGCGTATGAATAAGACTTGTCAAAGGTACTAAAATATAAAATACGTAATAATGACAAATACATACCGCTTGAATTAAACTACTATGTTACATCTACGATATAAAAGCAGTACAAAACAATATATATTTCCCAAACTATTAATAGACAAATTAATTCACATATCTAAAAATTCATTTACAGAATAAAAGCAGTGCTGCAACAGATATGTTTTCATTAACCTCTTAAACTATTTTTGTTCTGTCCATCGAATATACTGAGGAAGTTTATTGTACAATATAGTACCAATAAACATTGGATTCCTTTCATATAGCTTTCTGCAGTGCTGTTTGCTGGGGATTTTATCCTTACGCTCGGTATCATATTTATGTGTTGATGGTGTGTTAAATAAGTCAATGTTTTTGACAAAGAGCAGCAGTCGAAATATGTAAAGAGAGGGTAAAGGCAAAATTTTAAATTCCTTAAATATTGGCCTACATGTGTCGTTTATTTTGGCTCCTGCTATAGTTCTTAAAAGCCTTTTTTGAATCGAGAACAACATATTACTTTTTCGAGAATTTCCCCAGAAGATTATGCCATATGTAAGTAAAGACTGAAAGAGCCCGAAATATAAGTTACGAACTGTGTCTAGTTGTAAAACATGTATGATTGATTTTAATGCATAGAGCATTTTATTGAGTTTTTGGGCCAGTGAAAATATGTGAGTATCCCAGGAGAGATTGTGATTTAGCCAGAGTCCCAAATATTTGGTTGAGTTTGAGTACATTATTTTATGATTATTTAATATTTTGATTTAATATTTAATATCAATTTTTACGCACTGCTTATTTTGAATGTGATGGAAATTTAGAGCTGTAGATTTGTCTGTGTTTAATTTTAGTTTGTTTCGGACAAACCAGTTTTCTAAACTAGGAGTCGTCTCGTTAATTTTATCGCAGACAATATCATAGTTTGTACTTGTTATTGTTAGGCTTGTGTCAACTGCGTACATAGTTGTATTTGCTAATGATACGTCATGTGGCAAACCATTTACATATAACAAAAATAATATGGGTCCTAGTATTGAACCCTGAGGGACGCCGGTAGAGATGCTTCTAAATTGGGATTTACAAGTTGCTGATTCAGCTGTGTCTGACAAAAAAGATATTTCAACAGCTTGGGTGCGATTTTGCAAATAAAATTTAATCCATGAGTTAACAACTCCTCTTAGACCGTAACTGTTAATTTTATGGATAAGAATGTTATGACCGACAGAATCAAAAGCTTTGGATAAATCTAGAAACATTCCCACGCATTTTTGCCTTTGTCCAGGACTCCGCGACCTCATATAGATTTCATTTTCAGTTGATTTGCATTTTTGAAACCGGAACTATGTAGATGAAATTACATTATGCTTAGATAGGAATGGTATAATTTGGTTGAGAAAGGCTTTCTCTATAATTTGATCCCCTTCGGCATGTTGTATTCCATTATACCTACTCATTTTTTACCATAAATACTGTCACACCAGTTTCAATAAATTGACAGAAAATACCATAAGAAATGCTTCAAGGCTTTCTTGACCAAGAAAATGTTTATTTAGCAGTTTAAAAATAAAATACTAATTCACAAATATTTCCTGTGTAGAGTTGCAAGAGGCCATGTATGCAATTTTCAAAGTTTTAGTGCAACATAATCAGTATTATTCGTAGATGATTTTAAAGCCAATGATTATTAAATATTTACAAAGTTATATTTCTTTACATTAGTTATTATTAGTCCTTTTTGTAGGTCTGCTTCATGTTACTTTCGTTTTGTAATTCAGAAGCGTCAACCGCAATTTTTTTTTGGGGGGGGGGGGACTGCAAACACTTCTTTTTCTCAAGCAAGCTCTAAATTATCCGGGGATCCCTTTGAGTTATCGTCTTTGTACTTACAGCTGGGATTAAAAATTGTACTGAACCATTTAAGCTAACCTGCCTAGCGAAACCTATTTCCAACATTGAACAGTCGAGGGTTCCACCTTGTAGATAATGAGACAAAAAAGGTAATCTCAAATAATAACATAAACATTATTGGCACTATGAATTTTGTCGCACTACGAACGGCACTATGAACGAAACACAGTTATTCTAAAATGCAGTAAAGTACATGATTGATAATTTTCGTAAATGGAATGATTAGAGATTTTAGTTAAACATGTGTAATCAAAACTCCAATAAAGCTGTTTAAAAAGAGACTATTCAGTTACAATGCTTTTGTGAACAACTTGTAATGTTCTATAGAAAGTTAATAACATGAGAAGTAATAACTACGATCTAATTTTAAACGACCGTTTAAATATAATGATTACTAATACGAATTACTCAAAACTTCGAGAACCACATTATTTCACATAACACTCTACAGTCTTAATAACGTTGAGAAATATCCGTGGCTCACTTGTAGTTAAATTCTAAGTATTCATTTTCGTGCGAGAGATCCAGGATCCCCGCTGGAAATTCATTTGAATATGTTTGATGTTTTACTGTAGATTTTCTACGTATAACGTCTGTACTAAAAAGGGGCATCAAACAGGTAAACATCTTTATCTTTCATCACATTAAATACTTATATTTAACAGACACATATGTCTTATTAGTTCTTTAGATCGTTGAAAATTTTCAGCAACCCTGTCTTAAATCCATTAACTGCACGAAGAGGGCATATTAGCGTTCTCCCAATGAGCTATATTTGAAGTTATGTCTTTTGCTGTACAGCAGTAGGTTCACCATCTGCTATATCAGGAGATACATAAGTACCACTATCTTCGACATAAGCGATAACTATAAAGATATTTAAATGATTTCTAAATTTCCTCGTCTATTTTTTTCACTTTTGAAGTTGTTTCCTCACTCTCTACTATTTTTTTTACATAATATTTATCGTATGAAATACTTCTCCGTTCCTACAGCTACCTAAACTTATGACACTACGGGTCTGCCACTCGTGTGCATTTGTTGATTTTTTTTAGTTTCTTGAACTGGTCACAACTATTTCAAGAAAAACAATACAGCACAAAATTCACTGAGATTCAATCTACATTGTGAAACATTCATGGAAGGACTGAGGAGCTCAAGGCACCAAGATGGAACTAGAGAAACATAATATCAGTTTGCAATCTTACTATTACTAATACCATATATACCCGAAACTAAGATTCACCCCCATTTCTAAACTTCAAAAGTTGTGCCAATTTCTTGTATTCAGCTCTTAGACGCATCTTGGATATTCAATGAAGCAACTCAGACTTTGACAGTACAAATTAAATCGTGCTGGTTTATTTGTTCAAACTAAACATTTAAATGTCAAGATTAAAAAAGAGAACAAAGATACTATTTTACAATCTTATTTACAGTGTGAGCAAAGGACATCTTGTTTAAGCACTTTCACAGTCTGAATACAAACTTTCTCTATCACTTTGAATGTGGTTTTGTATGCGATTCCCAGACACACTCCCCATTTTATACCTCCAATTTTGGCAGAAAAAGTGCGTCTTAGTTTCGAGAATATACGGTAATAATATACTAAGATAAAATCAAGATACTGTCTCCTTTAAAAAAATATATGTGGTTGTATTTCCTCAAATCTCTATCGAGCATTTGGTAAAACATAGCTGAGAATATACCTTTGAATAATACGTACTGCTAGTATATGACATTATATAAAAGTAACAGTCACATAGTTGAAATATCTCTCTTCCAGAAAAAGAATAATCCTGGGTGAGCCTATGTATAAAACAATGGAGGAAAATTTAAAAAAAAAACTCTATTTGATTTTGCCGGTTCGCATAGTCGAGTGGTCTAAAACTGATTAGCAATCACAGAATTTGTTTATCTCAGAGTTGAATCTCGCTCAGAATATGGCTACTGTATTTTCTTTTCATCATTCATTATTATCTACCTTCATTCCACATCGATTCCCTTAGCCTAAAGGGCACACCTGTGAGACGTAATACTCGATAATAACTAAACAAATTGTATTTCTTCATAGTTCAACTGATAATTTGAAAAAAAGTATTCGCAGTGTCAAAAAAAGTTATTTTCGTTTATTGTTGTCAAACAAAATAGTCCAATTCTGTGACGATAGATAACTGAAATTTACTCTAAATTTAAACCATAATATACATCGTTGTATGGAATAGGATAGCTATTTTTTATACATTTACAAATTTTTAAGTCAACTGAGATAGTTGTAAGAACATATCTAATTCATAACAGTGGATTGAACTGGGAATAATCTAAATACTTGCATTTTATATGCTGTAGGGGTTATATTAAAGTATTCCTTTGGCAATACTTTCTGTCATTTCTATTGTTACATAGACTTCTGTGGTGAATTACAAATTATATTGTATTGCACTAAATCATTCATGTTTCTTTTACTTGCCTTAGCACTTCGAAAATAATACCTAACACCTTTCGTTCACTATTCAGGTTCCTCAAGTAAGGTCAAGTTGAAAGTGGCCGTGCCAGTGCTGAGGAACTTAGATTGTGCTCCAATCCATGCCAGGGAGATACGATTAAGTGAGAGTCAGTTGTGTGCCGGAGGTGTAGACGGCAGAGATTCTTGTAAAGGTGACAGTGGTGGACCTCTCATGACTCCTCAAGGTATTCGAAATGATGCTCGGTGGTACGTGGTAGGAATAGTCTCCATCGGCCCAAGAAGATGTGGAACGGAAGGGAAACCAGCTATTTATACTCGAGTAGGGAGTTACATTGACTGGATTTTACAAGAAATTCAAAAGTAGTATCAAATTAAGAAGTGAAGATACTATATTTAAAGTAACTATGTTTTTACAAGATAATAGCCAAAGATAGGTATCCTTCAATCACTGACGGTACTTTTATTTTGTTTTCCGAGACAGTTCTGGACTAATATATTTTTTATTTAAAAAAAGATTGTTGATATGCTCCTTAAATTATTCCAGACATTTGTAATAAATTGCGTAGGTGAGTATGACTACAAGTAGAAAAGCGAAGTAGTCAGTTAGTACAAATTTTCTTTTGTGTATGAATGTGTCAGGTTTCTATAATCAACTAAAAGAAGATACGTTAACACTACATTCCAACTCAAGTTGAATTCACAAGTAAAATAAGATAAATACAAAGAATTTGGAAAACGACTACATCTATTGTATCCAATATACTTATTTATAATTTAAGAAAGATACATATAAAGTTGATACCTCAAAGCAAAATGTTCTCATAGAAGACATAATACAGGAATTCTATGATTTTATTGTTGCACAAGTTTCATACTTGAAATAACTGGTCACTTTGAATTTCAGGAATGCTTGTGTTTGCTTTTTGTCAATATTCAAGTAAATGTATAGTATGATTATAATGTTACCAATAAACAGCATGTATTCTTAGTTTATTACAATTTTTGTTAGTAATGAGTATACATAGACAATCAAACTTCAACTTTCTTCAATGTTTCAAACTCAGCTGCATGTAAATTACTAGTAAAAGTCTGAAATCCAAAAGTAATCCTAGCTGTTACATATTTTCGTAGATAGTTAGCAATTACAAGAAATGTAAAGACCAGAATGAATGGAGTAATTATTTAAATATCGCCACTTGTCCTATGCATTGCAACTGTTTAATGACTTTCTAGAAGCTTGTTGAAAATAGATAAATTGAATATATCATACTATGTTTCCTAGCGCTAATGATGCCTACAATCACCCAATATTGTTGGCATATCTCCGGATAAAGGAGGAAACGTCTATAGCTGAACTACTCTTGTACAAAACAAAATTTAAAATTTAGGTTTTTCAAATGTATTTTTGACAGATAACAAAATCTTAGAGGCAGATATGTTTCTTTCTCTTTCTTAAGTAAGCCTGTGCCACAGTGACCGTTGTAGAATAGCCTGGTTGTCCTACTTAATTTATTGACTATAGGAATAGATATAGTATCTAGTAAGGATACATTGGTAGATTGGAAAATAATTAGTCCTGTAATGGATGGATTAAATCATGTCACAATGGGATTGTTGCTATGCGATCGCAATGAACATGTTACAATCAGTAATGTGAGTGAACAATATTATTAAGCGTCATTTAAAGAGACGAAATTGTTGTAAATTAAATTTTATTATATTCATTTAATATTCTGAAAATGCGAGAACTATTTTGTCCCACTCAATATCGGTATTGCAAAGAATCTCGATGATCATAAATGAAAATATGATAATCGTAATATCGTGAGTTTTGTCGAAAGTGACGTAATATAAATATACGAATAGTTTATGCATTTTTTCATTTTCTCTATTTAGTACTATCCATTTGTACTTACTAACATCTCAGTTAAATCGTCGATAGTTCGAATACAATGTAAAGCTATAGATCCATATCTCATATCATCTCATCTCATATATATTATGTTAAAACAGATCATTAAACTCAAATAAATCATTGATATGTTCATCTTTTCTAAATTATCGGAAGATATGTAGAAAGTAAAATAATGTGTATATATATTCAAAAGTTTAATTGTTTATTTCACCTCTATTACGTCAGTAATATAGAAAGTGGCATTCATCAGTGTTTAAAGAAAGCGATAGTGTATGATTAAATTCAGTATGGATAAATTTATCCATTACGGTATTTATTTTTAATCGTTCCTGCAACGCTCAGGAATTTTTAGTAAAAGTTTCTAAACAATCAAATATTGTTTCTGATAAGTAGGGTACTCTAATTTCAGTGCTACACTATTAAAATCTTTGGTTCAGTTGGAAAGAAAGTTTATTTCATTATTATTTATATGTAAACAGTATATAAATATTAGAAAAAGTAAACGAGAAAAAAGACTGTAGTTTCATATAGTTCAGACAAAATTTCCTTAATTCAACACTTGTTTACAAATAAAAGCTTGAAAACGACAACCAGATAAAGACCAAAATGCAAATTTTACAGGAGACGCAAAAACAAAACCAGATAAAAATATTAACTCGGTGAGATTGATAACAGGGTAAAGACCAAACAATACATTTGTATATCCAATATAAGTGCTACAACCTGGTTAGAATTAAGGGAAACTCTTAGCTAAACAAGATACTTATAGTTAATATTGAAAAATGATTATTACAGAACATTATTACAGAAGTATAGAATTGCAAATAGATATGTCTGATTTTCACTCTCAATAAAAGTGTGTGTTATTCATTCATATTTGAATCTGTGTCACTCGAATAATTATTATTTCCAGTTTCCACGCAGCGAAGATTGGCATACCATCCTTTATAAATATCTGGAACATATTTGCCGTATAATTTGCACACATCTTGCAATTTATTGGTGCTTCTTGTAGTACATTTTTATTTCAAAAAAACTGAGAACGAAATCCAGGTATATCTGGTCTTTGATTCTCATCCTCAACAACAAACCAGGTAAGTTTTGAAGCCCCCTGGTAGGGAAATGTGTAAACATATAACTCTTGTTATCATACTCAACGACAGACCCAAGAGCACAGGTTTTGAATTGGTTGTAATCGAAAATTGGTCTCTATCTGGTTGTCATTTTCTTGCCTTCAAATTTAAAACGATCTGAATCATCTTTCTCTGCTAATAATAGATTTGGTACAACCATTTTCATCCATAATTTCTACGTATCTTTTCCTGACGAATTCTGTTCTGAGTACTAAAACTGTTTCAGATATGATTGTACTTCTCATCCTATTTGACATATCTGTAAATTTTAAAAGTTGTTTATTATTCTCGATGGTGAATGAACTATGTAATAATAGTTTGAAAACTACAAACATTAATATAGAAATTACAACTAGTGAAATGACATAGCATTTACTTCATAATCATGAAAATGTCATTTTCTTTAAGAAATTTTATATTATCTGTAGATATAAAATCTTTAAAAATAGAAAATGTATATGCCTCCTTGCAAAATGAATGAAAGAAATTGCGAGAACAAAACTGTAAAGAATACAGCTTTTACACTACAGAACTACAGAACATTTCTATAACTTATGATACATGCAACACAATTTTGCATCTACATGAGTTTAATATTTGTTTCATATTTAATACTTTATTTCATGGCTTCTATAATTTATTTCCATAAACTATGAAGTTGATTGAAGTTGAAATCTTTAGTTAATATTATAATTCTTACTATGAAAATAATATTTTACTGAATTGTGTGATACCTTATCGTTGAATTATGCACTTGAACTTTGAGAATAGATCTAATTGTAAGCTTATTGTCTTAATTTTAAATAAAATATCAATAAAATATTTTAAAACCATTAAACTTCTGTTTTATTTTACAATCTTTATTGTATTCATTTAATTAGTTTATTTAATTCAAACAGAGTAGTTGTTTTATTCATTTACGGTATTCTAAATAGCAATCATAACGAGCGTACAATAAAATAAGTAAATTAACCTGTATGTACTATAGTTACAAAAGAATAAAATTGTTTTTCACGTCTAGAAAATATGCCGAAGTTACATCCAGCTTTTATCAACGAGCTAAATATTTTAGCAACACATACTTCTAATAGATAACATTATCAAAAGATTGTCAGAAAGAAAGAATTTAGTAGACATTTGACGACTACCTTATTACTGTAAAAAGGGGAAGTCCGAATCTAGCTTGGCAATATTATAGCAGTTCACTTAACAATACTAATAAATCTTGTATTCATCTTAAAATAGTATGTGTGTAACGAACGTTTTCAGTCTGTTCATTTTCTGTTTAATTTTAAATATAAACATGATATCTCGTTAGAATAGTATTGTCTGAAAGCAAACTAAACTTAAATTTTCTGTTTTTTTCCTTTCTTACATAATTAATTCGGTACAGATTTACTGTGTGGATCAACATATTTGTAAAAATTACCAAAAATATATTAATATTTTAATAGATCAGTGTGTAAATAATCGAAATATGTTGTGTTGTTACCTGTGAGGTGCGTATCTACGTAGAAATACATTAATGAATATGAATGAACATGGTAAGTACGGATTCCGCCATAAAGGAGCCACTAACCACAATATACAAAGCGAAGTAAAGTATCTGAAGTTGGTGTGCTAACTCATGACGTGCAACCATGAAAATGTCTCAAAGTTACGGGATCCATATATTTGTAAACATTCAGGGATATTCCCTATAGCACCCTTAGCAACGTACAAATACATAATCAAACACGTATTTTTATGCCATGTACATTGTTCGGCACTGTCCTCATTTATGTGTATATCCATCATCAGTGTTGCTTCTGCTCCCTATGATGCATCCCCGCTCTACTGCATGGATCCCTTGCTACGCTCCTTGTCCTGGCTTGGTTAGTAATCATGACTACTTTTTAATTGCCGCTAGCACAAGTTGGTTAGTGTCCTTTACCAATAGTTCTTATCGTGTGCATACACTGAAGCCCTCTTAAAGTTGATTTGTACAAAGGAATGTAAATCCACTCGCCAAATATACGACCGTTCGGGAGAGTAATACTCCCGGAAGTACGTTTTTTTTTCGCGCGCTACCCTAGCCAGCTGTTTTAAGTTGGTCACAAAATTTATATCATGGGGGTCAAGGTGGAACAAAACGAGCCCTGTGGGGCATCTAACGCGTTTCTACTACTACTACTACTACTACTACTACTACTACTACTACTACTACTACTACTACTAATAATAATAATAATAATAATAATAATAATAATAATAATAATAATAATAATAATAATTCTTATCTGCACAAAAGTAAGTAAAAACACTTTTTTGATTAGAGTATTATTTTCATCTTATTTTAATTAAAAAAGTGTTATGAAAATGTGAAAAATAAAGAAAAACTTTCCTTGCGCCGGGTTTGAACTCGCGCCAAATGTATTTGTTAGTAGCACATAGCGCTAGCACGCACGGCCATGAGAACCGAGTTTGATCTCTGCTATTTAAAGGGAACGTGGCAAGAAAGGGATAACACCAACTAATCAGAACTGTGTATTTCGTTCATACTTCCGGGAGCATTACTCTTCCGAGCTAGTCCTCCATTGTTTAAGATAGATTGATTCTATCCTCCATTGTAGAATGATTGTTTAAGATACAGAGAGTCGATATACTGAAAAAGAAGTATATTTGTATCATTGTAATTGTTACCTTCTCTTCTATTAAGATATATCGTTACTTGCTAAATTTCAGAGGGGAAACCAATATGGCGTGTGGATGATTTATTTAGAATCAACTCAGTTTTAGAATCAATTTTTACAAGGAACAATTTCAAAATTTGTGATTTTATGTAGACTATGCTTTATAACTAGGGGGAAGTTGATGAAATGTCATCTTCTTTCTGGTATCGCGGATAGGATGTCCATCAAATACTCATAATATTACTTCTCGTTCTAAAACAAAAATTATAACAGAGTTCTGCAAATTTGAACTATTTTTCCTCCCTATTTTTTTTTTTTTTTTTTTTTTTTTTTTTTTTTGGGGGGTGATTCCTATAGACTTCGAGCTCCTAATGCAGAATCCGAAAACCGTTTTGCTTCATCACCCACCAATTTCGAGAGAGAATCGTTTATTTTTCGCCAATCATCCATGAGATTTAAATACGTTCAATAGATGTATCTGTATTGAAACTAGGAAAGAGTGAAGTAAATTTAAAACTCCGTTTCTTTGTGAAAGTTAAAATTTAATGTCTACACCTTTAGAAGGAAATAATGATACATTTAAAGATGAAATTTATAAATAATTCTACATTATTTGGTAATTCCCAATTGCAACGGATCAATTTGAATGCACTGATCCGAAGCTTAAGGATGTCCGAAAACTTAGAACGTAATATTTAGTTCTTATCTTGTTGTCTTCTGTCTCTTGTATTGCTGGGGAGATGTATCACACTGGATAGACCAACAGTAGTCAGCTAACATATTTTGAGTACATTTACCGCTGTATGGCTTCTCCATTTGGCCTACATTTTGATGGAACCTCTCACCACGTTTGCCAAATACAGCTCCCATGTTTTCTGGGGGAAAGAATCTAAAGGATATGAAGTTTTAACGACATGTTGCACCCGAAAATCCTGTAAGAGGAAATAAGTTCTTCCACTGTTTCTACGAGTTTTCCGATTTCTTGTTTCCAAGAAAATTCTTGCACACATTTAGAAGCGCATTCCATGCTTTTTGCTCCACACCATTTGATCGAAAAAAAAGGGTTAAAGCTAAATCACTGGGCTACATTTTATTTCTTGAGGAAAAAGTATTCCCTGAGCTCATCCAACCGAGAAATGTCGTTCAAAGCAATCAGATAATCAGATAAGAATATATGCAGGTGTCCCTTCAGCCATGGACCCAGCACCGCTTGCTTTCGATCAGCGTTCTTCTTTCAAGATCACTATAAACATTCTTCAAGGAAGTGATTCTTTGTCACATTTTAAAAATAACAGGAAATAACTAACTAGTTCATTTTAAAACTATTAATTCCATTTGGCAGGTAGCTAGATATATGAAGACAAAAACAATTATATACAAAGGGTCTTTCTAAGTAAGATAGTGAAATCGGTCCTTGATTGAAATTGGGTCGCTATTGACCCAAAAGGTTACCCTTGACCTAAAAGTACCTCAAAAAATTTTGACCCCCTACCCCCTCCCCTTACCGAATTATCGTATCATACATGCTCAAAATTGAATATATTTTTTAAAATTTTGGTGGGGGTGGTCGAAAAATTTTAAAAGTTTCACAGATTGTAGATACTATAAAGATGTAAATGTGCATTTTTTCAAAACAATCGATGCGTATTTTCTTTATTTTTTTGCGTTTTGAAAATTTCAAAAAATTTTAGAAAAAAATTGGGGGGTACGTCGCTGATTTTTTGGTTAAAAAATTTGTTATGCCCTTAGGTACAACATATATTTTTTTCGGGGCCTGAAAGTGATAGCAACATTGTCAAAAAGAAATAAAACTGAAAACAAACGTGTTTTTCGCACAGTTTTCTCACTGAGGACCCCTTCAAACAATCCTTTGCCAGAGTTCACAATTCTCCTTTCTCTTGCGTCCCTTCCGATTCTGTTGTTCTTTGGCTGCTTCGATTGTGTCCGTTTCGGAATAGAAACACTAAATATATCTCTGTAACAATGCTTCCACTCCAACCGACTCTTGCACAACGAAATTACACCTCGCGTCGGCTCTTCGTATCTATCAGTGCTCGCTTCACTGGCCACACACACATGTCACTCTCTATCGCAAGCTGTGTAACTTTGTTGTGCAAGAGTCGGTTGAAGTGGAATCACTGTTACGGAGATATATTTGGTGTTTCTATTCCGAAATGGACACAATCGAAGCAGCCGAAGAACGAAAGAAGCGAAAGGGACGCAAGAGAAATGATAATTTTGAACTTTGGCTAAGGATTGTTTGAACGGGCCCTTACTTTTGTGGGAAACCTGTGCGAAAAACACGTTTGTTTTCAATTTTATTTATTTTTAACAATGTTGCCATCACTTTCAGGCCCCGAAAAAAATATATGTTGTACCTAAGGGTATAACAATTTTTTTAACCAAAAAATCAGCGGTGTGTCCCCCCAAAAAAATTTCTACCATTTTTTGAAATTTTCAAAACGCAAAAAAAAAAGAAAAAGAAAATACGCATCGATGGTTTTGAAAAAAATTACACATTTATATCTAGACAGTATCTACAATCTGTGAAACTTTCAAAATTTTTCGACCAACCCCACCAAAATTAAAAAATATTCAATTTTGAAGTGTATGATACGATAATTCGGTAAGGGGTGGGGTCATTTTTTTCTAGATAGTTTTAGGTCAAGGGTAACCTTTTGGGTCAATAGCGACCCAATTTAAATCAAGGGTCGAGATCACTATCTTACTAGGAAAGACCCTTTCCAGAAGATCTCTTAAATTGAATAATAAATTAGACATTTAAAACAAAAGGACCTGCGCATTAAAATTGCTTTAAAATTCGTTTATATGTTGTTTTATTTTAATCTTAAAAATACAAGCAACAGAGGCTCAAACTGCTATTCCGGTTCAAGTTATCTAATAACAAATAAATATTCCTTCTTTGATATGCGAGACGGGACCCAAGTGGAATCCGAATCACTACTCAGGTTTTTATTTTCCTGGTTAACATTTTCTAGGTTTCCAAACTATGTTATGCACAAGTATTGTAAGTTTTATAGAACGACCACATCCATCCGTTTGTCAGTTAAACCTTGATCGTATAGAACAAAATGGGTATTATAGCAACAAGCAACTCTTTTGGAATCGATTTAGTTTCTCAAGAATTACACTACCTTCGCTCCTATCACTCTGCTAGAACTTGAAGTGGTTGAAATTTACTAGCACTTCCGGTTTGAATATTGATTTTCATAGATCATAAACGGTACATGATATCGAGAAGCAACTTTTTAAAATCGATTCAGCACCCCAATAATACATGCCATCTACTCCGTTAATCCTGTATCAAACCGGAAGTAGCAAAATAAGCAAATTCCAAATTCAACATTGATATCTATAGAATAAAAACGGGAATAGATATAGACGAGAGGTTTTTCGAAATCCATTCAATGTCTCAAAGAAAAATCGTCTGTACTCGTACCACTTTATTAAAACTGGAAGTAGTTAAAATTTCTAGATTTTCCGGTTTCAATAGAGATCATCATAGATCAGAAACGGTAAAATATACACGTGCCTGAAGTTGATCCCCTCACCTCTCCCAAATTACACAAAACGTTGCACATCGTTAGTGCATCGTTAGTGCACGTTAGTGCACTCAGAACTAACGTTAGTGCTATCAGCGTCTACGAGATATTGAAGATTTTTGGTGGGGGGCCAACTTCATATGAAGTTAGCCCCCCACCCATATTTATGCAGACACATTTTCACAAAACTTAGCACATCGTTAGTGCACCGTTAGTGCACTTAAACACACTAAGCACTACCGTTAGTGCTACCATATTTTGTAATTTATTCAAGATTTTCGGTGGGGGGCAACTTCAGAAATATCAAATTCCATACAAAGTGTCAGTATTTTCAGGAAGCACTAACGAATGCACTAATTACTTTGTTAGTGCTTGAAGTGGGCGCAAATTCACGCTGACCGCCAAAGATATTTTACTTGTAGCACCTACACCAATTTAGCACTAACGTTAGGGGTTGGTGCACGAAGAAGCACTAACGATGCACTAAGGATTGTACTAGAAGTGATCATTAGTGCTTTTTAATTTGGTAGAAATTTGACACAGTGAAAAACTCCCCTTAAATTTCTTATGTGATTTTCCTGAGATGTAACTGGCCATAACTATACTAATAGTGTTCGTTATTGCTTGAAGTGGGGGCGCCAAGTTCAGGAAGGCTTCCAAAGGTTTTTTTACTTGTAGGACTTACATTAATGAAGAACTAACGTTAGGTGTTAGTGCACTATGAAGCAGTAACTATTTCAGTAGAAAAGATCATTAGTGCTTTTGATTTTGACGGAATTTTGACGCAATGAAAATTTCCCCATGAATTTCTTATGGGATTTTTGTGGCATATAATTGGCCATATCTACAGCATTAACGGAACTATGAGTGTTTTGCAGAAGCGCTAACGATACATTAACGAATGGACTTATTTTTCGTTAGTGCTTGAAGTGGGAACCAAGCTCACGCTGGCCCGCAAAGGTTTTTTACTTGTAGCACTTACACTAATAAAGCACTAAACTTAGGTGTTGGTGCACTAGGAAGCACTAATGTTACAAGTAAAGAAAACTTTCGAAATTAGCGTGAACTTAGCTCCCACTACAAGCACTAACGAAAAAATTAGTTTTATTCGTTAGTGCATTGTTAATACCTCTAGAAGATACAAGTAGTTTCGTTAGTGTTTCACCATTAGTGTAGATATGGCCAATTATAAGTCACAAAACTCCCATAAGAAACACATGGGGAATTATTCATTGTATCATATTCCCATCGCATTCAAAAGCACTAATTACCTCTGTTAGTGCATCGTAAGTGCTTCTTAGAGCACAAATGCCTAACGTTAGTGCTTCATTAGTGTAGGTGTTACAAGTAAAAAAAAACTTTGATGAAGTCAGAGTGAATTTCGCACCCACACTTTGAGCACTAATGGAAAAAATAGTGCCATTCGTTAGTGCTTCTATAAAGCACTAACAATTTCGTTAGTGCCTCACTATTAGTATAGTTATGGCCAATTACATATCACGAGACTCACAAGAAATTTATGGCAAATTTTTCATTGAATCAAATTTCCGCCAAATTCATGTTAGTGCTTCTTAGTGCATCTACACTTAAGGTTAGTATAGGTGCTACAATTAAAATAACTTTTGAGGCCAGAGTGAACTTAGCGCCCCCACTTCAAGCACTAACTAATAACTTAGTGCCATTCGTTAGTGCATTGTTAGTGCTTCTAGAAAACACTAACAGTTTAGTTAGTACTTCACTATTAGTTTAGTTATGGCCAATTACATGTCACGAAACTCACATAATAAATTTATGGGAAATTTTTCATTGCATCAAATTTCCGTCAAATTCAAGAGCACTAATGATCTCCTCTAGTGCAATCGTTAGTGCTTCTAGAAAACACTAACAGTTTCGTTAGTACTTCAATATTAGTGTAGTTATGGACAATTACATGTCACGAAACTCCCATAAGAAATTTATTGGGAATTTTTAATTGCATCAAATTTCCGCCAAATTCAAAAGCACTAATGATATCTTCTAGTGTAATTGTTAATGGTTCTTAGTGCACCAACCCCTAACGTTAGTACTTCTTTAGTGTAGGTGCTACAAGTACAATATCTTTGGAGAGCACGGTGAACTTGCCCCAACTTCAAGCACAAAAAAAAAAAAAAAAAATTAATGCTATTCTAGAAAGCACTAAAGGTTTGTATGGACTTTGATATTTCTGAAGTTGGCCTCACCAAAAGTCTTGAACAAATCCCAAAATATGGTAGCACTAACGTTAGTGCTTAGTGCGTTTAGGTGCACTAAAGATGCAATAACGATTGTCGTTAACTGCATGTTTCTACCTCTATTTGTATAGAATTTGATATTTCTGAAGTTGGCCCCCATCTAAAATCTTGAATAAATCCCAAAATATGGTAGCACTAACGTAAGTGTTTAGTGTTTTAAGTGCACTAACGATGCACTAACCATTGCCGTTAACCGCATGTTTCTACGTCAATTTGTTTAGAATTGGATATTTCTGAAGGTGCCCACCCCACCGAAAATCTTGAATAAATCCCAAAACATGGTAGCAGTAACATTAGTGCTAGTGCGTCTAAATGCACTAACGAAGCACTAACGAATGCTGTTAACCTAATGTTTCTACATCAATTTGTATGGAATTTCATATTTCTAAAGTTGACATCTAACCAAAAATCTTGAATAAATCCCAAAATATGGTAGAACTGACATTAGTGCTTACTGCGTTTAAGTGTACTAATGATGCACTAACGATTGCCATTAACCCTATGTTCCTATCTCTATCTGTATAGAATTTGATATTACTGAAGTTGCCCACCCCACCGAAAATCTTGAATAAATTCCAAAATATGGAAGCACTAACGATAGTGCTTAGTACGTTTAAGTGAACTAACGATGCACTAACGGTTGTCGTTAACCCCATGTTTCTACCTCTATTTGTATGTATTTTGATAATTCTGAAGTTGCCCACCACCAAAAACTTTGAATAAATCCCAAAATATGGTAGCACTAACGTTAGTACTTAGTGCGTTTAAGTGCACTAACGATTGCCGTTAACTCTACCCCATGTTTCTACCTCTATTTGTATGTATTTTGATAATTCTGAAGTTGCCCACCACCAAAAACTTTGAATAAATCCCAAAAAATATGGTAGCACTAACGTTAGTGCTTAGTGCGTTTAAGTGCACTAACAACGCACTAACGATTGCCGTTAATCCCATATTTATACATCAATTGTATGGAATTTGATATTTCTGACGTTGACTCCTAACCAAAAATCTTGAATAAATACCAAAATATTTTAGAACTGACATTAGTCCTTAGGGCGTTAAAGTGCACTAACGATGCACTAACGATTGCCGTGAACACTATGTTCCTATCTTTATTTGTATAGAATTTGATATTTCTGAAGTTGGCCCCCACCAAAAATCTTGAATAAATCCCAAAATATGGTAGCACTAACGTTAGTGCTTAGTGCGTTTAGGTGCACTAACGATGCACTAACGATTGCCGTTAACCCCATGTTTCTACCTCTATTTGTATAGAATTTGATATTTCTGAAGTTGGCCCCCCACCAAAAATCTTGAAAAAATCCCAAAATATGGTAGCACTAACGTTAGTGCTTAGTGCGTTTAAGTGCACTAACGATTGCCGTTAACCCCATGTTTCTACACCTATTTGTATAGAATTTGATATTTCTGAAGTTCCCTCCCCCACCGAAAATCTTGAATAAATCCCAAAATATGGTAGCACTAACGTTAGTGCTTAGTGTGTTTAAGTGCACTAACGATGCACTAACGATGTGCTAAGTTTTGTGAAAATGTGTCTGCATAAAGATGGGTGGGGGCTAACTTCATATGAAGTTGGCTCCCCTACCAAAAATCTTCAATATCTCGTAAACGCTGATAGCACTAACGTTAGTTCTGAGTGCACTAACGTGCACTAACGATGCACTAACAATGTGCAACGTTTTGTGTAATTTGGGAGAGGTGGGGGGCCAACTTCAGGCACGTAAAACATACGGCTTTCTGATGCAGCTGCGTTATTTGGGGAGAGCAGGAGTAATTCTCCATTTCTCCCCCTCCTGATTTTGGGTACTCACAAGCAGTACTTTATATATATATATATATATATATATATATATATATATATATATATATACAGGGCCGGCCTTAGGTAGTGCGGGGCCCGATTGGGAATATTTTGCGGGGCCCCAGGTTTACAACTATAGTACAGCTTTGGTATATCTTTATTGTTCAACATAATAAACTTGGTCCAACCGTGCTGCAGTGCTCCTTAGATTGTGACAACAGAAACTCCTCCACGACTGTCATTATCGCTTACAAACGCCGTCCTGCTAGAACCTTTTTTAGATTAGGGAACAAGTGGAAGTCTAAGGGGCCATATCTGGAGAATAGAGTGGATGAGGAACGAGTTGAAAGCCGGATTCATGAATAGTAGCCATGACAACTGGTGATGTGTGGCCGGGAGCATTATCATGATGGTAGAGAATATATATTCGATTGGATTATTCGAGTTAGAAGACAAACCTTCATAAGCAGCCACCTATTGATTAAGCACTACTAAAAAAAAATAGTATAAATTCGGTTTTCCTGACTTGATTTTTTGAAAATAAAATCACGGGATTTTTCGCAGGAGAGGGCAAAGTTTGTCCTCTGGTTTTGTATTTTTAATATAGCTATAATAAGGACTGACGCAAATCCCGGGAGGATGAGGAGGACATGTCCCCCCAATCTTGGAACTGAGGGGACTGTCCCGCCCAATAATCCGATTTGAAATGTGTTTTTTGAAGAGAAATATGATAATTTGTGTCCGACTGCCATAACGGAAAGTGAGATGAAATTGAAGTCCCCCAGAATAAGCCTCTGCCCGCCTCCCAATGTTGAAGACAACTCTGCTTCCCTGATCCCCCACAACATTGTTTTTCAACTTCATAAATATTTTGAACATAGCTTAAAAAAATATGAGCGGAACGGTTTTACTCGTCTCCCTCAATGTTGAAGACAGATTTGTGCCGCTGAAATAAGAGAAAGGATATGCAAAGAAGTCGCACTGAGGCTGATTTATTTGATACCATCTCGGTATTCGCGGTAGTATCACATTACTTAATCAGTAAGAACGCCAGGAACTTTTACTTACAAGGGAAGCATCAATGAACTCATATCGAAACCTACCGTAAATTTCACTCAGAGGAAGGAAGTCCCACAGAAACACCACACACAAAAAATCAGCTGGTTTTTGAAGTGGAATTAACCAAAATGACAGATTGAAATGTCGCGTATCCATGTCGACAATTGCGCAATACATTCAGTACCACCCCTTGTAAACTGCCTGTTATTAATTAAAAGTCAATAACAACAATGTAAGTACATACAACACCTAAGGGGAAGTCGTATGGTAAGATGAACCTTGACGACAGCCATCTTGAAATCCGCCATCTTGAATGCAGATGAAGTCTTGTAAATAGGAATAGGGCAATATGATACATGATTTTGGGCTAGAATTTAAGCAGAAAAACAATGGTAGAATTAGTTTTAAGATACGTGCATTTGGTAAAAAAAAAAAAAAGGAACAGGCATATTTATTCTGTATTTTTCCATGTACACAACTCCCGAATGAAGCAGCTGTCCAACAATTTGTAAAATACAAAAATATAGGAAACACCCTCTATATGTTCCCAATTTGTCCCAAATTTTGTTGAGCAAAGCTACACACTTGTAGGAGATTAGTCGGCAAATTTGGTCCAAATTGGTTGAATAGGGGACAAGATACAAGCCGAACAAAACGAAAATTCCATTGGAAAAGTACAAAATAGTTTAAACACTATGTAGATGTTTTATGATGATTTGTTTGAAATTATGGTGGTCATAACAAAATACTTTTGAAAGACTATTCTGAAAATTTGGTTCAAATCGGTGGAATAGGAACGGAGGTAGACATTTCAATAGCGACAACTTATTTTTGGACAGCTGCTTCATTCGGGAGTTATGCACATGGAAACATACAAAATAAATATACCTGTAACTTTTCACCAAATGCACGTATCTTAAAACTAATTCTACCATTGTTTTTCTGCTTAAATTCTAGCCCAAAATCATGTATTATATTGCCCTATTAATATTTACAAAACTTCATCTGCATTCAAGATGGCGGATTTCAAGATGGCTGCCGTCAAGGTTTACCTTACCGTACGATTTCCCCTTAGGTATTCTATGTACTCACATTGTTGTTATTGACTTTTTATTATTAACAGGCAGTTTACAAGGGGTGGTACTGAATGTATTGTGCAATTGTCGACATGGATACGCGACATTTCAATCTGTCATTTTGGTTAATTCCACTTCAAAAACGCAACTGATTTTTTGTGTGTGGTCTTTCTGTGGGACTTCCTTCCTCTGAGTGAAATTTTACGGTAGGTTTCGATATGAGTTCATTGATACTTCCCTTGTTAGTGGGATGTTCAAAATGAAAGAGGGTGTGCACCCAGTATAATGATATATATTTTTACACAAAGTCAAAGAAAACAATATTTTTACGCCCAGGGGTGTGTGTAAAAAAAATTGAGAGGTGTTGGGGGTTTGCACAATACTCCCTGGACGTAATATCTACTTTTACAACAGAAGTTGTAAAAAAATAAACTACTACAGCAATAAATTCAGAAAATTTTTGCTTATGCATGGAAACTTAATACGAACTATTCATTTCCTTGTTAGGGAAAGGCCATACCCTCCCTTGTGGAGTCTATGGATGTACTTGCATTGTAATACGCTGTTGTGTGTACTTGACAACCGAGAGTAGCAGAGCCATCTTAACGGTATCATAGCACTTGGCTGGGGGCCCCGCAAGCATTAGGGGCTCCGCGAGCATAATGGCATGTATTAATTACATGTATTAGGAGCAAAATTTAGTCATAGAGACCACAACACACTTGTTTGCTCTAGAACCTAATATGCTGTTAAAAACGGCACTGGAAAATAGATTAAACTGGACAGCAGAGTAGACTGCACTAGCGCGGGGCCCCCTTAGGCGCGGGGCCCGATTGGGAGAAATCGGTCCAATCGGCTTAAGGCCGACCCTGTATATATATATATATGAATTTAGTATCGCAAGAATAGTCTCCGTTTCCGACTTTACTCCTCTATTGCAACCTGAAATGGTAGAAATCTACACTTACTTCAGGATTTAATATTCACTGGTATAGAACGAATTCGTTATGAGAAGGCCACTAACTATTTTTTTATATGGCTTCGGTATCCGAAAGATATATTTCATCTTAGCTTTATTATTGTACTGAAACCAGACGTAGTAAGAAATTCCATTTCAATATTGTATCGTATATAGTAATAATTGTAAGACAGTAAGGAACTGTTTTTGATATGGATTAAGCGTCACATGAACAGATTTAATCTCTCGCTATCCCTAAATTGCAGCCGGAAGTTGTACGTCTGTTTCAATATTAATTTCAGATAGTTGGGAAGTCTAGTGTACCTTCAAAACTTTGAAATGAAACTCTCTTGTCTATAATTATATCCGGTTGAATTGGTGGTGAATCATTGTTAATGCATTTGTTCTGCTTCATGAAAAATATGATTTTGTACTACATGCTCTTTGTAGGCGATTGCAGCTGATGAAGATCTATTTGTATACAATTTTTGCTGGCTCTAGATCATTCCTTTCTATGCAAAAAGCTGATGACAGAAGGACGCACACAAACTATATTATTATCATTAAAGATAAACGCAGACAAACAAATGGACTTCAATAAACAGTGCTCATTTTCTTATAAATTGCTTATCCCTACATTTCCTACAACTTATGATTCTAACTTTACGCACTATTAGGTAGTATTGTCCACGAGACGAGACGAGCTGAGGAAAAATATTTCCTCGTCTTGTCTTGTAAATTTTGTAAAACTCTTGTGTTATCTCCGATTCTCGAATAAATCTTTATCATCTTGTCTCGATTCTAGAAAATATGTTCTCGTCTCTTTTTGCATATTTATACTCTGACGGTTTTTTCTTAACTTTTTGTAGAAGTTATCAGAACCCTTCCGCGTAACGAGAGGTCCACGAAGGGTATAATATAATCAGGGACGGATCCAGCAGGAGCGATCGGGGCGATTGCCCCCCCCAGAAGAGGAATCTTTCTTATTTTCTATACATAAATAAAACCCACCCCAAAGTTTGGAGCCCTTAAAAGTAGCAGTATGACAACCCACCGGCCCCCCAGAAGTCGGTCCTGGATCCGCCCCTGAATATAATAGTATTTAAACCACTTTATTATTGTAGTATATTGTATAGATAATAAATTGCTTATATTTAACATTGATAAATGCTCTTCACTATGGTCATACAGCCGCTTTATTGTTTTATACCTTTTTATACTATTAATTATGTAATAATAAAACATGTTTGAAATCTAAGACTTGGTGAACTTGTGTTGTGCACGAAACTCGTGAAATTTCTGACCTCGTCTCTTTTCTCGTTACATGAAAATTGTATTGTTTATCGTCTCGTCTCGAATTTGAAAGGTACTTCTTATTTCGTTTTCGAGACGAGAATTGAAAGGAAACAAAAAAATCTCGTCTCATACGAAACTACTGTCAAAACATTGCTTCGAAAACGTAACACACTGGAAATATAATAATAATAATAATAATAATAATAATAATAATAATAATAATAATAATAATAATAATAATAATAATAATAATAATAATAATAATATACACACGTATGCTATGTGTGTAATAGTTTATGTAGGCTTATGTGTGTATGGTGTGTTATGAATGCTTTTAGAGTCTGAAAGAAGACTTTTGGTTTGCTTTTAGTACGTAAAATGTCCTGCTAGCTACACCCCTGACGCATCTAAAAAAAATGATTTTTAAAACAAGAAAGAATAAATTGGAATGAACGAAACAAGTATGTGACTTCTGTGCTTTAAAATATTGCTGCAAATATTGCTGAGGTATATTCTCAGGTAGAACTGAAATCGGACACACTTACTCCATCTCTCGAGAAAAATAGGAATCTTATGAGGATTGATCCGGTTCGAGGTGAAACGTCTATCGAAGTCTTGTCCTTCCAGTTTTGCCAATCCTAGTGGTTATTTTTCAGTAGATCTCATGAATTTTCAACTTTCTCATCTATTAATGAATTATAAACTAATAGGTCTAATAAATAAATCTCTTGATATTTAAGCTGACTGTAGGTTTGGTGCGCAATATTTATAGCTACTTTCATGCCAGTGGAATAAGATACTATTGACACAACCGCAGGCAAGAAAGTACTTCAGAAAGGTTGAAGTGGGGATCGAATCCGGGATCTTCCTGTTATAGAACAAACTTCTGATATTGTAGCTCTTTGAGTTGAATTGATTTGTTTTTAGTGATCCTTTCAGCAGCGAAGCCATATGATACGTGAACCTACAGGTTAACCTGGGCTCCGCCGGAATTGAACACGGGTCTCCCAAGCCAAAGGTGCGTACACTAACTGCTTACCCATTAGTGAGTTCATCTTCTTATTTAGTACATCATACTTATCCACTCGACACATTAGCCCACAACAAATTTCCGGCTTTCACCTGATAAACCTTCGAAAATCCCCTGCGTACAGATTTTTGTTCGGTGTTTTATTTATTTTAAAGAAGTCTACTTAAATATACTGACATTTCTCAAGCGCTTGCTACTGATATATTAGATTCCTAGGTTGGCAACTTGTGTCCAATGCGACACTCCTGACTGGCTTTCGTAGGGTCCTTCGAAATGAAATATAACTTTCCTGACATTATTCATATTTCACAACAAACATATTTTTTGAATATCTACGTTAAATATTTTGCCAGCCATTCCTTAGATCAAATAATTTTACTGGTAGTTTCATATTTCTTCAAACAACTAGTTAAGCAACAACGGTCTGTAAGCAAAAGTCACCTTGAAATGTTAAGTTCTTCCTGTTATTTATCTGTTCTCTCTCTCATACGCTTTATTATTATTATTATTATTATTATTATTATTATTATTATTATTATTATTATTATTATTATTATTATTATTATTATTATTATTATTATTATTATTATTATTAACAATGATGATAATAATTATAGTAGGGAAGCTGATGTTGTGATGGTGGTGGTCCTGGTAGTGAAGCCGTCAGATGACGTTCGTACATCAATAGTAGCGTTATCATACGTCCAGTCTTGGCCGGAAGAATTCCGGTTTATAGGTCTTGTGCTGGTATCCCGCTGCTTTACAATTTCTGGTTTTCAATCATGAAAATATGTTCGTCCCTTTTCTGTGTGCTCTATCTCCATTGTATTACATACAGGGTACGCCATAAGTCTGGAATCGTGGGGAAAAAATGAGCGTCTACAATGTGCTTCAGCCATGGGGATACACTCCTGTAAACGTGCAAGAGTTCGAATTTTTTCTTTCCGCTAATTTTTTAGTACACAAGTATGTAACGGGTGCACGTTGGAAATGCAATATGTTGAATTCAGTAGACATCAATCGTAGTCTTCATCCACCATTGAAAAAAAAAATGACTTGAATATGTTCAGCCTTGTTCAGATTCATAGTTGTCTGCAACGAAACAAAGCTAATAGTAATATAACAATTTCAATGTTTCGAAATTATGGGACAATTTAACACCTATATGAGTAATCTTAATTTACAATATTAGTAAAAAAAAAAAAAAAAAAAGAAAAGAAAAAAGAAAAAGAAAAAGAAAAAGAAACACACACACACACTTCAAGACATACAGTTCATGTATAATATTTTAGTCTAAGATGGCGTATTACTTTCCTATCATTACTGATACATCCAACAGGAATGAAATAAAAGTTGCTCTTTTGCTGGATAGGTACTTCCGTCGATGAGAGAAGGGAAAGTAAAGCTCCCACAAAAGTTTCCCGGTTTGGAACAGGAGAAATATCGTAACCATTTCTTTAGGCATGAGTAAAGTGTGTCGATCATGGAAAAATGTGTTACAGCACTACCCTATACTCATTTCTGTCTGATATGCAACAAATTTTAGCCGAAGAGTACTCACTTGCTGGAAATTAGGGGTTTCGTGCGCTGTGATTCTCTATTAATCTGTTGGTTTTAACGCAAGAATCGGTCTCTTTGATACCTTCTGTAATTATATTCTTTCCCTTCCTCCCTTAGCTTCCATCACATCCCTAATAAGACAATTTGTCCCTTAATAATACACAAATCAAGGTCTGTCCTTTCCTTTAACTATCTTCAGATAATTATAACTTTTCTTTCTTCAACTTCCAGTAACGTGTCCTTATTGAATTTTTGTTCCATCAAGCTCAGCTTCTCCATTATCGTATTTCCTATTTTATATTACTCTAGAAGTTTCCCATTTTTCTTCACTGATGTTAATGTTCCTTCCTTGTGCAGTAGAACACTTTACATGATATATTGAATCTGTTTGGAACTACAGTAGACTCTGGACTAACCTAGCCGAGCTAATTAAAAAAAAAAAAAAACTCTCTATAACAAAATGAGGATTTTTTTCGTTTGAACTATCTACTTGACTTTCAACGCCTTCATAAAAGAGCAATTTTGCCAAGGTGAAGCAGTCATGGGCATTACTCGAGCAGACTGCTCTACCAAATTTTCACACATCTATTGCATTTTGCGGTTTCTTCTTGCACAGCATGCACTAAATGAGGAGCTAATGCATAAGCCACGTAGGCGGCTGAAAATACGGTTTAACCCTCAAAAAATTCCTACGAAAGGTTTCTCAACGATTTTCTGTAGTATCAAATGTGCTGAATAACATATTAAAAGTTTACCAAAATTTGACCATCGGAAAGACCCAATTTTCAAGATGGCGTCCAAAATGGTTGTTAACTCTTTTACAATCTTAGACTTTCATTCAAGTAGCTACTGGGTCATCACTATTTATCCTAGCATTATGGTTCGTGCATCATTCTCTTCGGAATAAAACAAGCTTTCAAGTGGTGCCATCCAAATGTGTGCATGACCTACGTGGAAAGGGAAATTGAGAATAATTTGAGAAATTTTCCTCTTAAAAATCCCTTTTCAAAGGTTTTGCGCCCTCTGAAGCGACCCCGGGTAAGAATACACGACCCAAACCTTCTTAGAGAAGAACTATGAGATATAGGCTATGTACGTGCCAAATTACGTTGTGAAATCTTTAGTAGTTACGACAGAATAAAAAAAAAAATACCAGTATTCTACTCTTTTGAATGTATCTAACCAAATATATAAGTAGACAATAAATAAGACAGAACATAAAAGTTTCTAACACAGCACTATTAATCCGGGTATTATCATTCGTAACTCATTATTTTTAGAATGAAGCAAGCTTTCCTATGGTATCATCTCCATGCGTCCATGATACACGTGAAAAGGGAAATTGTGGATAATTCGAAAAAATCCCTTAAAAATTCCCTTTTCAGAAGTTTTGCGTCTTCTGTAGCGGCCCCAGATAAAAGTACACTACCTTAATGTTTCTAGAAAATTACTATGATGAATAGACTATATGTGTGAGAAATTAAATTCTGAAGTCTTCAATAGTTACGAGAAAACAAAGCATTTACCAATATTCTACTCTATGAATATACGGAACCGAACCAATAAGTAGGCAATAAATAGCACATCCTACAGTTTTCATCGTACAAAAGTTAGTCTAGTGTCTACTCATAATTTTATGGACTTAACACACATCTGCTACACCGAAATTCTAAACAGTACTTTCTTTATTGTTATTTTAGCAAAAATTAACAGAATTTTTCTTTAACATATTTACAAACAATCATTGTGAGATTTTTTTCTTCCCATCCTATTTCATTCAAAATATTTTGTTTCCTCAGTTTTCATTCTAATGTATTTGAAGTGTATTTTTTATAGTCTTAAAATACATTTCTTACATTTAAATGGCAAAGAATAGTTAGTTTGTTCTTAGTTTACACAATATTAATATAAGTTTTATTAAACATTAACGTATTTACGAATAGTAATTGTTACATTCTTCATCCCAAGCAGATTCATTGAAAATATTTTCACAATTTTCAGTTTGGCAAAGTCCGCAAACATATGTGCATGGTAGTCCATATCTCTTGCAACAACATCGTTTTGTTAGGCAGGTAGTTGTTCAATTACAGTGGAGCATATGAAGAAGACTTTCTGGTGCAACAGATGTATCTGTCATAACAGGTATATACTGATTGCGCCATAGTTTCCACCTCCAACCAACTGCGTTCATATCACTGTCATTTCTGATCCAAACCTTGATTTGGTAATAAACTTTAAAGCTGTGGTATTTTGTAGAGGACTCAGTAGGAGGAAGGCACTCTGGAGTGATGAGTGACATAGAAGAAACAGTTTTTCTTTTACTGAAGAGTTGGTAGCGCAAAGAGGTCAGTACTTCTGCGTATAAAAAAGATAGCCATTACCTTTACCCCTAACGATGCTACAACAGATTTTGTTTGATGTGGCAGCAGGAACACATTTTCACAGTTCTGATTTTTTTTTTCACTGCTTATGAATCTTTGGAATACTGACTTATTGCCTACACCAAATATGTGCGAAGTTGAATCACATCCTGTTTAAGCATAATGAACAACAGTTACGAATATACATTACCACCCAGAACACGTTTCATTTCATTGATGTCATATATCTTATGAAGTGTAGACTTGTCCGAACGAAACTATATGCCTTTATTATCAAACTGAGCACAATAAAGAGGGAGGATGAGTAAATCTGTATCCTCCCCAATCAATGTTGTTGAATGTTGCTCTGATGACTTGACAGATGCTTTGACGATGTCTACGTCTGCATCTCCTGATGCATTGATAACACTGCAGTCACTTTTCTGCAGTTCTTCTGCCACCATGTGAAAAGTTCCTGTTTGTTGCTAGTTGTAGCAGGAAAATCATCTTTTCCCCCCTAGAAACTCTGTTGCTTCATTGAAGCTGATAGTGAAATGGGTGATTTGGCCTCCTCGATGATGTGTATTATCCTTTATGGAAGGACCAGCTTCGTAAAAGTCAAAAATAACATTTGCTTTACCACTATGTTTTATGGTAAATTGTACGTATGAACGTGCAATGCCACCATAACTCTTGCTCTTTATCCAAGGCAGCTGATGAAAAAGTGAACTACCATCTAACACATAATGTTCAGTTGCTGAAACCGAATCCATGATAGATTGTTTAGATTGCTTAGTAATATACACCTCAATCGTATGAGCCAGTTGAGCTTTGTCACTTTTACGAAATTTATTTGGCGTCAAACATGACTACTGCAAATGGACTGAGCTCATAGCTCAATACACGTTCTAAAGAAAGTTCTCAAGTTTTTGACAACCAAAAATCGTTGATAGAGAAGAGCAGGATCAATGGTTCTGTCTTTTTCAATTTTAATGCTGGACTCGTTGGCAAGGGTTTTTGCTTGGTCTTTTCTTTTAAATGATACATTAAAATTGGTTTTCCAATTATATTTTGTACAATATTTTTCCCGATCATCTGTGAATTATGCACATTGACATCCTCTTTGGCAATTACACCCGTAACAATATTTCTCAAAGAAGAGTCTAGTGAGAATGACATAAAGGTTGCAAGTTTTTCTTTAATCTTCTCCAAGTCTCAGTGATCTCTTATCATCCTTGGCAAAGTTGTTTCTCGATGCTAATGACTGGTTGTGTATGTAAGACCATTGAATTCCTGCATGGCGTCGTGATATTGAGATGAGATAGGTGTGGGCATTGTCCACAAAGCACGCATTTCTGCAGTCATGCCACTTCCTGCCACTGCTCTTTAAGGATCTCATTAATGTCTGCTCGATTACTAGACCTGGACTAAGGCCTGCCCAGAACTGGTTACTGCGGCGAATCACATAGAATCCCTTGGCAAATGCGATATATACATCAGGATGCGGCTCTGCAGTTGACTCATTTCTTGCACATAGATATATGCAGATTTTAGGTAGTTATAGTGTCCAGCAGCAGCAAATATTGGCAGACAGTCTAACACCGCTTGCAGGTGCATCATCCAGGACCCTGTGCGATCTGCTTTGATGAGTGATCGGGCAACCTGCAACATTTTCTGATAATTTGTCCAAAGTAAACTTGTTTCTGACCTGTGGCCAAATTCTGTCTTTCTTGTGTCAATAATTTTCTTTATTTCGATCAGCGTATCCGACTTTATGTCACTTTCGATTGTAATCTGTTTCAATATCATTGATGAATATATCGTTTCTGCTTCATTCACTAGTGACACAAATTGTGCGCTGTTTTTTTTTTTTTTTTTTTTTTTCTAGATCTGAGACAATTAGAAAGTTGAGACATCTGTCTAACAAGAGATGTCCACGTAAAGCCCTCTGTACTGGTTTCCCGGTCATCATACTTTATATTTTACCTACAAAATACCATTTAACAATCTTTACAGGAAATCAGGTATGAAAGAAAGGGTTTATCGTCATTATTTTCTAGATAAGATCGAACTTTGAAGAATGCTTGCTCTTAATCTTTGTTTTTGGGTCGGCCAGATCTACTGCGTTTCGCCTCTTAGTCATTATGGAACTGTGGCAGTATGCAAAGCTCAGAACGAAAATTACTGCTACAAGAGTGATAATAAACACAGCCAGCGGCGTGCAGGTAATGTCCATAATATTCTATTCTTCCTTTCACGATACTCACCCGTTCATCTAAACGACTATTAAACACTCAATAATACTGTTCACAATTATTTCTGTTTTCACACAACTAATACCAGCACTTCCTGGTGTGACTGTAATACCGCAGAAGAGACAATTTATTTGGCTGTTAAAAGGACCTTAAGATACCCTAGCACTTCTCTTTGGTGGTTCAAATGTTTTTTGTTGTTTACTTTTAATCTCTTTTGTGTTGCTGTAACGCTGCTTGCATTTTGAGTGAATTTTTTCTCCTGTTGAAATTAACAACTTATCTCTTCTTTCTGAACTTGCTTTGCTGACTCCATCAGCTCCCTTCTGACGAAATCGTACAATGTCTGAACCACAACTTAAGTTTTCATGGCCAATAGGACAGATTTCTCGGGTTGCAAGGTTAGCATTCATACTGAAGGTTGAAAGGAACAAAATAAAACATTATTGCATTGTCATACTATGTCAATTAACCCAGTAAAGTAATAACAAATAACATAGTAAAATAATGAGATATCGGAATGAAATTTAGCACACACATAGCATATACCGGATAGTAATTTTCTAGAAACATTAAGGTAGTGTAATCTTATCCAGGGGCGCTTCAAAGGTCGTAAAACTTTAGAAAAGGGAATTTAGGGGAAATTTTTCCGAATTATCCACAATTTCCCTTTCCACGTGCATCATGGACGCATGGAGATGATACCATAGGAAAGCTTGCTTCATTCTAAAAATAATAAGTCACGAATGATAACACCCAGATTCACAGAGTAGGATATTGGTAAATATTTTATTCTGTCCTAACTACTCAAGATTTCACACTAAAGATTTAACTACTAAAGATTTAAATTATTCTGTCGTAATTTGGCACGTACATAGTCTATATCTCATAGTACTTCTCTAGGAAGGTTTGGGTCATGTATTCTTACCTGGAGCCGCTTCAGAGGGCGCAAAACTTTTGAAAAGGGATTTTTAAGAGGAAAATTTCTCAAATTATTCTCAATTTCCCTTTCCACGTAGGTCATGCACACATTTGGATGGCACCACTTGAAAGCTTGTTTTATTCTGAAGAGAATGATGTACGAACCATAATGCTAGGATAAATAGTGATGATTCAGTAGCTATTTGAATGAAAGCCTAAAATTGTAAAAGAGTTAACAACCATTTTGGACGCCATCTTGAAAATTGGGTCTTTCCGGTGGTCAAATTTTGGTAAACTTTTAATATGTTATTCAGCACATTTGATACTACAAAAAACCGTTGAGAAACCTTTTGTAGGAATTTTTTGAGAGTTAGATGGTTTTTTTTCATATCTGCAGCCGCCTAACGATATTATTACGCTCTTTATCGCACAATTCTTTGTAATAGAATCGTATATTGCATTACATGCATCGCAAACGTCTATTTCTAACACGAACAGAATATTCCCGCCGTTTATTTCCACCCTTTTTGCGCCCTTGTACTCTTCCGCTTCAGTAAATAGTTACACTTAGAATACGTTCATTGCCATTCAAAATATATTTCAATATGATATCCACTGACTGAAATTACTTATATTCACACTCCTCTTCTTTTACGAAAAATGTTTGACATCGTATTTTACCCATAAATTTTGTTTCTGGTAGAGCCGTCTGCTCGAGTAAATCCCAGTCATGTATCTAGAATGTCTGAAAAATTCTATAACATTGTTAAATTTATTTGACTGTTTTTACTCTTTTGTCAGTAACTTTTTATATTTGTGTAATCCTTTATCACAAATGATGATATTATGAACACTCAAATAAATTTAAAGTCTTTTTCTTTTTAATTATTAACCTTTGGACTTCTGACACTAAGCGGTCCACATTTGTTTTTGAAACTATCACTTCAAATATGAAGATTGTTGATGCCATCTAATGAACAAGATTAGTAACAAACACAGGTGTGAGGTACAAAAACGTTACAAAGCAGTTTCTGCTACGATGCAAGCCTGAGAATAGAAACAATAAATAAATAAATAAATAAGAACCAGAGGTGCACATATGTGCACCTATGGACTGAAGAGGTTAAGTCCAAGTTTTACGTTAATCTTTTGTTTACTTTAAAACTATATGAATTCATAATACTGTATACAACGTGCATGAATTTATGTATCCTAAAATTAAGTTAGATTATTATACACATTTTAAGATAGGTATTATAAGTTAGATTTACAACATTTATCGTAAAATGTGTATAATAGTTTTATTTTATTATTGGACTTAATTTTTTTTTTTTTATATCTTCTTAAAACATAAACTACAGTAGAGTACAAACATAAAATACTGGCCTGTATTAAGAGGTCAGGAAGTAACAGCGGTTTTTGGTGTAAAAAGTGTTTTTACTAATAATAGGGTAGTAGTGATTGGAAGTATTTACCTAGGTAATTATAGAATACCAGCCCACCTGGCTTTTTTATTATCTGGCCTGCTCTTCTACCACATTTAGACCCGATAGTTGGGAGTCTACTATAGTTATTAAAAGACCTACAAAATACACTGTTCTTCCATCTTGACTTTCATATCTTTGCTTTTATTTCCTGTTCCTATTTCAAATCTTCATGAAGGATGTTACCTAGATATACAAAACTGGCTACTGTAGATAAATTTATATGTTTCTTTATAATTAAGAAGATAGTTTTAAATATCTATATATTAATAGTGGTGTCTGTGAACAAAAAAACTTCAGATTCAAATTCAATGACTATGTTTGTGATTCTTAATCTCTTGAACCACCCGACAGATCTCGATCAAATTTTTGACGTAAACGCAGTTATGCCCTGGGAGTGTTTTTAGCTATTCACTTTCACGGTAGAACTTAGGGGAGGAGGAAGGGGAAGAGGAGGAATTATAAAAAATAAATAAAACTTAATAACTCTTGAACCAAACGACCAATCTCGATCAAATTTTCAACATAGATGAAGTTCGAACCTGGGAAGTTTTTTATTATTTCATTTTGATGATAGAACTTAGGGGAGGGGAGGGGAGGAGGGTAAATATATGAAAATGAATAAAATTTAATAACTCTTGAACCACCCGACTGATCTCGATCAAACTTTCAACATAGATAAGGTTCGGACCTAGGATGTTTTCGTCACTTTACTTTGACGGCAAAATGTAGGGGAGGGCAAGGGGGACACATATATGTAAACAAATAAAAATAAAAGTGACTGTCTTTGTGACTTCCGCGTAAATCACCGAACCGATTTCAGTCAAATTATCAACATAGATGAGGTTCGGGCATGGCTGGTTTTTATCATATCCCTTTGACGGTAGAACTTAACTTAGGAGGATATATATATATATATATATATATAGGGGAGACCGGGGTATTCACGAACACTTAAGCTTTGATTATAAATAACTCTCTTGTTTTGGGAGATTAAATTAAGATTTCTTGTGTATAGAAAGCTTGAAGTTTTTCCTGTTTACTAAAGTGCAAAAGAAGGTCAAAAGTAACGTTCATCAACAAATGAGTAAGCTGTTTTAAAAATGTACTCATGTTCGGTATTGCCCCAGTGTTCGGGGTAATCCCAAATATACTGTTTACTTTAAACGTTCCTTTACGAAAAGCAAAATGCATTAAAATACTTTAAAACTATACCGTAATTTAGTATTTAAATCTTTAATAAGAATTATAATTACAAACATAACTCAAGTTAATAAGAATCGTGACCAGTCATCATCATCTTTGAAACTATTACAAATGAAAGCCAATAGGTAATAGATTGAACAAAATGTACTCTTATGAAACAAATTCAGAAATAACGGTGCATTAAGTAAAATATTTATTAAAATGAAAAGAAATTATAGAATTATTTGGAATTGTAGAAATCACATATATAGGCCCTACGCATTGTTTTGCTCCGAAAGACAGTATTCTTTATTAGTCCAATGTTCAAATGCCGTTAATACGCTGAACCAGTGTTGGGTAAGTTATTTGTAAAAATGTAACGCATTACAAGTTACTTTACTTTCCTTTAAAATGTAACGCGTTACTTGATTCAAAAAAGTAACTGTTACCCTACTTCGAAAGTAACGCGTTACTAACGCATTACTTTTAGGTTCGAAACTTTGAATACAGGAAAAAAATCTTATTGCTTCAATTTTCTGTACTACTAGTACTAATTATTATTATTATTATTATTATTATTATTATTATTATTTATTATTATTACTTATAACAACACTGTGTATAAACATGAAAGATAGACGGTTTGTATCTGAATACTAAAATTTTAGTTGATTGTCAACCTCGGTAGTCGTGAAGTCTAGGAGTCAAGGACATTGTTTACGAGCTTCCGAATTTGGAAAGAGAGTCTAAGTTGTTGAGTATTCGGGCTCGAGCTAAACATTGTTAAAAGTTATAGGGTGCTAGCCAAATATGTTCAAAACTGCTCGGCCCGGGCTTAGAATTGTCAACGACTCGATCATCTAAGCTCGCAGCTCATTCACTATTGAGCCGAACCGAGAAGTGAGTCGATCCGACAGCTTACCCAACCGAGCCGGCTAGAGCCCTCGACTCAGTTGAGCCGAACCGAGCAGATAGCTCATCCCAACCAAGCCGGCTCCAGCCGATGATCCACCCCAAGCGAGCCGGCTTTAGCCATCGGCTCAGTTGAGCTGAACTAAACTGACCTCGTTATAAAACTATCTTGTGGTCTCGTTATAGAGGCGAGACGAGATGCGAACAGTGTCCCCCTCTCGTGAGCAACACTAAAAGTTTTCCATTTTACTGTTTACATTACTCATGGCTTTCGTTTTCCAGTGTAATCAGGCTATGATTTCAAAACGAGCTGAATGAGCGAGCCATTTATCAAACTCGATTCGATTGGAAACACGACGTCAAAAGCAGTGAATTGGCTCGGAACTCGAGAAAACTACCTTTGACTCGAGTCGAAACTCGACTTGAATTCGAGTTGGGTTAAAGTTTAGCTCGACTCGTTTCCATGCGTTAGAAAAAATAACTGCTTATTATTATTCAGTTAAACTAATTATATAATAATAACAATGTTGTTATGTAAAATTAAAAATACAGAATATAGAGAACTACGTCTAGTAAAATGAGAACACATGAACTGGGAGTGAATCCAAACTTACTAAATAGTAACTCTAAAATCGATACATGCTTTTTGAAGCTAGTTGTTCCAAACTTTATAAACAACGGGACTCTAGGATACGCAAACTGATCTGAAAGAACTCTAATATTACATACCATCAACAAACTATTTTCTAGTAAAGAAGTAGCTTGCTCATCAGAACACAGTTTATTCATATTAACCTTTACTTTATATCGTTAGTTATGACACCCTAGTTGTTGATAAATATTTCCCGCCGGGGCACTTCAGACACTTTACTTTTAAATTCTGTCCACCATCATCCTCAGCTTTTAAGAAAAAGTATTCTTTGAAATGTTCGAACGGTAAAATATTTTCGTTCTGATCCTTATAAAACAAAACCAATCAAAGTAAATAGACTAATATTGCACTCGTAGTTCACTCCTTGAATGTATTGATTTGGAGCTGTCAAAATCTATGACAAAATCTTCCAGGTGCTTGCAATCAGTACACGTGATTTCCCTGAGGCTATCATCTTCCAAAAACAGCAAGTGGCAGTATGATCTTCTGTTTCTCTGTGTGTCGGTAACTGTCACTGACATAGTTCATGCCCCATTATTCCATTCTGAGAAATTCACTTACAGGAAAGAAACATTTTAAATACATATATTGTAGTTACTCATCCGAAATGTAACGCGAACAAAGTAACGCAATCTAGGTACGTTACTTAAAAATTTGTAACGTGTTACCGTTACAGTTACTTTGGAATAAATGTAACGCGCTACTAGGAAACGTTACTTAAATAGTAACGCATTACTTGCGTTACGTTACTTTCCAAGACTAGGCTGAACGAAATTGGCTAACTGCTAGTGGACGTTACTAGACTAAATAAAGGACCCCGCACTTTTCTTATGGAAAGTGGCTTTCGGCTAATGTTGTTGAAACTTCGCTGGTTGATAGTTCTTAACATGTGGATCAAAAGTCTCAATGGGCACAAAGACCGAAATCCACTCCTTCCCCCCAAAAAACCGCCTCCGAGTAGCTGGGGGGGATTGAACTGATTTCAGCATGTAAAACAATTTGTTGTTTTAATCAACTCAACAAGGACCCCAACAACCACATGTTAGACTATCAAACTACCCCACTTGACACCGCCCTTTGCCCCCACATTCCCCCCCCCCGCGAATTATCTTACGGATGTTCCATATTACTGTAGTTTATAGTTGCGCGTATGTGTTGAAATACCTACAGTTTTGGTCTCACCGACGATATAATGGGTTTCACGTATCGCTGATTACGAATCTGAGATGAGAGTTCTAGAATTCAAGATGGATGATCAATATGGCGAATTAAAAACACGAAACTCCTGAATGTAGCCACAAATAGCTGTTTACTAGGGTATTTTGGGACGTTGGTTACGAATTCGAGGTCAAAATTCTTGAATTCAAGATTGCAGATCCAATATGGTGGATAAAAACGTCGAAGCCACAAATCGTAGTAGACTAGAGTGTTTTAGATCGCTGTTTAAGTACGCAACATTCCTTGATGTATCAGCCACCATGTAGAATTATTCTTCACCCTTGCCCTTTACCAAAACCCACCACAGATATCTTAATGCTGAACGGTGTTAAAATAATTCATCAATTATCTGTTCATTTTTTTCATCATTTCGGTTTGCAGCATCTAATGTGGTACTTAGCAATGAGTCATCGGGATATCTAATATTCTGTGAATGTCGTGCATGGCCTAAATACCACAAGACACTTGCAACGTGCGCACATGTACCTAATGTACGAGCACCGCTTTGACATGTACAGTAGTAACCTTGAATAACATTTTGATCATAATCCTGGTCATTGTGTTAGTAGACAGAGGATACCGCGATGCAATTCCTTTACTGGAATATTTAGGAATTGATCATAGAATGCCCGCACTCCTACTACCACGTGAAAGACAACTATCAACAGAAGAAGCGAATACTTCTCGACTAGTTACTAAAAGTCGATGAATACTCGAGGCAAGAAACGGGCATCTAAGATCTGTTTTTAAGTTTCTAGCACAGACATTGAATCTGCAACATGCAAAGAAACTGAATAGTTTCTATCGCATAGCTGGAGCTATTTTGAACAGATACCATCCCGTTATTTTCATGCAAGATGCAACCATTGAATTAGCTAGAGAAATGAGAAATAGGTCAATCATGCCGAACGTTGTTAAAGCAAGAGCGGAGGTAGATAATCTTATTAGAAGGAACGGTCAATGGGTACCGCTGAATGATCAAGGCCTAATTGATTTCTCTGTACTTAACTTAAACTACTTACGAGATTTGACTTTAGGCACATATCAAGTAGATCTCTCATCCTCTTACGTCCAAGATAAATTAATACGAGATAAGGATGAGCAATTCCAGCTTGACGAAAACGTAACTGAACCGGGATTCCTGCCATACGTCTCTACTCAAGGTTCCGCAATGCAACTAAGCATCAAGTTTTCATAGCATATGTAGCCAATGATGAAGATGACCAGGATTATGATCAAAATGTTATTCAAGGTTACTACTGTACATGTCAAAGCGGTGCTTGTATACACGACTCCAAAAGTGCATTACCACTTGCAATTCTCTTTTTCCTGCAATAGCAGGCAACCCAAAAAGCTCGGCGCTTTGGTTGGTTGCGAATTCGAAAGGCATTGGACCAAACCTCAATTTTGTAACAAATATATCAGTGTGGCAGACTGCAAATAAGAGAATAAAACAAATTATTAAGAATGACAATTTTATTATCGTAACAGATTTGGATCACATCAAAAGTTACAAAATGATCTTACTTAAGCAGTTCAAACAAGATGAATGGCAAGAAACAAATATCAGAGGAAACCATTTCTCTCCTTCACCCCCAAAAAAGAATCTCATAAAAAAGAAAAAGAGTTATATAATGCAAAATTTTAATATAAAAGCCCCGATCAAAATTTTAAAAGTTAATACCCGAAAGGCAAAAAGAAGTGAACCGAAGTAAACGATATTGTGCGATATTGTAGACGTAAAATGACAAAAAATGGGTTTCGTATTTTCCTGGAAAAAACGGTTGGGTGGGACACGAAGCCCCCAAACTTCTATTACAAAATATCAAAAGTGCTAGTAACACTATGTCAGATGTTTGTAAAGGACATAGAGAATTGCAACATAATTTTATGTATGGACAATACGGAAAAAATAAACGAACACGGGTTTTTTATGTTCTGAGGAAAAAACATTTTAGGGGCAAAATCCCCCAACCAAAATTTTGAAAGTTGACACCAGAAAGGCAAAAGCAAGTGAACCAAAGTGAATAAAATTGTGCATAGATATTGTAGACGTAAAATGACAACAACAACAAAAACGGGTTTCGTATACTCCTGCAAAAAAGGGTTGGGTGGAGCAAAGAACCCTCCAAATCTTTGATCACGAAATATCAAAAGTGCTAGTAACAGTATGTCAGATGTGTGTAAAGCACATGAAGAATTGCAACATAACTTTGTGTATGAATAATACGCCAAGAATAAACAAATACGGATTTATGTTCTGCGTAAAAACAGTTTTAGGTGGAAAAAGACTCCAACTAAAATTTTGAAAGTTGACGTCCTAAAGGCAAGAAGAAGTGAACCGGAGTGAATGAAATTGTGTACAGACATTGCAGACGTAAACTGAGGATGCGGGTTTTCGTATTTCCCTTCAGAAAACGGTTGGGTGGGGCACCGAATCCTTCTAACCTTTGATCACGAAAAATCAAAAGTGCTAGTAACACTGTCAGATGTGTGTTAAGGACATGAAGAATTGCAACATAACTTTCTGTTTGGACAATACTCAAAAAATAAACAAATACTGTTTTTTCCTACGGAAAAACGCTTTTAGGGGGCAAAATCCCCCAACCAAAATTTTGAAAGTTGACACCCGAAAGGCAAAAGGAATTGAACCAAAGTGAATGAAATTGTGCGCAGATATTGTAGACATAAAGGGAATACGGCTTTCGTATACTCCTGGAAAAGAGTGTTGGGTGGGTCCCAGACCCCTCCAAACCTTTGATCACGAAATATCGAAAGTGCTAGTAACAGTATGTCAGATGTGTATAAAGGACATAAAGAATTGCAACGAAACTTTGTGTATGAACAGTAACAGTGTGTTAGTAACAGTATGTAAATGAAGATACGGGTTTCGTATTTTCCTGGAGGAAACGGTTGTGTGGGCCACGAACCCCTCCAAAAATTTGATCACGAAATATCAAAAGTGCTCGTATCAATATGGCAGATGTATGTAAAGGACATGAAGAATTGCAACGAAACTTTTTGTATTTACAATACGCAAACAATAAAGGAATACTGTTTCTTTATTTTCTGCGGAAAAATAGTTTTAGGTTCAAAAGAACCCAGCCCAAAATTTTGGTAGTTGACGCCCGAAGGGCAAGAAAAAGTGAACCGCAGTGAATGAAGTTTTGCACAGATTTTGTAGACATAGAATGAAGGAATACTGTCTCGTATTTTCCTAAAAAAGATGGTTAGGTCGGGCACGGTCCCTCCAAACATTTGATGACGAAATATCAAAAGTGCTAAAAGCAGTATGACAGATGTGTGTAAAGGATATGAATAATTGCAACGTAACTTTGTGTATGGACAATACGGAAAAATAAACGAATACGGGTTTTTTTATGTTTTGAGGTAAAATATTTTTAGGGTCTAAATCCTCCACCAAAAATTTTGAAAATTGAGGCCCCAAAGGCAAGAAGAAGTGAACAAAAGTGAATGAAATTTTGAACAGATATAGCACACGTAAAATGAGGATACGGTTTTTCGAATTTTTCGGGAGAAAACGGTTGGGTGGGGCACCGACCACTCCAAACCCTTGATCACGAAACATAAAAACTGCTACTAACAGTATGTCAGATGTGTGTAAAGGACATGAAGAATTGCAACGAATCTTTGTGTATGGACAATACGCAAAAATTAAATATATACTGGTTTTTATTTTCTAAAAAAAACGGTTTTAGGAGACAAAACTCTAACCAAAATTTTGAATGTTGACGCCCGAAAGGCAGGAAGAAGTGAACCAAAGTGAATGAAGTTGTGCACAGATATTAAAGACATGAAATGAGGGAATACGGGTTTAGTATATTCCTGAAAAAAGGGTTGTTTGGGGCACCGACCCCTCCAAACATTTGATCACGAAATATCGAAAGTGTTAGTAACAGTATGTCAGATGTGTGTAAAGGACATGAACAATTGCAACATACTTTGTGTATGGACAATACACCAAATACAAACGAATAAAGTTTGTTTTTTATTTTCTGAGAAAAACGGTTTTTAGGTTGCAAAAAAAAACAAATTTTGAAAGTTGATGCTGAACGCTAAGAGGAAGTGAACTAAAGTGAACGTAATTTTGCACAGACATTGTAGAGGTGAAATGATTATACGGTTTTCGTATTTTCCTAAAAAAAACGGTTAGGTGGGGCACGGGTCACTCCAAACCTTTGATGACGAAATATCAAAAGTGCTAGTAACAGTATGTCCGATGTGTGTAAGGACATGAAGAATTGCAACATAACTTTCTGTATGGACAATACGCAAGAAAGTAAATAAATGTTGGATTTTGATTTTCTGAAAAAAAAAACGGTCTTAGGGGGCAAAATCCCTACCTAAAATTTTGAATGTTGACGCCCGAAAGCAGGAAGAAGTGAACCGAACTGAATGAAATTGTGCACAGATATTGCATACGTAAACTGAGGATACGGTTGTTCATATTATCCTTCAGAAAACGGTTGGGTGGGGCACCGAACCCACCAAACCTATGATCACGTAAAATCAAAATTGCTAGTAACAGTATGTCAGATGTGTGTTAAGGACATGAAGAATTGCAACATAACTTTGTGTATGAACAATACGCAAAAAGTAAACATATACTGTTTTATATTTTCTGCGCAAAATCGGTTTTAGGGGGCAAAATCCCCCACCAAAAATTTTGAAAGTTGACGCCCGAAAGGCAAAAAGATGTGAACCAAAGTGAATGAAGTTGTGCACAGATATTGTAGACATAAAATGAGGGAGTACGGGTTAAGTATATTCTTGGAAAAAAGGGTTGTTTGGGGCACCGACCCCTCCAAACCTTTGATCACGAAATATCGAAAGTGCTAGTAACAGTATGTCAGATGTGTGTAAAGGACATGAAGAATTGCAACATAACTTTGTGTATGGACAATATGCCAAAAATAAACGAATACTCTTGTTTTTTATTTTCTGCGGAAAAACGGTTTTAGGGGCAAAAGAACCCACCCCAAAATTTTGAAAGTTGACTCCCGAAAGGTAAGAAGAACTGAAGCAAAGTGAAGGAAATTTTGCACAGATATTGCAGATATAAACTGAGGGAATACGGGTTTTGTATCTTCCTGTAAGAAACGGTTAGGTGGGGCACGGGCCCCTTCAAACCTTTGATCAAGAAATATCAAAAGTGCTAGTAGCAGTATATCAGGTGTGTGTGAAGGACATGAAGAATTTGAACGTAACTTTTTGTATGAACAATACTCAAAAAGAAAACGAATACGCGTTTTTTATTTTCTGTGGATAAATGGTTTTAGAGGGCAAAAGCTTCCACTCAAAAATTTGAAAGTTGACCAAGAAAGGCAAGAAGAAGTGGACCGAAATGAATGAAATGTGCACAAGTAGAGGTAAGATGGCTTTGAGGCTTTGAGTGGCGAGAGGGGTGGACGAAAGCGAATGAAATTGTATGTAGATATTGGGTGTATGAACTATGGCCTTTCGTGTTTCACATGTGTCGTTTCTCCATCCGATTTCTTTAAATTTTTCAGATCAACTACAAGCACAAACAGTATAGCGTTTTTTAAAATAGTATTTCAGGAGGCACTTTTAACCCTTACAATGTTTTTGAGCATAAACAAAAACACGTGTCGATGTATTTCCAGTTTGCTTTTGATCTCCCAAATTTGAAGCAAAACGGATAGGGACACTTGAGAAATACGAAAGTGTTTATTTTACATAGGGTGTATAT